>NC_138377.1:71807421-71893216 GCF_054177405.1 Leptonychotes weddellii | reverse complement strand
TTTTCTTTTTCAACATTCCTCTGGCTATGCGGGGTCTTTTCTGGTTCCATACAAATTTTAGGATGATTTGTTCCATTTCTTTGAAAAAAGTGGATGGTATTTTGATGGGGATTGCATTGAATGTGTAGATTGCTCTAGGTAGCATTGACATCTTCACAATATTTGTTCTTCCAATCCATGAGCATGGAACATTTTTCCACAGAAATGGACATTATTAATGATCTGATGGGAGAGTTCATTAGGATGTAATTGACAAAGAAACTCAGTTATTTCTGTGTCACATAACACATCAATAGCCAGAATATCAAGTGATGATGACCTTATACCAGAACTAACATACCAAACAAGCAAGCCTAATTAGTCAAGGAGACTTTGTTCACGATTTAAATCTTGGGGAATATTGTTAAAACCTTAGAAAGTTTTATTAAAGCGCATGCCTAAATAGAATTAGGGATCGTCAAAGACCTGATAAAGGCAAAACATAGAAACTGGTTTTTCTGGGCAGGCAAAGAGAAAATAGCTATTTACATTTTATCAAGAGCACCAACAATTCAAGAAAACTTTGTCTTTTTAACACAGAGATAGAAGACTTTCAATCTTATAACCAATGTACTTTTAAAATGCCTTTATTTTAATCTTAGTCTGTCCTAACTACTCCTAAAATTCCTTTCCAAAGATTTCCCTTCACAAACCTTCTACAACTTTCTTTTACATTCAGATTTTGTCCCAAGCCATTTCTCTGCAAACAACCAGTCTCGTTTAGGACAAAATTGCTTTCTTTTACCTTCAACAAAAATGTTTTCCCATTCCTTATATCTTTCTCACACATCTCCTACTTTTCTCCTACAGAGTTGCCGAATTTTGCACTCTTAAAAATCTTAGTCTCCAGTGAAGACTGAGTAGTAACCAGTTGTGAACTGTCACACCAGAACTCTTTAGATGGCAAATTTATGAACTGGTTAAGCACAAAGCATGTTTACCAGCAGATTTAAATATCCTTAGTTTCTTTGCAATAAGTAGTCAAAAGCACAAACCTACGTCCAGTAATCAATGATTTAGCAACTTATCTTATTTAGAAAAGACCTAGGGGCACCTGGGTGGCTCAGGCGTTAAGCATCTTCGGCTCAGGTCATGGTCCCGGGGTCCTGGGATCGAGCCCCACATCGGGCTCCCTGCTTGGGAGGCCTGCGTCTCCCTTTCCCACCCCCCACTGCTTGTGTTCCCTCTCTTGCTGTGTCTCTCTCTGTCAAATAAATAAATAAAATCTTTAAAAAAAAAAAACAAAAACAAAACCTAAATGTCCAATGAATTTAATCCTAAAGACTTTGAAAGCTATTTTAACAATTTCATATGAAAACTTTGATGGAACAGTTAACCATCATTTTAGTCATCTTTTTGCTAACAAATTGCAACAGAGATAACACGAGCTTATTTGACCTTCAGCAAACCTTGGCAGATGAAAGTTTCACATTTCTATCTATTGTCTATCTTAAATAGACAACAAACTTAACTTAGTTTAAATACCAAGTTATGTTCCACCTGGGTCCACTTTTAAAAAAGTCAATCAGTTTGTTCCCCAGTGTCAATTTTTACCTTAGACACTGGTGGGGAAATCTGAATTTAGCAGTGTATGTAGGCCATACCCAAGGTACAGAAACAGGACGGGGTGGGGACAGACAGAAGAAGCAAACTGTTGCCAGAAGACAGAGAAAAAGGGTTCCCAGTTCTAAAGCTCATCCACTTGGACAGATGAGTAAACACCATGTTTTTCCACCAACAAGTGGGATTAGGCAGTCCATGTCAGGCCGGAGAAGACAGGAAACTTCCCCGAAACAAAGGGAGTTTCAGCAGCTGCTTGGGAATATTCCTTAAAGTCCCCGTCCTGAAGCAGATTAAGCAATTAACCACAGTTGGCTCCAATTATAGCCATTATTCTGAGAGATGAGTGAGGGAGAAGCCCCCACATCTATTAGGAGGAACAGTGCGAGAGAGTCAGCATCCCCTTTGCTAGGGAGGGCCTATATTTCCTCCAGCAACCTGGGTTTATTTGGAGGACGCCTATTTAGACAATTATCCAATATGTCAGGAGGGAGTTTACTAGTCAACGTGTTTGGGTAAATGCATTCTGCAAGAGGCCTTTATGTCGGGGTCCTGACTTAGAGCCCTGAAAGCCTGGATGGATCTAGGGTACCTCAGTCTATCCGCCCTGTTTCCTGCAGGAGAGACCTGATCCCACTGTGGCCATGCAGTGAATGTTACAGGAGCTCAGTCCTTTCCTAAATTTGCAATTGTTTCCAGTGGGTTAAAAGGCACCCCAAGGGAGAGTCCTTGGGAATGGAAGAGACCATTCCTTGTTGCAAAGACCACACCTTATTTTACCTTGCCTTGAAGAACCTGCCGTGTTTAACCCAAGGAAAACACTAGAAAGTTTTACAAGGGGAAATTACCCAATTTTGCAGTACCCAATCCAGAGGAGTCCCCGCAGAGAATGGTTTGTTTCCCATCTCTCCATCCTGGTAGGAGTTACCCTGTACCTGTTATAGAGAGGTGACTATGAAGGTGTCCCTACATATCAGCTCTCCCCTGTGAATCAAGGTGGCCCATGGTTTCCTACCCAAGGTGAAAGAGTGGCCTAACATATTGGCTTGAGGAGGGCTCAGGCCGGCAGGAGTAGCCACTCTTATCCATCCGTCACCTGATCCTCCTTTTCTCCTCTGGATTCCCCTCTCCCGCCCCCCCAAAATCTGGCCCAATCATAAAGGCTTGGCGAGGTTACCAGCTTAAACTTTGATTCAATTATGTTCCCTCACCTTACCCTGGGTGCTTTTTCTGTCCCTATACAAGCATTTCTGTCCATTTGCAAGCATGGCCCTGTTGAAGGGTACAGACCTCGAGATTTAGCATCATCATAATTTCATATTTCTGTTGTTGGAACAAGAAAGCCTTGATTATATGACCCATTGAAGTCCCAGCCACTAATGCAACCAATCAAGGAAGTGGCTGGAGGTTTGTAATTCCCTCCTTAATGCCCAACGTATTCCAAGGGGAGTAAATGCCCAGGAAATAATCAGCCCCCCCCTCCAACTTTACATATAAAGAGATACTCTAATCCTGCTTGCCGATAACTTGGGTTTTGATCCCTGGCCCTGATTAAACCTAAATTGTACCTAACAGAAAAACATAAGTTTTTGCAGGCAGCAAAAATGAGGAAAAGATTCTCCTCCTGACCTAAGTTCTCATGAAAGACATCTTTAAATGAAAAAACCTTGTATCTACATAAGCAACAATCTTCCTGAAATGAATTCCTAATTAAACGGGCATAGTGACCATCGGAGACTGGAAGGGCCCTGCTATAGGCAAAGTCCCTGAGGTGCGAGAAAGCCATTTAAGAAAAGCCAATGAACAGAAAGCAGAACTTCCTCTTTTGAGGAAGGAGCATTGACCAAACCTTTGTCTAGAATCCTGTCACCTGAGACTTAAGACTGGCAGCCATGCTATTCACCTTTAACCGGTGCCTGGTTTTGCTGTTTATGAGAAGAGATCATCTCAGGGAGAGACACCTCCCAGGAAAGAAAAGAAAAGAGTCCGCTTTTATTCACCCTTCGGTGGAAGTGATCCTGGCTTTCGGCACCAAAATGAAGTGGGCGAGCTCGGTTCTAGTCAAAGAATGAATCTCGCGGACAACAGAGAGTAAAGCGATAGAAGTTTATTAAGTGAAGATACAGAAAAAGCTCTCAAGAGTGAGAGGGGTCCTTACAGGGTTGCCCCCCTCAGTCAACAGCCTCCTACCCTAGGAGCCAGGGTCTCTAAGAGCCTACAGTTGAGGGAACGCTAAGCACAAATTCCATAAGTATGTCTTTGGGAATGACGGTCAGGGAGCCCATCCTACTTTCTCCCCTTCATACCTGAGCCTATGTACTCTAGCTAATGGGTACACCACTACAGATCAGCTGTTGGTTCAACCTCATATACCTTTTACCGGAAATAAGCACCTCAGCCTGCAGTATGTTGAGCCTAAGCTCATGAGTATTCAATAGACCATTTTGCCATTCTCTCAGGACAGCTGCCTCTCATACGATATGAGTAGTAGCACCTCGAAGCACTTCAGTGTCTCACCAGTTGTCTCACCATCTTTGCCATAAAACATGCCCCTTATCAAGGCGATCTTATCATTGGTGAGACATTCTGTGAACCCTCAATTGGTGGTGCAAGCAGAGAAATTGTGGGCAAAAAAGGCAAACCCCAATACAGAATCACAACCCTCTCCAAAATAGAAGGTAACCAACCTTCCACCAGGTGGCTGGCTATTAGCCCTAAGGAAAAAGCCCTAGTCAGGTCTCTGCGGCTGGCATGTTCACCTTCAGTAGTGCCGTAATGCACTGCCATCTATGTGACCTCCTTTCCTGCCCCACGTCCCTCTTCCATCATCTTGCTTCCCTAGACGTACCAGTAAAATGTTAGGACTTAAGCTTTCACCTCAAACTGTTTTTTTTAAGGAATCCAAGCTCAGACAATTAATACCATTAAATGTTTACTATGTACCTGACACTGTTTTAAACACTTTACCTGATTCACTCATTTTTTAAAGATTGTATTTATTTGTTTGGGGGAGAGAGAGAGAGCAGGGTGAGGGGTAGAGGGAGAAGCAAACTCCCGCCTGAGCAGGGAGCGTGACGGGGGGGCTCGACCCTGGAACTCCGGGATCATGACCTGAGCCGAAGACAGATGCTTAACCGACTGAGCCAGCCAGGTGCCCTGTGATTTACTCATTTTTAAAGTAAACTTCTTAAAAGAAATTGAAAGCAAAACATATATATGAATGAGTATGGAATTCATCAGACTTAATGAAAGGAAACTCAGGTTTTTGGGTGCAACAAGCAGCTAATGTTCCAGAGAGAAATCCAAGAAGGCACAAAAAATCTGTGAAAAACATACATGACCTAATACACCATGCCAGATCTGACACTTGCCTCTCCAAACTCATCTCCACATCATTCACTACACCAGTCTCTGATCGCTTTCTCTGTTGAACCATGTCCTCATTCCTAGAGAGTGTTCAGTAACAATTTGTGGAACGAATGGAATGGAATACAATAGAACCATAGTATCCAGAGATACACTGTTTTGGATTCTGTGAATATTCTAAAATTTCTGGCCTTAAGATTACCTATTATCAGAAGGTATTAACTTCTGTGGCAATTTCTAGATTTCATTCGGATGAATTTTACCGCAAAGACATCAGCAGTACCCTAGGACATGATTAGGCAGCTGCTGATGGGTTTGATTAGAGAGAAGAAAGGATAGTCCCTGCACTCAGGACAGATTATATAATGTTCCAGTCCTGGTGCAAAATGAAAAAGCTAAAAAACTATTAAGAATTTCAAGACAGCAGCAGCAGAGCATTAAACCAAGCATGGAGCTCTGCTAAGAGCAGATTCAGTGCAACTGCACAGGTCACATGCCCATTAAACTGGCCCTCCTTGTAGCCATCAAAAGGCCAAGAGGCGTGTATGAATTCCAACACTGAACCACTGAAGGCTCTACAGAAAGAACTGGCCTTTTTTGCACCAACCAGGGAACCTCTTTGACTGATCTTAATACAGACTGATATATTCAGAAAAATGGTCTGTGTTCAAACTTATCTTCTGGACTAAGGAAACTACCTCTACCTTACTAGTTGCCAAGAATGGGTGGGCTCTTCTCTACTGTATGTATAGAGAATCCAAAGAGAGTTTCTACTGAGCATCATACAAACTAGAGAAAACAACAGTAGCCATAAACTTCTCTTGATGCCAGCTCTGTGGGCTCCTCAACAACAGAAACAAGACTCCAAGAAGGTAGAAATAGGAGACTGTACCCTTGACCAATATCTAGTTACCATGCAAAGGATTTGGAGTGGATTTGAAGTATACCCACACAAAGAGGTCTACACAAGGGCTCTAGGAATCTCTTGAGGGATATTTACAAGTAATGTAATATATAAAATTTATTTGGACACTTGCTATCTTTGAAATTAGGTAAGGGGGGAACACATTTGGAGAACACATTGGCATTTGAAATAAGATCTTGAATTTGCATAATAGAACCTAGGATTTGAGATGGATGCCTGACTTGAACTAACCAGATGTCTGGAGGTGGGAAGTTCTGTTTGTTCCATGACATCACCTGTGATTATTCTTTAGTGTAACTCAAACCAGATCTTCAACGTGGCACCTGGAACTTGGTACAACCAATGGCTTTGCAAGTGGATGGAGCAGGTACCTCCTTGCACCTAGGACTAAATATTCTATTTGAAATGATAATATCTTCATTTGTAGTAGGAGGTTCTTTACCCAAGTTGGGAAGAGGTATTATTGTGAACCCCAGAGAAAAAAAAGGATGGTTCTCAGTTAATGCAATATTATGTATGGTACAGGTTTCCAGTTATGGAATGAATAAGTTATGGCAATAAAAGTTACAGCATAGGGAATATAGTCAATGATTCACTAGTAGTGTTGTATGGTGAGAAATGGTAGCTACACTTGTGGTAGTCACAGCATAACATACAGAGATGATGAATCACTATGTTGTACACTTGAAACTAACGTAACATTGTGTGTCAACTATACTCAAAAACATTTTTTAATATGATGTGTGATAGTCAGGATAAACCAGTTGCTGTAATAACCTCAAAATCTCAGTGAATTAAGATAAGTTTATGTTTACTTCATGTCATAGTCCAGTGAAGTGTTTGGTGGGAGGGTATGGCATATTACATTTCCAAGGACGGTCATGACAATGTCACCAATAAATACCATACTCTCTTTGGCAAAGAAACTTTGCCACTCCCCCATCTTGGTAGAGTTTACTTCTCCACTGAATCAAGCCAGGCCTGGTGGCATCTTTAATCAATAAAATATGGTGGAGGGGTGTGTGGGTGGCTCAGTCAGTTAAGCGTCTGCCTTCCGTTCAGGTCATGATCCTGGGGTCCCGGAATTGAGCCCGGCAAGTTCAGCAAGGAGTCTGCTTCTCCCTCTTCCCTTCACCCTGCTCATGCTCTCTCTCTCTCAAATAATAAAATCTTAAAAAATATATATGGTGGAAATGATGCTGTGCCACTCCAGTTAAAGTCCTCAACTTGTCAGCTACTTAGAACGTATACTTCCAAGATGCTTCCTCTTGGAACCCAGGCATGAAACTGAGAGAATCTTGAACCACATAAAGAGCCACATGTAGGCACTCCAGTCGATAGCTCCAGCTGCGTACCAAGCAGATAGCCGGCATCCATGTGAGTGGACCTTCTTGGTCACCCATCTCAGTTGATCCATTGGATGACTGCAATCTCAGCCAAGAATTGCCTGCAATTCAATGAAAGATCTCAAGTGGAAACCACCAGGTGAGCCCAGCCAACTGACAGAATCATAACAAATAATAATACACTCTTGTTAAAGCCAGTATGTTTTGAGGTGGTTTACTACACAGTAATAGACAACCAAAACAATGATTTTCTATATAGTAATTCAGGGACCTAGGATCCTTCTTGCTACTCTTCTATTTTGACACATAGCAACCAAAGTCAGCATAGAAAGGAAAACGAGAGAACGGCAGATTATACAAAGAGTTTCATGGTAAAGCCTAGAAGAAAACACATCACTATCTGCTCACATTGTACAGATTAAAACTCAGTCACAGTCACATTACCCCAACCTCTCTGCAGGGAAGCTAGAAAATATAGTCTTCCTATGTGCCTAGAAGAAAAAAATAAATGGTTGGTAAAGCCACTGCATTTTTTCTACCACAATACTCTTTCAAAAGACTTATCTCCCCAGTTAGAAACAGCTAGCAGAAAGTATCTGACTGAATCCCTTTGATCCCACTTGCTGGTTAGACATAACTTTCTCATTACTGGCTCTTTCCTGCGAGTTTTATTTTTTTCTAGCACTGTGGACTGTAATATTGGCCTGTGCTATTGTATCAGCCTCCATATCTCAGAATTCTGTTGTTTAGAAACATTCTAAGTTACAACTAAATAAAAATAAAAACAAATCAGCCACAAAAACTCAACTCAGATTAGCTTAAGTAATAATGGTTTGGGTACCTGAAAAGTCTAAGTCTAGGCTGTACATGTAGATTAGTCAGGGCTCCAGCTCTAATTATCCATTTCTCTATGAATTCCTGTGCTTTGGCCCCATGGCTGGCTTCACTCTCGGGATGACTCCCTTTATGGTCAGTAGGAACCAAGGCCACATGCTTCTTCATTTATATTCAAAGGCAAAGAAAGAATTGCTTCCCACAACCATTGGGGGGAAAAAACTAGAACTTCATCTAATTGGGCTTCCTCCAATCATTCAAGTACATTGGAGATGGTTGGTTGCCTCCCTGACATCCATTCCCCATTTAGCTTTCCCAGTAGAACTTCAACTCAGACATGCACACCTTCTCCATGCAACCATATGCTTTAAAGTAAGCTGGTCTCACCCTCAGTGCAGAGGCAGGGTCACTTGGTTTAATATTATCCTATCTTCCTTGTGAGAATAACAGTGTGACATAATCTTCATCATATGACATAAGGGGCAGGAGGCCAATCCAATAAAAGGATATTATATTTGTAAATATTTATGAACCCATCATAGGATCACCTAAATATATAAACAAATATTAACAGACCTAAAGGGAGAAATAAGCAGCAATACAATAATAGTAGGGGACCTTAATGACCCATTTTTGTCAATGGATAGACCTTCCAAACAAAAAATTAATAAGGAAACATTGGCCTTAAGTGGCACATCGGACCAAATGGACTTAACAGACATATACAAAACATTTCATCCAAAAACAACAGAATACACATACTTTTCAAACACAACTGGAACATTCTCTAGGATAGATTGTATGTTAGACCATAAAGCAAGTCTTAATAAATTTAAGAAGACTGAAATCTTATCAAGCATCTTTTCCAACCACAATGGTATGAAACTAGAAACCAATTACATGAAGAAAACTGAAAACTCGCAAATATGTAGAGATTAAACAATATGCTAGTGAACAACCAATGGGTCAAAGAAGAAACCAAAAGAGAAATCAAAAATACCTTCAGACAAATAAAAATGAAAATGATACATGCCAAAACTTCTGGGATGCTACAAAAGCAGTTCAAAGAGGGAAGCAAAAGCAGTTCAAAGAAGGAAGTTCATTGCAATAAATGGAGGTGGGAAGTTCTGCTTGTTCCATGACACCACCTGTGATTATTTTCCAATGCAACTCAAGCCATTAAGAAACAAGAAAGTTCTCAAATAAAGGGCATCTATAGAAACAAAACAAAACAAAACAAAAAACAATAGCAGGCATTATATTTAATGGTGAAAACCTTAATTCTTCCTGATAATACCTAAGACTGGAAACAAAGCATGAATATCTACTTTGACCACTTTCATTCAACATTGTGCAGAAGGTTCTAGAAATGCAATAATGCAAGAAAAAGGAAATGGAAGTCTCGCATATTGGAAAAGAAGAAGTGTTCATCTATGGAGAAAATCTGATGGAATATACCAAAAAAAATCTATGAGAACTAATAAATGACTTTAGCCATATATAAAGTCAACACATAAAATTCAATTATTGCTTCTCAAACTCTTCCAAAGAAATAGAAGAAATACTTCCAAATTCATTTTATGAGGCCAGCATTGCTCTGATACCAAACCAGAAAAAGACACTATATAAAAAAAGAAAAAGGTCAATATCCTTGATGAATATAGATGCAAATATCCTCAAAAAAAATTGTTGGCAAACCCAATTCAACCATAAATAAAAGGATTATACACCATGATCATGTGGGATTTATTCCAGGGATGCAAGGATGGTTCAACATTCTCAAGTCAATCACTGTGATACATACACTATCAAAATGAAGAATAAAAATCATATGACAATCTCAATAGATGTAGGAAAAGCCTTTGACAAACTTCAACATTCATTTATGATACAAAAATCTTAACAAAGTGGGTATAGGGGCACCTGGGTGGCTCAGTCAGTGAAGCATACGACTCTTGATCTTGGGTTATAAGTTCAAGTCCTATGTTGGGTGTAGAGATTACTTTAAAAAAACAAAGAACAAAGTGGGTGTAGAGGGAATGTACCTAAACATAAGAAAAACCATATATGACAAGCCCACAGCTAACATAACTCTCAAGGGTAAAAAGCTAAAGCTATTGTTCTAACAGCAGAGAAAAGACAAGAAAGCCAGCTCTCTGGCTCCCACCCCATTACACCTGGTGGGCAACCTCAGATGGGATCAGTGCCTTCCCAAAGGGGGTCCTGCCCATGGAGGTGGGCTACCACCACCTACCAACACACGTACAAGAGTCTCAGCCAGACGTCTCAGCTGGCCACACTGGGGGCCAGCCCTGCACACCAGTGTGCCCAGGGCACTCATGGCCTGGCATTATGGTCAGCAGGGCCTGGGCCAGCCCCACCCACCAGAGCATCTGGAGCAGTCACAGCCCAGCCACAACAGGAGGACACATGCAGCCCACACAGAGAACACCACTGGAGTGCCTGATTCTGGTTCTGGTGACCAAGAGGGATTACACATCTGGGCTGCATAGTACATAAGACCATTCTTTCAAGACTGGGAGACATAGATTATCTACTTAATTATAGAAGAATCAGACCAAATGACAAGACTGAGGAATATGTTCCAAATGAAAGAATAAGATAAACCTCATAAAAAGACTGAAGAGAAATGGAGATAAACAATCTACCCGATAAAGATGCTTACCAAACTTGGGAGAATATATCAACACAGTGAGAACTTCAATAAAGAGATAGAAAATATAAAAAAGAACCAATCAGAGCTGAAGAATGCAGTAACTGAAGTGAAAAATACACTAGAAGGAATCAAAAGTAAAGTAGAGGATGCAGAAGAACAGATCAGTGACCCGTAAGACAGGATAGTGGACATCACCAAGCTGAACCAAAAGAAGAAAGAAAGAGGAAAAAATACCTAAAGACTTCCATAACCTGAGGAAAGAAATAGACTTCCAGGTCCAGGAAACACAACCCTAAGCAAGATGAACTCAAAGAGGTTCACACGAAAACACATTATAATTAACATGTCAAAAACTAGGGGTACCTGCATGGCTCAGTCGGTTAAGTCTGACTCTTGAATTCTGCTCAGGTCATGATCTCAGGGTCATGAGATCGAGCCCTGTGTTGGGCTTCATGCTGGGTGTGGAGCCTCCTTAAGATTTTCTCTCTCTCTCTGCCCCTCCTCCCTCTAAGAATTGTCAAAAATTAAACATAAAGAGAGAATACTAAAGGCAACAAGAGAAAAGTAACTAGTACCTACAAGGGAAAGAAACCCCATTAGATTATCAGCGGATGTTTCAGTAGAAACTTCACAGGCAGAACAAAGTGGCATGATAAATTCAAAGTGCTGAAAGGAAAAAACCTACAACCAAGACTATTTTACTTGGCAAGATTATCATTCAGAACTGAAGAAGAGATAAAGAGTTTCTCAGAAAAATTAAATTAAAGGAGTTAATCACAACCAAATATCAAACATATTTCTTTAGGTGGAAAAGAAAGGCCATAATTAGAAAGAAAAAAAAATCTCACTAGTAAAAGCAAACAGATAGTAAAGGCAGTGGCTCAAGCCCTTATAAAGCTAACATGAAAATTAAAGACAAAAGTAGTAAAGTCAAATATATTTATAATAATTACTTATGGGATCCCCGAAATAAAAAGATGTAAAATATGACATTGAAAACAAAATGGGAGAGGGGGCATAAAAATGTACTGCTTTTAGATTTCATTTGAACTTAAGCAACCATCAACTTAAAATAACCTGCTATATACATATAGTGTTATATATGAACCTCACGGTAGTCACAAACCAAAAACCAATAACAGACACACAAAAATAAAGAAAAATGAATCCAAACATAACACTAAAGACATCAAGTCACAAGGGAAGAGAGCAAAAGAAGAACGAAATAGAGAAAAAAATATAAAAACAACCAGGAAACAACAAATGGCAATAAGTACATACCTATCAATAATTACTTTAAATGTAAATGGACCAAATGCTCCTATCAAAAAACACAGGGTGGCCAGGTGGAGTTAAGATGGTAGAGGAGTCAGGGACCCTAAGTTTGGTCCTTCCGATATAGCTAGATAGTTATCAAATCATTCTGAACACCTGCAAAATCAATTGGAGATCTTAGAAAAGAAATGCTGCAATTCTACAAGTACAAAAGTGACCACTTTTTGGAAGGTAGGAGGTGTGGAGACTTGAATCTAGGGTGATATATCTGGGGATACGGTGGTGGGGAGGGAGCCTGCTTAAGGAGGCTACCCCTAAGTATTGTAAGCAGCAGAGTGTAAAATTCGGACTTTTAGAAGTCTGCTACAGTGGGGTACGTCCCTGGCTTAAAGGTGCTTATGTGGCAAAGCCAGGCAGAATCCCAGGTGGAACAGTGTTGTCTCAGGATCGCTGAGGTCACAAGAAGAATGAGGGTGCCTGAGTAGGGCAGTTTCCAGGCATAAGAGTGGGGAAGCTGGCTGAAAACAGTGAGTCTGGGTGCTGGCTTTCTGCTCGGTGTTGCCATAAACTGTGAATTGCTACACAGTTGTGTGACCACTTTCTTGGCAGGAGTCCAGCAAAAGGCAGAAATGTGGGGAGAGTCCCCCTCTCCCCCCTGGGAGGAAGAGCATGGGTCCACACCACAGGAGTGGGTAAAATTTGGAGGTTTGAAACTCAGTCATGTGCCCGAGATAAAAACGCTTGGTCAAAAGCCAGGTGAACAGAGTTGTGATGGAAACCAGGGAGACAAGAGTGATTGACAGCTTTTCTGTGAGGGCTCACTGAAGAGTGGGGGGCATGAACTTTCAGCTCCCAGGCTAGAGATCAGGGTACCACCATATTCATCCTGCCCATTGGTGTTGAAAACCTTCAGGGAGCAAAACAGTGCCACATAGTGGAATCCAGAGCCACTTACACTGAGCCCAGCCCCCTGACAAGGGAGGTGCATTTCCACAACTCAAAGGCACCTGAGAATCAGCACAAGAGCCCCTCCCACAGAAGACCAGCAGGAACAAGTGGCTAGCACCAAGTTTACTGATCATAGAGGGCTACAAAGCTTCAGCTCTTGGAGAAAACATATATAGCATTCTTTTTTTTTTTTAATTCTTTAGTCTTTTAGTATTATTTTTTTCAGTTATTTTCTTATTTTTTCAACTCTTTTTATTCTTTAATTTTTATTTTTATATGTACGTTATATATATTTTACATGTATGTTGTTTCCTTTCATTGTACTTTATTTTATTTCATTTTATTTTTGTATATAAGTTTTTCTTTCTTTCTTATTTTGGAAACACACCCAGGATCTAGATTTTTTTTGGTCTTGTTTTATTTCTTGTTTTGTTTTTGTTTTTGTGTTTGTTTTGTTTTGTTTTTCTGTTGTCGTTGTCATTATTGTTTTCTTTGTCTTTCTTTCTTCTCTCCTATTCTGAACAAAATGATGAGATGGAGAAATTCACCCCAAAAGAGAGAACAGGAGGTAGTACTCACTGCCAGGGATTTAATCAATATGGATATAAGATGTCTGAACTAGAATTTAAAACAACAATTATAAAGATATTAGCTGGGCTTGAAAAAAGCGTAGAAGACACTAGAGAATCCCTTACTATAGAAATAAAAGATTAAAATCTAATTGGGTCAAAATTAAAAACACTGTTACCAAGATGCAGTCCCAAATTGAGGCTATAAAAACAAGGATGAATGAGGCAGAAGAGTGAGTCAGTGATATAGAAGATAAAATGATGGAAAATAAGGAAGCTGAAAAGAAGAGAGAAAGAAAACTACCGGATCATGAAGGGAAACTTAGAGAACTCACCGATTCCATGAAGTGAAATAATATCCAGATAATAGGGGTCCCAGAAGAGGAGGAGTGGGAGAGAGGAGCAGGTGGTTTATTTGAACAAATTATAGCTGAGAACTTCCCTAATCTGGGGAAGGAAACAGGTATTCAAGTCCAGGAGAGAGAAAACCCCCCTCAAAATCAGTAAAAATAGGTCAGCACCTCAACATACAATAGTGAAGCTTGCAAATTTCAAAGATAAAGAGAAAATCCTAAAAGCAGCTTGGGACAAGAGGTCCTTAACCTACAAGGGTTGAAACATAAGGCTGGCAACATACCTGTCCACAGAGACCTGACAGGCCAGAACTGGCATGATATTTTCAATGTGCTAAATGGGAAAAATATGCAGCCAAGAATATTTTATCCAGCAAGGCTGTCATTCAAAATAGGAAAGAGAAAGAGTTTCCAGGACAAACAAAAACTAAAGGAATTTCTGATCACTAAACCAGCCCTGGAAGAAATACTGAAGAGGATCTTTTGAACAAAAAGCGAGCCCAAAAGTAACAAAGACCAGAAAGGAACAGAGACAATCTACAGGAACAGTAACTTTATAGGTAATACAATGGCACTAAATTTGTATCTTTCAATAATTACTCTGAATGTAAATGGACTAAATGCTCCAATCAAAAGACAGAGGATATCTGATTGGATTAAAAAAACAAGACCCATCGATATGCTGTCTGCAAGAGACTCATTTTAGACCCAAAGAGACCTCCAGATTGAAATTGAGGGGGTGGAGAACCATTTATCATGGCAATGGACATCAAAAGAAAGCTGGAGTAGCCATCATTACATCAGACAAACTAGATTTTCTTTATTTTTTAAAAGACTTTAAAAATTTTATTTATGAGAGAGAGAGATAGAGAAAGAGCATGAGCGGGGTGGGAGTGGGGAGAGGGAGAAGCAGACTCCCCACCAAGTAGGGAGCCCAATGTGGGGCTCAATCCCGGGACCCTGGGACCATGACCTGACCAAAGGCAGACGTGTAACCGACTGAGCCACCCAGGAGCCCCAGACAAACTAGATTTCAAACCAAACTGTAATAAGAGATGAAGAAGGACATTATACCATAATTAAAGGGTCTATCCAACAAGAAGATCAAACACTTGTAAATATTTATGCCCCCAACTTGGGAGCAACGAAATATATAAACCAATTAATAACAAAATTAAAGAAACTCATTGATAATAATACAATAATAGGGGACTTTAACACCCAACTCACAGCAATTGACAGATTATTTAAGCAGAAGATCAACAAGGAAACAAGTGCTTTGAATGACACACTGGACCACATGGACTTAACAGATATATTCAGAGTATTTCATCCTAATGCAGCAGAATACACATTCTTTCTTAGTGCACATGGATCATTCTCCAGAATAGGTCACATACTGGGTCACAAATCAGGTCTCAACTGGTACAAAAAGATTGAGATTGTACCATGCATATTTTCAGACCACAATGCTTTAAAATTGGAGTCAACCACAAGAAAAAATTGGAAGAACCACAAATACATGGAGGTTAAAGAGCATCCTACTAAAGAATGAATGGGTTAACCAGGAAATTAAAGATTTTAAAAAATACATGGAAGCAGATGAAAATGAAAACATGACAGTTCAGAGCCTTTGGAACACAGCAAAGGCAGTCTTAAGAGGGAAATATATAGCAATACAGGCCTTTCTCAAGAAACAAGAAAAGTCTCAAATACACAACCTAACCTTACACCTAAAGGAGCTGGATAAAGAACAGCAAATAAAGCCTAAATCCAGCAGGATTAAAGAAATAATAAATATTAGAGCAGAAATCAATGATAGAAAAATAAAAAAATAGTAGAACAGATGAATGAAACTAGGAGCTGGTTCTTTGAAAGAATTAATAAGATTAATAAACCCCCACCCAGACTTATGAAAAAGAGAAAAGACCCAAATAAATAAAATCATGAATGAAAGAGGGGAGATCACAATCAACACTAAAGAAATACAAACAATTATAGTAGAATAATATGAGTAATTATATGCCAACAAATTAGGCAATCTGGAAGAAATGGATGCATTCCTAGAAACATATAAACTACCAAAACTGAAATAGGAAGAAATAGAAAACCTGAACAGACCCATAACAAGCAAGGAAATTGAAGCAGTAATCAAAAATCTCCCAAAAAACAAGAGTCCAGGGCTGGACGGCCTCCCAGGGGAATTCTACCAAACATTTAAAGAAGAATTAATACCTATTCTTCTGAAACTGTTTCAAAAAATAGAAATGGAAGGAAAACATCCCAACTCATTCTATGAGGCTAGCATTACCTTGATCCCAAAACCAGACAAAGACCCCATGAAAAAGAATTACAGACCAAGATCCCTGATGAACATGGATGCAAAAATTCTCACCAAAACACTAGCCAGTAGGATCCAACAGTACATTAAAAGGATTATTCACCAGGACCAAGTGGGATTTATTCCTGGGCTGCAAGGGTAGTTCAACATCTGCAAATCAATCAGTGTAATACACCACATTAATAAAGAAAGGTCAAGAAACATACGATCCTCTCAAGAGATGCAGAAAAAGTATTTGACAAAATACAGCATCCTTTCTTGATTAAAAATTCTCCACCATGTGGGGATAGAAGGAACATACCTTAATATCATAAAAGCCATATACGAAAGACCCACAGTGAATATCATCCTCTACAGGGAAAAACCAAGAGCCTTTCCCCTAAGGTAAGGAACACAATAAGGATGTCCACTCTCACCACTGTTGTTCAACAAGTCCTAGCCTCAGCAATAAGACAACAAAAAGAAATAAAAGGCACCTAAATTAGCAAAGAAGAATCAAAACTTTCACTCTTTGCAGACAACATGATGCTCTACGACGAAAACCCAAAAGACTCCACCAAAATATTGCTACAACTGATACAGGAATTCAGCAAAGTCACAGGTTATAAAAAAAAAATCAATGTACAGGAGTCAGTTGCATTTCTACACACTGACAATGAGGCAGAAGAAAGAGAAATCAAGGGATTGATCCCATTTACAACTGCACCAAAAACCACAAGATACCTAGGAATAAACCTAACCAAAGAGGTAAAGGACCTATACTCTGAAAACTATAGAACACTGAAAGAAATGAAAGAAATTGAGAAAGACACAAAGAAATGGAAAAAACATTCCATGCTCATGGATTGGAAAAACAAATATTGTCAAAATGTCTATGCTACCCAAAGCAATCTATACATCAATGCAATCCCTATCAAAATACCATCAGCATTTTTCACAGAGTTGGAACAAACAATCCTAAAATTTGTATGGAACCAGAAAAGACCCTGAATAGCCAAAGTAATGCTGAAAAAGAAAACCAAAGCTGGAGGCATCACAATGCTGGACTTCAAGCTGTATTACAAAGCTGTAATCATCAAGACAGTATGGTACTGGCACAAAAACAGACACACAGATCAATGGAACAGAATAGAGAACCTAGAAATGGACCCTCATCTCTATGGTCAACTTATCTTCAACAAAGTGGAAAAGAATATCCAATGGAAAAAAGACAGTATCTTCAACAAATGGTGCTGGGAAAACTGAACAGCACCATGCAAAAGAATGAAACATGACCACTTTTTTTTTTTTTAAAGATTTTATTTATTTGACAGAGAGAGACAGCAAGAGAGGGAACACAAGCAGGGGGAGTGGGAGAGGGAGAAGCAGGCTTCCCGCTGAGCAGGGAGCCCGATGCAGGGCTTGATCCCAGGACCCTGGGATCATGACCTGAGGCAAAGGCAGATGCTTAATGACTGAGCCATCCAGGTGCCCCAAAACTTGACCACTTTCTTACACCATACATAAAAATAAAATGGATGAAAGACCTAAATGTGAGACAGAAATCCATCAAAATCCTAGAGAACATAGGCAGCAACCTCTTTGAGAAACAAAAGCACAAATGAACTATCGGGACTTCATCAAGATAAAAAACTTCTGCACAGCAAAAGAAACAGTCAACAAAACTAAAAGGCAACCCATGGAATCGGAGAAGATATTTGCAAATGTCTTATCAGATAAAGATGTCACATCTAGTGTCCAAAATCAGTAAAGAACTTATCAAACTAAACACCCAAAAAACAAAAACTCCAGTCAAGAAATGGGCAGAAGACATAAACAGACATTTCTCCAAAGAAGACCTACAAATGGCCAACAGACACATGAGAAAATGTTCAACATGACTTAGCATCAGGGAAATACAAATCAAAACCACAATGAGATACCTAACCTCACAGTGGTCAGAATGGCTAAAATCAACAACACAGGAAACAACAGATGTTGGCAAGGATGCAGAGAAAAGGGAACCCTCTTATACTTTTGGTGGGAATGCAAACTGTTGCAGCCACTCTGGAGAACAGTATGGAGGTTCCTCAAAAAGTTCAAAATATTGCTACCCTATGACCCAGCAATTGCATTACTCAGTATCCAAAATATACAAATATAATGATTCAAAGGAGCACATGCACCCCAATGTTTATAGCAGCAATGTACACAATAGGCAAACTATAGAAAGAGCCCCCATGTCCAGGAACAGATGAATGGATAAAGAATATGTGGTGTGTATATATATATATATATATATATATATATATATATATATATATATATATATACACAATGGAATATTACTCGACCATCAAAAAGAATGAGATCTCGCCATTTGCAACAATGTGGATGGAACTGGAGGGTATTATGCTAAGTGAAATAAGTCAGTCAGACAAGGACAAATACCATATGATTTCACTCATATGTGGAATTTAAGAAACAAAACAGATGAACATAGTGGAAGGGAAGGAAAGGAAAGAACTGAGGAAAGAAACTGAGGGTTGCTGGAGGGGTAGTGGGTGGACATAAGGGGTAATTGGGGGATGGGCATTAAGGAGGGCGCTTGATGCAATGAGCACTGAGTGTTATATGCAACTGATAAATCACTAAATTCTACCCCTGAAACTAATAATACAGTATCTGTTAACTAAATTGAATTCAAATAAAGAATTTTTTAAAAATAGGGTAGCTAAATGGATAAAAATAAAAAGACCCATCTATACCCTGCCTACAAGAAACTAACCTCAGACTGAAAGACACACAGACTTAAAAGTAGAAGGATGGAAATAATATTACACTGTATGTTAACTAACTGGAATTTAAATAAAACAAAAATAAAGTAAGAGGATGGAAAAGATATTACATGCAAACGGAAATGAAAAGAAAGTGGGTAGCAATACTTATATAGACAAAACAGACTTTAAAACAAAGACAGTAAAAAGAGACAAAGAAGGATTTGCATAATAATAAAGAGATCAATCCAATAGGAGCATATAACAATTTAAATGTCTAGGTACCCAACATAACAGCACCTAGGTATGTAATACAAATATTAACACTAGAGGAGAACTTGAAAGTAATAACATAACAGTAGGAGACTTAATACTCCACATACATCAATGGATAGATCATCCAGACACAAAATCAATAGTGAAAAAGTGGCCTTAAGTAACACATTAGACCAGATGGACTTAATAGATATATAGAGAACATTCCATTCAAAAGCAGCAGAATATACATTCTTTTCAAGTGCACATGAAACATTTTCCAGGATACATCATGTTAGGTCACGAAATATGTCCCAATGAATTTAAGAAGATAGAAATCATATCAAGCATTTTTTCTGACCACAACAGTATGAAACTAGAAATCAATTATAAGAAAAAAACTGGAAAAAAACACAAATACATGGAGGACAAACAACATGCTAATAAACAACCAAGGAGTTGAATGTAGAAATCAAAGAGGACATTAAAAAATACCTTGAGACAAATAAAAATGGAAACATAATGTTCCAAAGTCTATAGGATGCAGCAAAATCAGTTCTAAGAGAGAAGTTTATAGCAATACAGGCCTATCTCAAGAAATAAGTCTGAAGTAAACAATCTAACCTCACATGAAAGGTAATAGAAATAGAAACAACAAAATTAGTAGAAGGAAGGACAAAATAAAGATTAGAGCAGATACAGAGAAAAAAAAGTCAACAATAGAAAAGATCAATGAAACTAGGAGTTGGTTCTTTGAAAAGATAAAGAAAATTGATAAACCTTTAGCCAGACTCATTAAAAAAAGAGAGCGGGCCCACGTAAATAAAATCAGAATTGAAAGAGAAGTTAGAACCAGCACTACAGAAATAAAGATTATAAGAGACTACTATGAACAATTATATACCAACAAATTGGACAACCCAGGAGACATGGATAAATTCCTAGAAACATACAATCTTCCAAAATTGAATCAGGAAGAAATAAAAAATCTGAACAGACCAATTACAAGTAATGAAACTGAATCAATAATCAGCTGATTACTCACAACGAAAAAAAGTTCAGGATTGTAGAGCTTCACAGATGAATTCTACCAAACATTTAAAGAAGAATTGATGCTGATCCCTTTTAAACTATTTTTAAAAAAATTGAAGGGGAAGAAATGTTTTCAAACTCATTCCACGAGGCCAGCATTACCCTGAAACCAAAACCAGACAAAGGTACCACAAAAAGAGAATATTACAGGCTAATATCCCTGAAGAACATAGATGGAAAGATCCTTAACAAAATATTAGCAAAACTAATTCAACAATACATTAAGAGAATCATACACCATGATGAAGTGGGTTTTATTCCAGGGAGGCAAGGATGTTTCAATAACCACTAATCAATCAACGTGATACTCCATGTTAACAAATGAATGCTAAACGTCATATGATCATCTCAACAGACACAGAAAAAGCATCTGACAAAATCCAACATCCATTTATGATAAAAACTCTCACAAAGTGTATATAATGGAAACAACCTCAATATAATGAAGGCCATAGATAACAAACCCACAACTCATATTATATTCAATGATAAAAAGCTGAAAGCTTTTCTTCTAAAATCAGAAACAAGACAAGGATGCCACTCTTCCCACCTTTATTCAACATAGTATTGAAAATCCTAGCTAGAGGAATCAGATAAAAAGAAGTAAAAGCCATCCAAACAGATAAGGAAGCAGCAAAACTGTCACTATGTGCAGATGACATGATATCATATATAGGAAACCTAGACTCCACCAAAAAACTATTAGAATGAAGTTGCAGGACACAAAATTAACATACAGAAATTGGTTGTATTTCTGTACACCAAAATGAACTATCAGAAACAGACGTTAACAAAACAATTCTATTTACAATTGCTCAAAAAGAATAAAATACCTAGAAATAACTTTAATCAAGGATGCAAAAAAAATCCAAAAAATTATTCCCGGAACACTATAAGGCAATGATGAAAGAAATTAAAGCTGACACAAATAAATTAAAAGATATACCATGCTCATGCATTGGAAGAATTAATGTTAAAATAGCCACACTACTCCAAGCATTCTGCAGATTCAATGTAATCCCTACCAAAATTCCATTGACTTTTTTCACAGAAATAGAATAATAATCCCAAAATTTGTATGGAACCAAAAAAGACCCCAAATAGCAAAAGAAACCATGACAAAGAAGAACAAAGCTGGACATATCATGCTCCATGACTCTCTTTTATTTTTTTAAGATTTATTTATTCAAGAGCGGGGAGGGGAAAGGCAGAGGGAGAGAGAGTCTTAAACAAACTCTGCACTGAGCACAGATCCCGAGTCAGGGCTTGAACTCACAACCCTGAGATCACAACCTGAGCTGAAACCAAGAGCCTAACTGTGCCACCCAGACACCCCCATACTCCATGATTTTAAATTGCACACAAAGCTATAGTGATCAAAATAATATGGTACTGGCACAAAAACACACACACAGATCAATAGAACATAATAGTCCAGAAATAAACCCACACTTACATGGTCATTTATCCTATGACAAAGGAGGCAAGACTATAAAATGGACAAAAAACAGTCTCTAATAAATGGCTCTGGGAAAACTAGATACTTATGTGCACAAGAATGAACCTGGACCACTTTCTTACACCACACACAAAAATAAACCCCAAACGGATTCAAGACCTAAATGTAAGACCTGAAACCATAAAATTCCTAAAAGAAACATAGGCAGTACAGTCTTTGACATTGGTCTTAGCTATATTTTTTTCTGGATCTATCTCCTCAGCAAAGGGCAACAAAAGCAAAAATGAACAAATGGGCCTACATCAAACTAAAAAGCTTTGCACAATGAAGGAAATCATCAATAAATGAAAAGGCAATGTACTGAATAAGAGAAGATATTTGCAAATGATATATCTGATAAGGGGTTAATATCCAAAATTTATAAAGAACTCACACAACTCAATGCCAACAATTCAATTTAAAAATGGACACAGACTCTGAATAGACATTTTTTTCCAAAGAAGACATATAGATGGCAAACAGGCACATGAAAAGATACTCAAGATTACTAATCACCAGGGAAATAAAAATCCAAACCATAATGAGGTAACACCTCACACCTATTAGAATGGCTTTATTTAAAAGATAAGAGATAACAAGGGTTGGCAAAGATGTGGAGAAAAGAGAATTCTTGCATACTGTTGGAGGGAATGTCAATAGGTGCAGCCCTAATGGAAAATAGTATGGATGTTCCTTAAAAAATTAAAAATAGAACTACTATGTGATCCAGCAAGTCCCGCTCTGGGTATTTATCCAAAGGAAATAAAAACACCAACTCAAAAAGATAGCTGCACTCCCCTGTTCACTGCAGTATTATTTACAGTAGTCGAGACAGGAAAACAAAAATGTCCATTGCTAAATGAATGGATAAAGAAGACGGGGTATATACAATGAAATATTATTCAGCCATAAAAAGAAGGAAGTCCTGCCATTTATGACAACAAGGATAGATTTTTAGGGCATTATGCTAAGTGAAATAACTCAGAGAAAGACAAATACTGTATGATCTCACCTGTACGTGGAATAAAAAATTTTTTTTAATGAACTCAGATACAGAGAATAGCTTGATGGTTGCCACGTATATAAAATAAATCCTGGAGATATAATGTACAGCATGATGACTATAGTTAATACTATTGTGTTACATACTTGAAAGTTTGCTAAGAGAGTAAATCTTAAAAGTTCTCATCACAAGAAAAAAAATTGTAACTATGTTTGGTGATGGAAGTTAACCAGACTCTTTGTGGTAACTATTTCATGACATATACATATATTGAATCATTATGTTGTACACCTGAAACTAATATGTTTTATGTCAATAAAAACAATTTTTAAATCAATTATATTTCTTTTTTTTTTTTTTTTTTTTTTAAAGATTTTATTTATTTGACAGAGAGAGAGAGCGAGAGCAGGAACACAAGCAGGGGGAGTGGGAGAGGGAGAAGCAGGCTTCCTGCTGAGCAGGGAGCCCGATGTGGGACTCGATCCCGGGACCCCGGGATCATGACCTGAGCCGAAGGCAGACGCTTAACGACTGAGCCACCCAGGCGCCCTAAATCAATTATATTTCTATAACAAAGAATCAGAAATTGAAATTTAAAACTACCATTTGAATAGCATCAAAATATGTGAAATATTTAGAAATATGACAAAAGGTGTATAGATCTGTACATTAAAACCACAAAAATATTTCTGACAGAAAATAAATAAGACCTAATTAAGTAGAAACAAATACTCTGTTCAAGAGTTATAATACTCAATATTGTTCAGATGTCAATTCTCTCCAAATTGATGTGTACATTTAATACAATTTAAAGCAAAATCCCCGCAGGTGTTTTTGTTTAGAAGGTGATTCTAAAATCCATACAAAGTACAAGGACCTGGAATAGCCAAACAACTTCAAAAAGAACACATCTAATATTAGCAACCAGACAAGTGTGTCCAATCTCACCACTCTTATTCAACATTGTACTAGAAGTCTTAGTAGAGCAATTAGGAAAGAAAAAAGTTAACAGTCAACAGAATTGGAAAGAAAGAAGTAAAGTTGTCTCCATTTGCAGATCATGATTTTATAGATAGAAAAATCCTACACTCAACCAAAAAACTTTTACAACTAATCAACAAATTCAATAAAATTGCAGGATACAAAATCTATATACAAAAATCTGTTGCATTTCTATACACTAATAATATACTATCAGAAAATTTAGAAAACAGTCTCATTTACAATTGCTTCAAAAGAATAAAATACCAAGGAATAAATTTCACCAAGGAAGTTTCTACTCTGAAAACTGTAAGACACGGATGAAAGAAATCAAATAAATGAAAGGGTATTCTGTATTTATAGACAGGAAGAATTAATATTGTTAAAATGTTAATCACTACCAAAAGCCATCTATAGATTCAATGCAAACTCTATCACAATTCTGATGGTATTTTTTACAAAAATAGAAAAAACACTCCTAAAATATACTGAACCACAAAAGACTCTGATATATAGTGATTTTTTTGGAAATCATGTCAAAAACACAAGCAACAAAATCAAAATTACACAAGTGGGACTACATCAAACTGCAAAGCTTTGGCACAGCAAAAGAAGCCATCAACAAAGTGAAAAGACAACATATGGAATAGTAAAAATTATTTGTGAACCATAAATCTGATAAGGGGTTAATATCCAAAATATATAAAGAACTCATACCATTCAATAGAAAAAAATCCTTTAAAAATGTGCAAAGAAACTGAACAGACATTTTTCCAAAGTAGGTATATGAATGACCAACAAATACATAAAAAGATGCTCAGCATCACTAGTCATTAGGGAAATGCAAATTTAAAACACAACGAAATATCATCTCATGCCTGTTAGAATGGCCATCATCAAAAGCACAAGAGATAACAAATGCTGGCATGAATGTGGAGAAAAAGGAACGCTTGTGCACTGTTGGTGGGATTATAAACTGGTACAGCCACTATGGAAAATAGTATGGAAGTTCCTCAAAATTTAAAATAGAACTACTATATGACCCAGCAATTCCACTTCTGGGAATACACCTAAAGAAAGTGAAAATACTGACTGGAAATACTACTATCTGTAGGCCTGTGTTCATGGCAGCATTATTTAGAATAGCCAAGATGCGGAAACAACCTAAGTGTCCATCAAGGGATAAATGGAAAAAGAAGCTGTGGTATATGTGTGCACATGTTTATGGAATATAATGGAATATTATTCAGCCATAAAAAACGAAGAAATCCTACCATTTGGAACAACATGGATAGACCTTGAAGGCATTATGCTAAAAGTCAGATAGAGAAAGACAAATACTGTATGATCTCACTTATATGTGGAATCAGAAAAGACAGAGAGAAAGAGAGAGAGAGAGAGAGAGAGAAAGAAAGAAAAGAAAGAAAAGAAAGAAAGAAACCACAAAACTCATAGAAAAAGAGATCAAATCTATGGTTGCCAGAGGAGAGGGTTGGAGAAGGGGAATTTAAGGAAGGTGGTCAAAAGATACAAACTTTCAGTTATAAGATAAATAACCAGAGATATAATGTACAACATGAGGACTATCATTTTCACTGTTGTAGGATATATAGGAAAGTTGTTAAGAGTAGATCTTAAGAGTTCTCATCACAAGAAGAATATGTTTTTCTTTTCTTTTTAATATATCTATATAAGATGATGAATGTACGCTAGAACTATTGCAATCATTTTACAACATATGTAAATCAAACCATCATGATGTCTATATTAAACATCAATTATTTCTCAATAAAACTGGAGGGGTGGAGAACAGAGTTGAAGAATTAACACTACTTTCAGGATTTTTCACAAAGATACAATAATTAAGACAGTGTAGTATTGTAAAGATAGACAGATATATCAATAACACAGAACAGATGGTACATAAATAAACCTACTCACGTATATACACCTTTGTCTTTTGACCAAGGTGCAAAGCCAATTCAGCAGAGAAAGAATAGATTATTTTTACAAATGGTGCTGGAACAACTTAAATATTCATAGGCCAAAGAAAAAGTAACTTTGATCTATACCTTCCACTGTATACAAAATTTAACTTAAAATGGATCAGACACCTAAATGTAAATCCTAATGATAGAAAACTTCTGGAAGAAAACGTAAGAGAAAATTTTCATGACCTTGGTTTAGGCAAAGATTTCTGAGATATGACACCAAATGGACAATCCAGAAAAGGAAAAATTGATAAATTGTACTTCATGAAAATGAAAAACTGCTCTTCAAAACACACCATTAAGAGAACAAAAAGCAAGCCACATACCTGGAGAAAATATTTACAAATCATACATCTAATACAGGTTTTATATCTAGGACATATAAATAATTCAACTCAAAAAAAAGAATTCATCTTTTAAAATGGGCAAAAGATGGAATACTCCTCAACCATCAAAAAAAAAAAAAATCTTGCCATTTGCAACAACAAGGATGGAACTTTATATTTAAATAAGATGATCAATTCAGCTAAGTATCTTGCTCTTCTTTTTACTGAATATTTTAGCCTATGACACATTTAGGACTCTGTGCTGAAACAGAAATTTCCATCCAAACTGGCTTAAGCTACCATGGGAATGTGTTGGCTAAGGGAAATTTAGAGTCCAAGGTTTTGGGGATGGGTTGAACCAGAAATTTCATACTGTTATCTACGCCTTAGCTCTATTTCTCTGCTTTGACCTCTGTGATGTAGGCTTTGTCCTCTTTTTTTTTTTTTTGCCTCTTTACATCACAAAGGAGGGTTTCTGGGGATGCTCTCAGAAGGGGAAAGTGCCTGTGAAAGAGAATTTCTCAGCCCCATCTCCTTGCTTCTCACTGGCCCAATCTGGGTCCTGTGCGCATTCCTGTACTAATCACTGAGGCCAGACAGAAAAGTTGTGCTGATTGATTTAAGCCTACTAGACACAATCCCTGATGCTGACAGTAGGGTGAGCCTCCTCTGAGCGCATGGGCTGTGTGGACATAGAAAGAGGAGACCCAAACAACTAGGGAACTCTTCCTGAGAGGAAGGAGAATGAATGCTGGGCAACGCAAACAGCAAAGATTCACCTTGATGGTATTATATTTACTCTTTTTTGTCAAGTTATCATGCAAATATGGGATATATATATTCATACATGAAGGCAAGCATTACATGAGTAAATATCATGTAGATAATTGTATGTTTTCCCCCATCTGTATTGAGATATAATGTGCAAGTTTAAGGTGTGCAATGTGTTGATTTAATCCACTTAGGTATTGCAAAGCAATTATGACCATAGCATTAGCAAACACCTGTATCATATCACCTAAATACTATTTCTTCTTTGTGGTAAGAACATCTAATTTTTATTCTCCTGGGAACTTTCAAGTATATAAACAGTATTATTAACTATAATCATTATTCTGAAATTTAGATCTCCAGAACTTATTCATCTTATAACTGGAAGTTTGTAGTCTTTGACCAGTATTTCCCTCACCCCTACACTTTGGTAACCATTATTCTGTGTTTCTATGTGTTAGGCTTTTTTGGATTCCACATATAGGTGATATCATGCAGCCTTTGTCTTTGACTGACTTACTTCACTCAGTACAATGCTTTCAAGGTCTGTTCATTTTGTCGCAAATGACAGGATGTCCTTCTTTCTCATAGCTGAATATTAAAATATATATGTATGTATGTACACACACACACACACACACACATGCACCGCACCTTCTTTATCCATTCAACTGTTGATGTACACTTAGGTTATTTCCATATTTTGGCTATTGTGATTAATGCTACAGTGAACATGGGAGTGTAGATACCTCTTTGAGATCCTGCTTTCATTTCCTTTGGATGAATACCCAGAAGTGGGATTGCTGGATCATAGAAATAGTACTATTTTTAATTTTTAAAAATTTTACTGTATTCTTTTTATTGAGATTTGATACAAAACATTGTATTAGTCTTAGGTGTACAACATAATCATTTATGCATATATTATGAAATGATTACCACAATAAGCTTAATTACCATCCATTACAAAACAGTTAAAAAATTTTTTCTTGTCAAAAGAAAAATGCTAAATCAGATATCTAATTTATTAACATTGGATTGGTTTTTAGTTTCAACCATTTATGATGAGGAGGGAGAAGATCATGTTCATGATCATGAAATACATATACAGAAAATCTTCACAGGCAATGTTGTGTTAACTGTCATCCACTAAGAACTTTGGTGAATTGTGATGCCTATCTTGTGAGCAATACTAACAAGTAATATAAAGAGGAAAACAATTTCAGAAATATTTTATCTGATAATATTTTGTTTTCCCAGAAGGAAATAATTTTATTATCTTTGTAAAAACAAGTCTGTCATTTCTTCCTCCACCAAACTGCTTAGCCTTCTGCTTAGAATTCAAAAGCCTTACTTGCTTCTAAAAGTTTTGGATGAAGACCAATAAAAATTCCTTTAACACTAAAGTGGATTCTCCTAGTAAAACACTCCCCTAGAAAGTTCACCAAATACTCTTTTTTTAAAAATTTTACTGACATTATAAATATACTGAAACTACTGAATCAATCTCATTTGTCTCTGCTGGAATCTAGTTACTGTTCTTTTATTTCTTGTGTGATCCAAGTCCAAAACCACTTATTAATTGGTTCCATCTTTCAATAATCTTCTCCCACTGCCCAGAGATTCACATTGTCAGAGCTACTGATAGGTAAGCACTTCTCTCTTTAATTAGTACTTTGCTAACAACAAAGATAGACTTGTTTTCCCTAAACTCTACCCTAATGCTCAACTAAAAAGGCATTACAGCAGTTCACAATGGAAGCCAACCCCCCATTACTCAAGTTGCTCGATGGGACACAACTGTTTTTCAGTCCCCAGTTAAAGTTAATGTGAATTAAATCCAACTCTTTGAAAGAATACTTTTCTCAGTAAATTCAGTTTTAGTTGAATCTAAATGTAAAAATATCCAAACTATGATCTGTATGTCCCAAAAGAGTCATGGGTTCCAGAAGGAATCCCTGGATGGACACCACTACACCATTGTAATTTATGTAGCATATTTAACCATGTATTGAACATGACAGAAATCACCAGGATACTTATAAAGACAGAGGGTGGAGGTGTGGGGTGAAGGGGTGGGAGATAATTATCTTTGTCATTAATTGTGTTAATTTTAAAACATGCCCACAAATTATTTGATATCTGTACCACCAAGGGGTGGAAGCTATAGCTTCCCCTTGAATGTGGGAGGACACGTGACTGATAGACCCATAGAGTACACTGGAAAGGATACTATGCTATACGCTAGACTAGGCCATCAAAGGCAACACAGTTCATGACTTGTCTTCTTGAGACACTGACCTTTAGTGCTCTCATCTGTCATGGGAAAATCTGAGGCCATCATGGTAAAAAGAAGCATAGTCCACCTGAAGAGGCATTCTGGCCTAGAGCCTCAACAAACAGCCAGTGTCAACTGCCAGACATGTGAATGACAAAACCTCCCCCTGATATTTGCTCCCCAGAATCCTTACCCCTAGCTTTTGAGTCATTTCAGCTGAGGCTCCAAATATCGTGAACAAAGATAAGCCATGTGCATTGTATTCTTTCCTAATTCTTGACCCATAGAATCCATAAAGATGATGAAATAGTTACTTTAAGCTGCTAAGTTGGTTTGATAAGCAGGATAGATAACTTGAACTTAGTAGTAAAGGAAAAACTTCTAGAAGAAAGATAATCAGATGGATAAGATCTATATTGGGCTGCCAACAGTCACTCTGTCTTAGTCTGCCATATTCACTTTTCATTTGACCTTCACCTACCTTTCCACATTCCTATATACATTAGGTTTTTGTGTTGAAAATTAGTTATATGGAATTGGGACTGGTAGGACAATATAACCTTGGCTTTTGTGTGATGCTAGATATGTCCTTGGTGATACAAGTTAAAAGCATTCAGATCCATGTGGAGAGTTTCCAGTAAAAATGGATAGATGCATCATATGATCTAAGGAATTCTTAATCTCAGGAAACAAACTAAGGGTTGCTGGAGTGGTGGGGAGTGGGAGGGATGGGGTGGCTGGGTGATAGACATTGGGGAGGGTATGTGCTATGGTGAGCGCTGTGAACTGTGTAAGACTGTTGAATCATATACCTGTACCTCTGAAACAAATAATACGTTATATGTTAAAAAAAAGAAGATAGCAGGAAGGGAAAAATGAAGGGGGGAAATCGGAGGGGGAGATGAACCATGAGAGACTATGGACTCTGAGAAACAAACTGAGGGTTCTGGGGGGTTGGGGGGGTGGGTTAGCCTGGTGATGGGTATTAAAGAGGGCACGTATTGAATGGAGCACTGGCTGTTAGATGCAAACAATGAATCATGGAACACTACATCAAAAACTAATGATGTAATGTATGGTGATTAAAATAATAAAATTTAAAAAATGGACAGGTGCTGCATAACACAAGAAGTCAAAATCTCACAAGAAAATATAATCAGAAAACATCCTCTAAGAACTAATTTGGGTAAAAGTTATACATATAGACTCGTTCCTCCCATGTCTCTGTTAAAATTTAATTAGCTAGAGACCACAAAGCACAAATTTATAGTCTGACAAAATCAGATGTATTGATTTGCAATGAGGGAGGGCACTGCGTAAGAATGGTATTAGTCAAGATTCTCCAGAAAAACAGAATAGGATTTCTATGTAGGTTTCTATGTAGAGAAGATTCATTACAGGAATTGGCTTATACAGTTGTGGAGGCTGAGACATCCTACAGTCTGCTGCCTGTTAACATGAGAACCAGGAAAGCCAGTAGTATAATTCAGTCTGAGTCTGAAGATCCAAGAACCTGGACCTCAGATGTCCAAGGGCAGGAGAAGATGATGTTCCAGTTCAGGAAAAGAGAGAATTGGCTCTTCTGCTTTTTTGTTCTGTTTGGGCCCCCAGTGGATTGGACGATGCCTGCCCGCATTGGTGAAGGTGGATCTTCTTTGTTATTCAGTCTACTGAATCAAATGCTTCTCTCTCCTGGAAATACCCTCACAGACACACTCAGAGATGATGATTTATCAGCTATCTAGGCATACCTTAGCCCAGTCAAGTTGACTAATAAAATGACATCACAGGAATCGTGACATGCCACTCAGCAAGAAGAAAACATCTTATGTAAGGTGAGGGTCCCACTAAAGGATTCTGAGGCTGGTCTAGGAAGTGGCCATCATTTCTGGATTGGTTGCCGTTTCTGAGGTGGGATTAGGAGAAATGGGGATTGCCAAGGGTTTGGGTGCTGTCATGAGGTGTCCCCTGCTACATGAGTGTAGTAAAGCAGGTCGGGGCATCAGAGGTAAGAAAGCAGTTGTCAAAGAGCAGGTCACCGTGCTGTTGGAAAGCAACTGTTCTCTGAGATTGCTCGTTGTAAGACTGCTTCACCCTGACGTTGCCAAGGGTTATTTTATCAAAATGTGGAAAGAACTTGTCTGAGGAGGAAATCAACATGGACTAAAATCAGAGCTGGGACACACTGGAATCCCTAAATTCAGCTGCGTCTGAAATCTCTTTTGAATTCCCCATCACAGAGGCCAGTACATACTTGTTTTTGTTTAAGCTACTCCTTAAGAGCTACTCCTGACTAATAGAACCCTGATAACGTTTCCTAAGATTCTACAAATCAGACTGATCTCTAGACAGTCTTTCACCTGACCCCAGAGAGAAGCTTGCAGTCTGTGTGTGTGCATGAGCATGTGTGCATGGGCTTGTATTTCTAGGTAACAAATAAATAAGCATCTGATAGTCAATAGATTCTGTGAATTGAGCACACATTTTGTACAAAATACTGAACTATACCTTGAGGAGGAATGAATAATAATCCAATATCATCCAGGTCTTCAAAGATATAGTTGCCTAGAAGGTCTTAGTCAAAACCAAAAGTCATGCGGGCAGGGAGCCTTAATTACTTCAGTGGGACCAAAGACCATTACAGGCTGGCAGAGGCAGAGGGAACTCCCCATTAAGCACAGGATGGTAGCTGGTCTTTACTGAAGGTAAGATTTAAACATGAGTAAGAAAGAAGATATTTTGGAAGAGATTCAGATGAAGAGGTGTAAAACAATTATGGAAAGAATGACTAGAACAGTTTGGGCCAGGAGAAGAGCTCCTAATGGGAGAGGAATGGAACATAAGTTTGGAAATGTTAAGTTCAGATCAGTCTGCGGAGACTCTGAAATACCAGACAAAAGATTAATGTCTTGTTTGGCAGGAACTGGCAAGCCATTGTAGATTTCTGATTGGAGTAATATCAAAACAAAAAGAAGTGTTTAGAAAAATGTATTTGGCAATTTGAAGTTCTTGACTAGGGAAGGAAATGGAGAACACTGGATTAGACAGCTAATGTACTTACTGAAATGGGGGAAGAGGTGATCTTACCACTGATACAATAGGAGGGAAAAGAAGAAGGAAGAATCATAGATGAAGTAGTACCATTTTGTTAAACTAAAGAGCGCTTGGGGATTACCTAATCTAGACCCATTTTGCAGGTGAGCTGTCAGCTCCAGAGCAGCCAAGTGACTTTTCCAAAGTCACACATGTGATGCTGGTCACCACCAGAGCTGAGGAGCTGCCATAAAACCCAAGCCTATCCTCCTGGCTCCAACCTCCTCTGGGTGAAGATGTGATTACCAGGACATCATAGGACAGAGTGATGGAGGAGGCTGGAAAGACCACAGAACAGAGTGGATAGTAATTACTGATAAACTAAAACTAGATGAGATAATAGCCCAGGGAGCAGAGGCTGCAGGAGGTTGTATTGATCTAAGTCTCCCCCCATTTCTAACATGACGCCATCAAGATATTAGGGAGTAGAGCCTCTACTAGAAGTAAAGAGGTTATGAATATTGGAGAACTGGTAGGACTGAGCCTTCTGAGAGATTTGTGTGAAGAGAAGGCATTTAGAAGCTCACTGGAAAGAGTGAAGCCTGGGGAGAGGCATCTAAAGCTGCTTAGTTTGAACCATCATCTTTCCTTCTATCTTGTCCAGCTTGGTTCACCAGGAAAGATCAAGAGTTAAAAATCCAGGCTGGTGCCTATTGCCTGAGAATAAGGACCATGTCTAGGGCATCAAGGGCTTTATGTCCCGAGAAAGAAGAAAGGAGAAAGGTGGGGGTAATAGGGACCCCCTAACAGGCAGCCTCCTGACTTCTTGGTTCTGATTCCCGGGAGCAAGAATGGAGATGTCGACAGAAACTGGGAATCCCCAGTGGGAAAGGCAGAAGCAGAGAAATAAATGAAACGCAGATTTGTAAATGCCCCCTCACAGCCCTGGGGGTTCCTTACCGGTCTTCTTTCCACCAGGGGGCAGATGTAGCTCATCTCCAGTACCTCGACCTACCCGCCCCCCCTCGCCACCAAATGGAGTAATTCCAGTTTATCTTCTTGCTGTTCTCCATTTTACAAACCAAGCTAACATTTCTTTGAACAAAGATTTCTAACGAATATTTTTGAGGACCACTACTGCAAGGCATCATTCCAACTGCATTTTAGATCCTAGCTTATCAGTGTTATTTGATGAAAAATGTGAAAACATGGAGACTTGACTTACTTCACCTGTGCTGGCCCAGAAGCAGGGATGTCTGCTACTCATAATCACCTGGAGAGCTTTCTACACAAACACGTATCCAGGCTCCATCAGCAGAGATTCTGATCCAATAAAAGAGATGGGACCTATGGATCTGTATGTTTTTAAAACTCTTCAGATGATCTAATGAAGACTAAGGTTTGGAAACGACCATTGTACTAAATATTTACATACATTTTGAATTTAAACAACAGCATAGATCAGCTAGCTTCCCCTTTGAGCTGTACATTTTAAAATATTAATAAATCGATTTTAAAAATACATTCCTAAAGTGTGGGGGAGCAGGGAAAGGTGAAGAGACTCAGTGAGGTACCTTACATTATGCTCCAGTCTTTTCAGTTCTCGAAATACGCACACATACATCCTTCTCTCACCAGTTGGTCATCGCATGCAAGTTTTACGGCTTCTGATCCCCACTGCTCCAGTAAGCCACCACTTAGACTGCAGGTCTTCATTACACCTTTAATATTTCACCTCGTCTGGTTTTTTCCAGTCTGAGCCACTGCTCTTAACAGCCAAGCTGTGGAGTCTCATCCTGTAAGCTAGGGACTTGGCTGCCCGAGCCAGACTTTTAGAGGCTACTCAGGTGATGCAGATGATCAGCCTCAGTGCTATTTTCAATAGCCTACCTTAGCTCTTCTCAACAGTGTTGTGTCCCTTCCAGGTGAAAATACTAAAGGAGATAAATCCTATTCCTCTGGAAGATTTTGAAACAAATCAACAAAACATTAGTTTCACAATCTGAAATACATTTCTTCACACAGATATCAATAGAGACATGCAAACATCTAAGCCCTGAGTAAGTGTATCAGTTAAAACCTATTTCCATGAAGAAAAAAAGGGATAAGACCTTCTTATGGGTGGGTTTGTAATGAAAGAGGGATTCGAGTTACAAGATTTCCTACACTTGAGTTAGGAATAATGTGAACAAATACATTAAAAGCACTCTTTAAATTTCACTGGATGTTCTAATCTGATGGGATTTGTAACTGAAAATTCTATAAAGGCAGCAGTTTCTGAGTTCTAAGTATTGCTTAAAAATGAAACAAGGAAATGCTATCACATATCACCTGAAATTCGGCCCAGCCAGCAGTAACTTCTGAAAATACCTTTTGGGGAGAGCTTTCTAAAGCAAAGTGAAACTTCTGATCAGAAAGACTTCATGTGTGTGTGTGTGTGTGTGTGTGTGTTCTTGGAGACTTAGCATATCTAAATAAACATTTCTCTCTCTCAGCTTTAGGATGTGGAGGAAAAGATTGACTTTAACAACTAATAGACAATTTGATTCCTTCAATTGAAATACCACAGGATTCAAGAAGAGGAGGAAAAGTGCAAAGATTTTTTAAACATTTCATGCTAGGTAAAAAAACACTTTGAACCTGTGCTAGTGATGGGAAAGGTCTGATAGAATTTGGAGCAAGTTATAAAGATATGTACTAATCAAACTCTAGAACTAAGGCATGGGTCAAATTAAAAAATAACTGATAGGTCATGATTATTTTTTTTTTAAGATTTTATTTATTTATTTGACAGAGAGATAGAGAGCACAAGTAGGCAGAGAGGCAGGCAGAGGGAGAGGGAGAAGCAGACTCTCCACCGAGCAGGGAGCCTGACGTGGGGCTCGATCCCAGGACCCTGGGATCATGACCTGAGCCAAAGGCAGCCGCTGAGCCACCCAGGTGCCCCTGATAGGTCATGATTATTAAGAAAAACACTACATTACTATTTCTTTATAATGTGGCACTGCATTATAAATCTAACAGCAGTTTTTATCAAGGTATGGGATGTATATGTAGACTAAAATTTTCAGTAATGGCAAGATATTTTTAAAAAGTATACATAATAGCAAAAAAATAAGATAGTTCGTTCATTAATGATTAGTCCTTAAAAATCAACATGTTAACAAAAGACAAAAAGAGATAAATTGGACTTACATCAAGATGAAAATCTTTTGTGCTTCAAAGGACACTGTCAAGAAAGTGAAAAGACAACCCATATAATAGGAGACAATATTTGCAAATCATATATCTGATAAGAGACTTGTACCTAGAATATATAAAGAACTCTTACAACTCAGCAATAAAAAGACAAATAACTCAGTTTAAAAATGGGCTAAGTATCTGTGTACACATTTCTCCAAAGAAGATGTACAAATGGCCAATAAGCACAGGAAAAGATGCTGCACATTATTAGTCATCAGGGAAATGCAAATTAAAACCACACCCACTAGAATGGCTATAATCAAAAAGTCAAATAATAATTCCTTTCCCCTATGTTCATGTTTTGTTTCTTAAATTCCACATATGAGTGAAATCATACGGTATTTGTCTTTCTCTGACTGACTTACTTCGCTTAGCATAATACCCTCTAGTTCCATCTGTGTTGTTGCAAATGGCAAGATTTCACTCTTTTGATGGCTGAGTAATATTCCACTGTGTGTGTGTGTGTGTGTGTGTGTGTGTGTACATATATATATATATACCACATCTTTATCCATTCATCAGTCGATGGACATTTGGGCTCTCTATAGTTTGGTTATTGTTGAAATACTGCTATAAACATTGGGGTGTATGTATCCCTTCAAATCTGTATTTTTGTATTCTTTGGGTAAATAACCAGTAGTGCAATTGCTGGGTCATAGGGTAGCTCTATTTTTCACTTTTTGAGGGACCTCCATACTGTCTTCAAGAGTGGCTGCACCAGCTTGCATTCCCACTAACGGCGTAAGAGGGTTCCCCTTTCTCTGCATCCTCGCCAACATTGTTGTTTCCTGTGTTGTTAATTTTAGCCATTCTGACTGGTGTGAGGCGGTATATCATTGTGGTTTTGATTTGTATTTTCCTGATGATGAGTGATGTTGAGCATCTTTTCATGTGTCTGTTAGCCATCTGGATGTCTTCTTTGGAAAAATGTCTATTCAGGTCTTCTGCCCTTTATGTGAATGTTCTTAGTGGCACTGTTCATATAGCCAAAAAGAGGAAACAAATCCACCAACTGATGAATAGATAAAGAAAATGCAGTACATTCATATGATGGAATATTATTTGGTCATAAAGAAGAATGAAATACTGACACTTGCTTCACCATGGATGAACCTTGAAAATATGCTAAGTGAAAAAATTCAGTCATAAAAGACCATGTATGATATGATTCTACTTCTATGAAATGTCCAGAATAGGTAAATCCATAAAGACAAAAAATATATCCGTGGATATTAGTGGTTGCCTAAAGCTGCAAGAGTAGGGGAGGGATTCGGGAGTGATAGCTAGAGGGTCCAGGGTTTCTTTCTGAGGTGATAAAAACAATCTAAAATTGATGGTGGTGGTTTGCACAAGTCTGTGAATATACTAACATACATTTAATTATATATACATTTTAAGTGGATGAATTGTATGGTGTGTGTGCTCTATACCTCAATACAGTTGTTAACTCCCCCCCCAGATTAAAATGACATGTTGAATTTAAATTGCCCAAAGCAAAAACAGAGCTGAAAATCAGTACCCTCTATCCCCTAAGCACTCTTTCTGCTGTTTTTTTTTTATCCTAATTAAAGATACCCCAAATCATTCAGTAGCCATGTTGAAAACCCTGTCTCCTCCTGTTAGCCACCTTTCATATTCAACTGAATGCAACAGTTTCTGGGTGTATCATGGTCAAAGGAACATGGTCCAATTACAAAGTAATGGAAGTTCTTTACTGAATTTCTCAAACATCGTGGGGTGGGGGATGCATAATTCCCAGTAACATTCTTAGAAACCCCCATTCCCCTTCCATGTGTTTCTTTCATGCCTCATAGCTTCTCCAATGTCCAATTTCCCCAAATCTCCCCTAAATTTCTGTTCATACTCTTGGCTTTGTACAACACTGTTCTGTTTATTCCTAAGTCTGCTTTTTAAAAGCTTTGAAGAAGCCACCTAATGATGACAGAACCCTTTCCACAGGTCAGGTGTGGTAGAGAAAGTGAGTAGTCAGTTTCTCTTAAAAAGGAATCTCTTTTTAGGATCTCTTAAAAAAGGTGGAGGTGAGGAAAGGCTTCTCAGGATGGAGATCTTATGTTAGCTTAGTTTATTAGGAAGACCTATTTAATAGAGCTGCACCTTATAGCTGTCCAGGGCGTGCACTGCACAACCCACACTATTCAATAGATAATGCTCTGATTCCCTGGCCTCCAGCTTCCATATGGAGGAACTTCCATTAGGTTCTGGGCTGTCTCCACTCCTTTATGGACTTCTCTGCAGGAATGAGTTACTTGATCGAAGAGATTGTAGAAGGAACCGGATGTGCCCAAGCCTGCCACTTCCTCTTTGTCTTTCCAGCTTTGCTTGCTTACAAGGAGAGTTCATTCTGATTGCTCTTTGCCATGTGGCAAGGAGCCTGCCTTTGTGAGAGAGACCTGCGGTTGCCCAGCTGTGCCGAGGTCCCCATTGTATAAGTCTAATTCAAAGATGGCATATTAGTAAGCTCACTTGGTCACACATTGAAAGCCGCACTGTCCAATTAGCTTTATTGGGTGATAAAGATGATTTTTAAAATCTACATCTTTTAAATCCTATATATACCTTTCACCTGCTCCCAAACTCTGGGGAGGAAGAGAGAGGTGTTATAGACTGACCCTTAAAACTCCAGCATATTATTTCAGCTTTTTGTTCAATCCCATGAAGCTATCCGCAGTTGTCCAAAAATTTATTTTTAGTTTAAGTTAGTTTCTTATTTGCTTGCAACTAACCAAAGGGAAACATCACTCAATAAATATTTAATTGAAGCTAAAATTTATAGTAAAAACAACGTTAAATTTAGGAGTAAATGTTACAGAACAACATTTAGATGCCTTTAAAAGGAAAGAAGGCCTTTATCCAGAGTCCTGTAGCTGCTTCCTATAACTTTGAAATACCCTAGAGCCCAAGTCCTGTGTAAATTATCCTGTTGACAGCAGACTCGTTTTTCATTCCATTCTCATCAAACCTATTTTATTAAGATGCCAGGTTTTTCCTAAATTATAACCAATTCTATTCATTACTATTTTGTGGTTTATTTCAAATTGATTACAAGACAAATTTAATGATCATTAAACTAGAAGGGAGCATGATTAAGATTTCTGAAAGTAGGTTAATTTTACCTGGAGTCTGGATATGATATCTTTTAAAATATACTTTTCCTTTCCCCAAAGAAATAGTATCAAAATAGTCCTTGCTCTAATAAATTATTACAGAAAACTATTTTTTAAGAACCAAGTAATTTTCATGTCATTCTAAAGTGCATGCTAAAAAAATAGGTAAGATTTAGCATTGTTGGAAATGCTTGTAATATATGTATACACATCCTCTATCCAGCTCGATTTTTCACAAGCCGAGAATGTTATAATGCTGATTACCCATGTAGAGTGTGGAAACACTAGGCAGACCCTAGCATTCCAGCACCCCAAATCATCCTCACCCACTTGCTCATTTCTGGAATTCCACTGACGTCTTGTGTCAGCGTTTTGGCTTGATATCGTGTCAGTCATTAAAATGCAAAGGCCACTCAGCTCTGGGATTCATAATGGTTTAGGAACGGGACAAGGTGACAAGGTGGAAAGAACCTGTGTTTTAGTCCCAGCTCAGTCACATGCCAGGCTATAGAAACTTGGCCTGGGGACCTGGCTGCAGAGGCTTGGCTTGCAATAGTACATGCCACAGTACTGAGTATTTCATAAGAGCGCATTGAAAGAGAACGATCGCCCCAGCCTTCTGCTCCCCAAAGAAAGCTTCAGACTCTCACAGACCTCTCTGAGACCAATCCTTTTCAATCACCACCTGGCCACTCCTAGGAGGGTTGGGACCTTCTCAAAGACTCAACCATGCCATCCCTGAGCCGGTGATAGATCTGTCCACCAACCCCATCCCCTTGCTGCTCTGAGGCAATTTTACTTCAAAGGATCCATAGCCAGGGTCCATCTCACTGGTCCATCTCAACAGGACTCCCTAACTTTGACTCTTTCAGGACATAGAGTTTGGGATATCAGTTCCTTCTACCCCAGGAGACCCTGACCTGCTTAGGACAATTGTTCCACTTTCTCCCCTTGGGGCTTTGCTTTCTGGTTCAGATGGCTTCCCAGTTTTCCAAGGGTAATAACCAACTGTGGTATCTGGCCAAATGAAAGAACTTTATCAGAAGACACAGGGAGCACTGTGTTGTGACTGGTGACAGAGTTTACTAGATAGTAGAGGGTGTTCTTCCTGTCCCCACCACTCTTGTCCCCCTTCAGCAGGGCAGCAATCAGAGTGGAGCAGATCAAGACAATGCCAGAGCAGACGTGGGGAGTAGAGCAGAAGGGAGTTCTTGGGGGAGTCATGCCAAGCCAGGGGTGGGGCATCTTATCTAGCAATGATCTGAGAGCTGTATGGTGGAATAGAAGAGGAAAGGGATGCCAAGGGGAGGTGGCAGGAGGATGCTGGAATTGTAGAGGCATGCATAAGGGATTCTAGCACAAGAAGGAACAATTTCCTCAGTGGAGACTAGGTCAGAGGCTACTGTTTAGTTGCACTGATTCATAGTTCTTCATTTACATTTTTAATATTTAAAACAAAAGTTAAGATGGTTGGCTCCTAAGACCAGAATATTTTAAAATCTAGAGTAAGAATCGCAGACTCCTCTAACAGAGTTGGCAGGGAGCTTAGAGTTTGTCCAGTTCTCCAATAACACCCTGTGCTGAACTTTTCTTTACATCATCTCTGACAGAGGCTCCCACAGCCCCTCCTTGGACATCATTCTCTCAAATGGCAGCACATTTTGATTGTCAGACCGAATTGTTGGAGTGGTCAGCTCTCTATAAGACTCCAAAATGGATGGACTTAATGGCTTCAGACCACTGTGATTCACAGATCTGCATCCTAGATTTAAACAAACAATGTTACAGTCTACGAGATTTTCAGTTTGTCTCCCAAGAAGGGGTCAAAACCAGGAATACTTTGTTATTAAATAAAGTGTTGATCTCTTCAAGGACCATTTTCAAGTATCCAATGATTCTGAAGGGCAAGTAGCCAAGGGAAAGAATGCATTTGCCCCATGAAACCAGAGTTGAGATGGGGTGTCAGAGACACACGAGTACCTATTCATTGTTTTATCCTATCAACACATATTAAGCTCATCCTATGTGCAAGACCCTATGCTCAGAAACAAAGGAGTCCAGCATTCAGTGAGCTACTACAATTCAACAGAAGAAATTTCTAGCGCCCCGGGGCCTTTAAGGACGCCCAAATTGCTTCAAGAGCTTAAAAGAACTGCTTAGTTCTCTTGCAGGGCTTTGGAACACAAATCAACAGAGCTGTGCTCAGAGAGAGCTGGGTTTCCTGGGAGTGGACCTTTGGAGGTGCTGTGTCCCCAATGCTCATCTTCAGTGTCTCTGTACACCTCCCTCATGTTCTCTCCGGCAGAACAGGGAAAGGATTCATCTGAAGAGGACAGGTAACTAACAAAAGAAGAAATGAAGAATTTCACTTACCTACTGTTTCCATGCTTCAGGGACCTTTTCTCATCTGAAGCCATGCAACATAACACAAAAAGCCCTGAATGTAACTGATTTCAAAGCGATGCAGAACTTGCTGTGATTCTCTAAACACACTGGAGCCACCAGCCGGCGGGCGGTGCGGCCCAACAGAATAAGGAGGAGGCTCTACAAGGAGGAGAAACGGCCGCTAGGGGGGACCGCAGCTCCAGGGAGCAGAGGGAGACTCCTGCACCCGCGAAGAGGCCACAGGGACTGTGGTATTGATTTCAAAATTCTTAACCATGGATTTGTGCCTCTTCTCTGGAACGTCCACTAACAGGAGAGTACCCGGTGCTGCATGTATACATTAAAAACAATCATTAGAAACAAAAGGATGCTAAATACAAAGTAATTGAGGTCTCCATGAAGGGTCAGGAAGTTCAGGGTTTCATCTCAATCTGTCCTTTTAATTCCGTCATAATTTTTCTTTTACTCTTTTTAAATGGAACTATAATTAACATACAATGTTATATTAGTTTCAGGTGTAGAATATATTAATTCAACAATTCTGTGCCTTACTCAGTGCTTACCACGATAAGTGCAGTCACCATCTGTTGCCACACCATGTTATTACAATATTATTGACTATATTCCCTGTGCTGTACTTTTCATCTCTGTGCTCATTTATTTTATAACTGGAAGTCTGTACCACTGTTTCATCCGTCCCCCTACGATACTTCCCCCTGGGAACCAATTTGTTCTCTGTATTTAAGAATCTGTTTTTTGGGGGGTGCCTGGGTGGCTCAGTCGGTTGGACATGGAACTCTTGATTTCAGCTCAGGTCCTGATCTCAGGGTGGTGAGATGGAGCCCCATGATGGGCTCCGCACTGAGCATTCTCTCTCCCTCTCCTTCTGCCACCCCCTACCCCTGCTCCAGTGCTCTCTCTGTCTCTCTCTCTCAAAAAAACAGAAGAATCTGTTTTTTGTTTGTTTCTTTGTTTGTTCCTTTGTTTTGTTTTTTAGATTCACAGTGTTAGTACGACCACAAAACAAGAGCCAGATGGGATAGATGGGGGTAAACTATCTTGTACGTTGTTAAGGGGCAAAAATGCTCAGACCTAGCAAGGGGATCAAGATGGAGAGTAGAGTCACCTCCCAGCCCTGCTTCACCAAGGTCAAACACCTCCAAGGCTGCAAACTGTTTGCTACAGACTGGCAAAGGGAATGCTTTAGAGGTGAGAGGCGTTTCAATTCCTTGCCTCTCTTATCAGTCCAAGAATGTGAGGCCTGCCTCGCCCTGGGTAGGACAAGTGCCTTGCTGAAAATTCCCATTACAAAATGGGCTCACCTTTCAGAAAATTCAAAATAAATACGAGATCAGACGGAACCTATAAAATAACAAAATACAGACGTCTATTCATGTGACAGATGTGCTCACATCACAAAAGCGCTATCACTTTTTAAAAGCAGGTGCTCGTTGTGGGTTTTCATTTGAAAGAAATCTTCCTCGTACATTTGAGATAGGTGAAGTTGCCAAAATTTAAAAGATGTGAATTCACCAAAATTTTAGAAACACACCTTTCCAGCGATGTACTTATGGCATACTGAATTACACTAAGAACGGGGGGGAAGTATATTCTTTATTTGAAATCAGTGCCATTCCCATTGCTTTAAAAAAAAAAAGATTTTATTTATTTATTTGACAGAGACACAGCGAGAGAGGGAACACAAGCAGGGGGAGTGGGAGAGGGAGAAGCAGGCTTCCTGCTGAGCAGGGAGCCCAATGCAGGGCTTGATCCCAGGACCCTGGGACCATGACCTGAGCCGAAGGCAGATGCTTAACGACTGAGCCACCCAGGCGCCCCTCCCATTGCTTTTTTATTCTAAGGTTAGTTATATGTACAACATAATTATCTCATAATGGTGGTAATTAAAATATTAGACGCAAGACATTACAATTTCAATTGGGGGAGGAAAAATCAGTTGTTCAAAAAACATGACAGACACAGTAAGGGCAAGCTTAAAAGCAATGGGAACAAAATCTCTACTCAAATTGTTTTCTCCTTCAACCATTTACTGTTTAAATGCAAAGATGTCCATTGTATCACTGAACTGGAAATTGCTGAGATCTTCAAAAATATCGTTTACAAAGGGAAAAAAAAATTTGCATGAGCCCCACATTAATTAAAGCTACGGATATACATTTTTCAGGAAAGATTTGAGCCCTGGGTTTATAATCTCTGCTTCCGACTGGAGGTAACACGGGCTGTAAGAAAAGAGAATATGGGGAAGCTGAAAGGCCCATCCACCTTTATTTTATAACTGGAAGCATCCGTTCCTCCCGCCCCCAGGCAACCAGAGTATCAGGCAGAGAATGCCTCTGGCAGCGAACCTGCAGGGTCTAAATATTGCACAGGACTGACCTAGAGTAGCAGTCTCCACACAGGCCTGTGGACAGCTGAACGTCCAGCAGATGGGCCTGTGGGTCTGCTGTGGGCAGCGTGGGTCAGGTTAAGCAGCGTGCCCAAGTCTCCTGCCTCCAATCCAACCCAAGTAGCTACATCTGTTTACAAATTGGGCCTCCAAGTCCGATTTCATTGAAAGAAAAGTGTTTTTTTGCTGCTAAAAGATATTAATTAGAGGACTTGAACGTGCTGAAAAGCTTCTCTCTGGGTGGCTTCTATTTTGGGGATCATCAGTGGTTATTTTCCTATTTTTGCATTCTGCATCTGTGGGGCGTCCCGATCAGGTGGAGGCCAGCAGCGCCCATGGTGAAAGATTTTACCCGAGGCAGAGGAAAGGAGAGAGAAGTTTATTGAATACGCTGCAAGGGAGCGATGAGCGGGACAGCAAAGGAGAGACTGTCCCCAAGGAGACAGTGGAGAGTGGGGGGCTGGAGTTAAGGGGGACAGTGAGGAGGTACAGGAATGTATGAAATTCTCCTTTTTTGGTACCTCTGCTGTGTTGTAAGTAACCCATTGCTCAGCTAGGGCTTCTGGCTATTTTCAGGTGGGTGGCCTAATGGGTCTGTTTTCAGCCAGGGGTGGGGTTCCCTGTGGGCCCCTCTACCTGACTCAGGCTTCCATTATTCAAGTTGGTTGCCTAAAAGCGGCCTCTGCAGCATCTTCTAAATTTTCAACAATGAAAAAGTCTTACTTTGGTAATTAAAACACACACAAAGTTATATTAAAATAAAAGAATACGTTTTGCCTACTTCTCCAAAAAAAAGTGCTGAAAACAGGCTTTCTGCTGGGATCGGGGCATTTTGAATGTGAGTTGCAGTTTTCAAACATAAAGCACAGCTGTTTTGTCTCTTATCCTGAAGCTGTGAAAAAGGGGAAAGATTCTGAAAGCAGGAACAGGAAAAGACTATTGAGAAAAGTGGCTGCTATTTCTAGGCTAATGTCTCCCTGGCAACACTGTTCTCAGAGGCGATGCCTTCCTACATGGTCTTATTGGGATTCACGAGTGATGAATCCAGAAGATTCATGGGACCCAAAGTCAGCAGAGACCAGGAGAGATTTGAGCCGAAGCAGAGAGTCAAAGCAGCTGTGATAGACCCTCTGCAGTCGCTGCTGTCTAGTGGTCCCCCGAGACTGGCAGGAAGGCAGGAACAGAAAGGTCCCACTGGGCTGACAGCCATTGCAGGTAAGGACGAGGGTCCTGGGATGCAAGAAGGTGGAAGACGTCAGGGACTGGAGATGAAGAAAAAGCGCCGCTTCAAGGAACAGTTACAAAGAGCAGAAGATGAGCTTAGTCAGCAACTGGCCAGTACAGGAAAACTGCATCATAAAAAATGGGTACTGGAAATTGGAAGTAAGGGATGATTTAGAAGTGAGAAACCCTAAAGCCAACACCATCAAACCCCCCCCCAAAAAAAACCCCAAAACACACAAAAACCCTAAGTCTAGGGCAATTTTAGAACAAAGTGCAACCGATAATAATAGCCCTAGTTTTCCTGACTAGATCACAGAGATTCTCTGGTCAATTGTGTAAAGCAATACATAAATGCATGAATGAAAGGAAACAGAGATACACTAGAGATTTAAAAAACCAAAACAGGAAACTTGCATCAGAAAAGGCATAAAAAACATACATAATGGAAACTGGACTGCAGCTGGTAGGAAGAGCCTGAGTACCCTTCACCGGCAGCAGACATCAAAGGATGGTCCCCAGCCCATCAGCACCAGCAGGACCTGGGAGCTTGTGGGAAATGCAAATTCCCAGGCTCTGCCTCAGACCTACTGAATCATGAACCCCTGCAATGAGGGCCAAAAGTCTGTGCTTTAGCAAGCCCGCCAGATGATTCTGATCAAATTTTCAGAACCACTGGTCCAGAGGCATTAAAATCATCAGGAAAAGCTACCTATTGAATACAGTAATGCAAAGCAAGGATCATCAAAAGAGCATTATGCCAAATGCAGCCAATCGAGGACTGCAATTCAGCCTTCAGCCCCCATGGCTAGAACGCTTACCAATCCCTCCACCCTAGCTCAAGTCACCACTGTTGCCTGGACTACCATCATAGCTCGGTGACCATCTGTCCTGGCTTGGCCAGGGAAGTCCTGGATTGAACCTTTGGTCCTGGTGTAAAAGGTATCATTTTCACTCTCAAAATTGTCCAGATTTTAAACATCATTATATGGCTCCCCTAGTGGCAGCCTCCTGACCATTTCTGCTGCTTCTACTCTTGCTCATCTTCAACATGTTCTCCTTTCAGAAGCTAAAAATATAAATTTTCAATGTCACTCTTCTTCTACAAAACCCTTCAATGACTTTTCATGGCTTTAAGTTAAAACTCAAATGACCGACAGTGGGCCCAGAGTGCCTACGTTCCATCTTCATCTAATTCTGTATTCCTCCATGCTTTCTTTGTTCCAAGTACATTAGCTTCCTGTCAGTACCTTCCCAAGCCAAGTTCACGGACCTCAAGGCCTCTGCATGTGCTGGTCCTTCTTCCTGCATGGTGCCCAATGGCCATCCCTCTCCCAGTGTCAGGTAGTAGGCTCTTGTATTCATTTAAGAATATTCCAAATGATTTCTCAGATATTCATTGAAGGTATTATTTTAATGACTGCATAATTTCCCATCATGTGGATGTGACATAATTTATGTAAGCATTCCCTAAGATTGTTGATTAAGACTGTTCCCTATTTTTTTGCTATTATTAACAAAACCGTTACATGAATTAGTTATGGTTCTTGGTTGCAACCAACTCAAGCTAGCTCAGGCAAAAAGGGAAATTTATCCGAATGATATCAGGGTTTCTCCATAAATGGAACAAGCGTTCAACAATGAAACTGCAGGAAAGGCAGGATTAGAGGAATATCTGGGACCAAGGACATAAATGTTACCAGGACACACTCGATAGGTGATACAACAGATGATAGATAGATAATATGTACATGTGTATATATACACACACATATATACATATATCTATACGTATACACGTATATATGTATATCATACTCTCTAGTCCCAAGTTCAAAATCTCCCAAGGAAGGATTCTAATCAGCTCAGCTTGTGTCAAGTGTCCTCTCTTGGATCAATCAGCTTTAACAGCACTTGTATGAAGCCCCCAACTGCTCCATGAGGATGGATGAAGCCAGAAAAAAGGAACTGTTCTTCCCAGAACAAAGGCAGAGAAATTCTGATCAAACACAGTTATGAACTTCTACTACAGATGAAGATATTTGTTTGTAAGAAAATGGGAGAGGGTTTTTTTAAAATCACAGGCATATTTTTAAATAACTTAATAAAGACATAAAAGGAAATGGCTTTTAAAACCCCTAATTCCAATCTCTTAAAAATCTTTTATTTTTTGCTATTTCTCTCAAATATTTTCTCACTTGTTTAACTGTTTTATACAGTTGCATTCAAATTAAACAAAAAATCATATATTAAGTCTTTAGCTGCTTAACATTTTTTTTCACAGTTCCACATTGTCTTTCCTGTTTTTTCTTTTTATCTCATTATAAGAAAAAAGATTTGCTCACTACTACTACTATTCTACTAATGGCTAAATTTTGTATGAAACATCTTGTGTGCTGGACACTGTCCCACACACATTCTTATATTTTAATGCATTTAATCTTGGCCTATGTGCCTTAGTCCTGACCTCATGACATAGATGTAATTACTATCGACATTTCTTTTTTTAAAGATGTTATTTATTTATTTGACAGAGACACAGAGAAAGGGAACACAAGCAGGGGGAGCGGGAGAGGGAGAAGCAGGCTTCCCACTGAGCAGGGAGCTGGATGTGGGGCTCGATCCCAGAACCCTGGAACCATGACCTGAGCCGAAGGCAGACGCTTAACGACTGAGCCACCCAGGCGCCCCTGTTATCGACATTTCTTTGGAAGAGGAAACCGAGGCACTGAGAAGTTAAGTGACAAGTGTTCCAGAGTGGCAGAGGCAGAGCTCAGTCCCAGGGAGGCCAGCTCTTAGATTATCCGTAACAGCAACACATAGAGGAAGCTGGAAAAACACCACACATGATCCTGACTCCCTGAGGCCATGCCCACTTACATTTCGGTATAACTTCCTCACATCTTGTTTTGTTTGCCTTCTTCTCCTTACACACCAACAAGATGGATGGCAAATATTTGGCAGGTATCACACCATTTCCTACCCTGACCCTCATCCCGCCCCAAACAATAACATCATTCACACCATTCTTCCCACTGAGCCCAGATATGGCCTCAAAATCTACGTGAAAAAAAGCAAAAATCACTCACTCACCGTCAGCTCTGGTTGACAAACGAGCTAAAACCATATACAACTCCTGTACTACATCTCATTACGATTCTTGCAGATCCCCATGTTGTTAAAGATCTTTTAAATGCATCACTTTTAAGGCACTCTTCCATTTCCTAAAGATAATCATTTAAATCATTTAAGTATTTTCCTATTATAAATAGTACAGGGGTATCTTTAAATAATACATAATGCTATAATGAATAACATAAATTTTGTCTTGACTTCTATTTTTTTACTTAGAATAGTTTCCAGTAGGAAACATAAATGTCAGACCTTTTAGATCACAACTTCCTCAATTTTCAGCTTTTCATTTGTACTTACTTCTCCAGCAGCTGCACTGGGGCGGGGGCAGAGGGGCAGGAAAAGGAGGTACAGAATGATACAAAAGGGAGAAGAGGGGTGCTTCTTCCTTACTCCTGATGTCACCAGTGGAACATCTGGCCCCCTTTCCCACCCCCTCCCTCACTTTCCTGGGCTAGAGTGGGAGTGGAGCAGTTGGGGGCTTAAAAATCAGCCATATTTGGAACTGCCCCATCCTTTCTAAACCAAGCCTACCTTCAGGAAGCATCCATTCTGCTCAGCCCCCTGCATGCTGAATGTTTACCAGGACAGACATCCACAGCAGGGAGACATTTGTGGGTACAGCTGTCTAATCCTAGGTTTCGGTTAGGAAATCCAGTAGTTCGTAGACACAAGGCATATTCTCCAATAGGAGCTTTATCAGTAGCATAAGGGGAATATTTTAGCCCATCTGCCCAACTTGTATTTTTAAATCAGTTCAGAACTTGGGCAGAGAAGATGGGTGCTATTCACTGCTCCCCAAACCCTCAATAAGTTAGAATACTTACAGTAATTTTCATGATATTTTCCAAACTCTAACATATTTTAAACCATCTTTGCATTTTCATACACAATTATGCTGTGCCTAAACTTACATGTTTCTGACCATTTTGCCTCAAAATTTTGGCTTTTTTACTACATTTTCATCTGGCATTTTTGTTTTACGGGCGAAAGGTCTGTGGCCAGCCTGCGTGCTGTTTCTTTATAGGTAATTTTGCTCCTGCATGAATGTTTTAAAAATCATTTCTAAAAATTACTGTTAATTTTTTAAAATTTCAGGTTATGCTTAAGATGATTCCCTTTTCATTGATTTTGCCTGGAATGTGGTAAACTAGTTCCATTTACCTGTCATATTTATTTGTTTTTATTTTTTAAGTTTAAGAAAATATCTTTATCTTTGGTTATGTTATATGCCCCAATTGTCCTTGTTTTTATTTGTTTGTTTATTTGTTTTGTTTTATTTTGTTTATCACCAGACGCATCTATGACTGCTGGATTAGACCTCCAATTCTTGTCCTCCATGTCGTTCATCTTCTCTGCCATGTTCATCTCTTTGTTCTCTCTGTATTTTTGAAAATCTACTGAAGTTTGTCTTCTACATCTCTGATTTAATTTTTACCATGTTAACTCTGCTCTTTACTGCTTCTATTTCTGTGCTTGGCACATATGTGAACATTACATGTTTCCTGAACAAATAACAAATGTATGATTACTCTTGGATTTTGGTTTTTCTATTTGCTCTCTTTTCTCCTCTCATGTATCTCTTTTCATTTGATGCCATTGTTTTTCATGGAAGCTATGCTTTTTCTAGTTTTTTTGGTACACATTTCAGAGTCATATCTCTCTACATCCTAGAAGTACCCGAAATAATTTTCTCTTGGTTCTTATGATAAACCATTTTTCAGATTTCAGATTTCTCTGAGTCTTGAGAATGATGCTTTCTTCCTTTTACTTGGTAACACCTTTCCCCATGAGACCCACATTTCACTCTGTCTTGTCATCCTAGAATGAGGTGAAGTCCATTCAGAGCTTATGTTGGATAATACCAACATGGAGTACATGCTTTTCACTTGGCCCCGCTCCAAGTGGGGTGGATTGAGTACCTTCTCACATCTACAACTGATGTCTGTGCAGGATGAGTTGATGCACACAATTTTTAGCCAGCCCCCAATTTCTAGCAGGATTTCATCTAATAGGGATAAGTCAAAATGAAATAGAATCTTGCCCTGCCTTGCTGCATGAGTCCCAGATGCTCTGAACAGATGGAGTTTATAAAGCACGACAGTCCCCACACGCCGACAATGCTCCCCGGCTGCTCCCACCACAGCTCTTTACTTGTGGGAATCAAACCTCCCAGGATGAAACTCAGTCCTCCATTACTTCCTGCCCAGTTGTTTCCTGAAAGTGTTTTATTCTGCTGAATACAGAGAAAAAGAGGTACAGATGGGAAACAGGGACAACACTGGCTGCTTCAAAAGAAAAGCGTCAACACAGGAGAGGGAAGTCTGCCCATTTTTTCATTTGGTGCAGATCTTCCGTTTCTGAATGACAGATGAAAAGGTGGCTCATCCCATCTTTGTTCTGGTTTGCATAGCACACAATAGATGACCAATGGTGTTTTCAAAATCAGCTACTTGGGCTTTACAATTGCTGTAAAATTCTTCTAGATTCTGGCACTGGGTTGCCTAGTAGTCAATCAACATTAGGAGGTGGTCTTCATAATGTAGGCTTCCAGAGTCAGAAAGGTTTTCATTTGCATCCTGGCTTCTCCATTTGCTGGCTTGTTGATCTTGGGAAAATTACTTCCTATCTCCAAGTCTAGTAGGCTCATCTGTAAATGGGGATGATACTAGTGTCCATGCCATCAGAATGTTTATGGAAATAATCCAGTGAAGCATCTGTCACACAGTAAATGCAGATACTCTTAGTGCTGTTGTGTTTCCATCTTTATTTCCACAGGTATTATCAACTAATTTTCCTATTTCTTACATGATTAGTGAATATTCATTGTATAAAATTTGGAAAATGTTGCCAAGCAAAAGAGAAAATAAATGTAAATCACCTAGAATCACACCATGCAGAAAAACTGCTTGGACATTTTGTGTGTTTTTTCAGTTTTCTTCCCATGAGTGTTTGTGTGGTGGGGGAGATGGGAGGAGAGGTGGGTACACATAAACAGAAGCAAACCAATCCTATTTTCTGACTATTTTTTCACTGTTTTCTACAGATGTCTTCTTTGTTACTGTTCTTTGACATTACTTCTGATGGCCGCATAATAGGCCATTGTATGGATATGGTGGAGCTTATTTTATTTAACTTATCATTGGACATTTAAGATTCCCGAAATTATTTTACTATTAGCAACACATAGATGGACATTCTTATACATGTTTCCTCTTTGTCTACATTCATTTTCTTAAACAAATTCCTGTAAGTGGAAGTGTTGGGTCTTTTTACTTTTTTAATATGTAAGATATGTATTGATGTCCCTTTTTTCATTCCTATTGTTAATAATTTATGATATCCTTTTTCCCCCTGATGAGTTTAGCCAGGGGATTGTCCATTTTCTTAGTCACTTTGCTTTTACATGTGTTTGTGTGTATTGGTAGTGTACTGATTTACAAAAGTTTTATATTATTATGTAAGTCCATCCTTTTCTTTCTTTGCAATTACTTTCTTTTCATGTTTTCCCCTCTCAGAATCAGACAAATCATTATTTGTATTTTCTTTTAGTTGTTTTTATTTCTTTTGTAGTTATTAAATTAAAATTGTAAATTAAAAATATGCCCATATTTAAAGAAAATATACCAAACGGTTTGGAAGGGTAGAATCCAAAGAGTTACATTCTCTTCACCCCCATGCCCCATTGTACTTCTCAGGATTTGTGTAATGAGTTCTTGTGTATACTTCTAGAATTTATTTATGCTGGACCAGCGTGTGTGTGTGTGTGTGTGTGTGTGTGTATTATTATAATACACTTCTGGACAAACATGGGGCCCAAGAATCTGCATTTTTAGAAAACCACCTGAGGCAATTTGTACCACCCTTGCATGTTGTGATTCAGATCTGGGGTCCACACCAGTGGGGAAAAGGTGCTTTTCCAGAGGAAGCAGGGAGAGGCATAATAAAAAAGGAACAAAGAACAGAAATAGGCATCTACCTACAGCCACCAACTGCCATTGATTAGGCACCTCCTATGTTCCCTGCACCCTTTTAGGCACCTTTATGCCTGTTACCTCCTTGTGTCCTCACAATGCTGTGATAAAATGGGGTTGCGGAGTTGAAGGAAGCAGTGCTGGTAAGTGGTGGCCCCGAGCCGCTCTGCGCTGCCTTCCTTGGCCGCTTCCCCTGTGTGAATCAGGAGGCGGGTGAGTGCACCCCCTGTACATGTACTGACCTTGACTGGGAGGTGCTGGTGGTGGCAGAACTGTTGGTGCTCGTTCCAGGGATGTGCCAAGTGACGAAGGGGCTAAGAATGGCTGAGTCACTAGGGAAGCTGGTGGTACGGAGAGCCAACCTGGACGATGAGAGCTCAAGTAGTTTTCCGTCTAACTTGCTCAGTTTGGCCACTGGCGATGCCTCATTTCTCAGGCAACTCTTCAGTCAACCATCCTGTGAGTCACCATCACCAAAAAACACTGGGTGTGATTATAGAAACCCACCAGGCACCAAGAACAGCAAAGCATTTGGAGGCTGGGAAGGCCCCAGACTAACATTGCCAAGTTCTCCTTCCTTCTAATTTTTAAATCCATGTGTGCTTCTTGGAAAATTTAATCCACGTGTTTTGCAATCATTTCTACTAAACCCATCAAAATGTAGTTTTGTAAGACCCATTTGATGTCTAAGAAGCCTGATGTACTTTCTCTTTCTTTTTTTTTTTTTTTAAAGATTTACTTATTTTAGAGAGAGCACACAGGAGTGGGGGGAGGTGCAGAGGGAGAGAATCTCAAGCAGACCATACTGAGCACAGAGCCTGCCGCGGGGCTCCATCTCATGACCTTGAGATTGTGACCTGAGCTGAAATCAAGACTTGGATGGATGCTTAACCAACTGAGCCACCCAGGCGCGCCCTCTTTCTTTCTTTTTTAATCACAAGCCTCTAAAAGCACACTCCTTTTCCACCCCATCCCTAATTTCTAAAGCTGGAAGTTATATTTTGTCAATAAGAACTAAGCCTAGAACCTGAAAACAGGCAACCTCAGGCCTCACCTAGCGTATGAAAAGTGACAAGTTTGAAGTCTGGACTAATATGTTCTCTCATTTCCCAGAAAAGTCCCCCAGCAGCTGTGGGAAGAAAGCCCACCATGCTGCAGACTCGGCCTCCTCCACAGACAGCCCTCCGCCTGGCATGGGAACACAAGATGTATTCCAGACCCTTGGTTTTAATTCAAAGAGAGAGCTCTGCCCACTTTTCTCAGGGTAGCATTCTGGAAGCCCAACTTAGTGATTCATTCCAGTGAAATCCACAGGATACCAAACCATGATGAATAGATTTCAAACTGTTTCTGTCTCACTCCCATGGAAGTGTTTCTTCGGGGAGAGCATCCTAGCATTTGCCAGGTGCTGATCACCCAGAGCCTCTTTGGGGATACCTGAAATAGAAGGAAATTAGTGAGCATTACCCACAGCACAGTTCCAAGTAGGGAAAGAGTAATTATATCCAAATCCATTGTTCATTATTTATTTCATATGTTCTTTTCCCCTTTGTGCTTTGCTAAGTTGGTTGTAATTGCCATATAGTTTTTCTAACTTGGAGCTACTATTAAATTACTAATATTTAGACTCTGTTTTCAGCAGTCTTTTCTTTTCTTTTTTTTTTTTTAGATTTTATTTATTTGACAGAGAGAGGCACAGCAAGAGAGGGAACACAAGCAGGGGGAGTGGGAGAGGGAGAAGCAGGCTTCCTGCTGAGTAGGGAGCCTGACGCGGGGCTCGATCCCAGAACCCTGGGATCATGACCTGAGCCTAAGGCAGACGCTTAACGACTAAGCCACCCAGGCACCCTCAGCAGTCTTTTCAAAAGCAAACCCAAATCCTAGGTGAATTACTCCCTATCATGAGATTCCATTTTAAGTTAAAGGGAATAAATTGATAGAAAACAGTGTGATGATTCCTCAAGAAATTAAAAATAGAATTACCATATGATCCAGCAATTCCATTTCTGGGTATATATCCAGAAGAATCGAAAAGAGAGTCTCAAGAGATATTTGTACACCAATGTTCAGAGCAGCGTTATTCACAAAAACCAAAAGCAACCCCATGTGTCCATTGACAGATAAATGAATAAACAAAATATGGTGTGTGGGTGTGTGTGTGTGTGTGTATATATATATATATATATATATATATATATATATGCATACAATGGAATATTATTTAGCCTTAAAAGGAGGGAAATTCTGACACATGCTAAAACATGGATGAACCTTGAGAACACTATGCTAAGTGAAATAAGCCCGGCAAAAAGGACAAATACTGTCTGATTTCACTTATATGAGGTATCTAGAGTACATACACTCATAGAGACAGAAAGTAGCATGGTGGTTGTTGCCAGGGACTAGGGGAAGGGAAATGGGGAGTTAATGTTTAATGGGTAAAGAGTTTTGGTTTTACAATATGAAAAGAGTCCTGGGGGAGCGTGTGGGTGGCTCAGTTGGTTAAGCAACTGGCTTTTGATTTTGGCTCAGGTTGTGATCTCGGGGTCCTGGGATTGAGCCCCTCGTTGGGCTCGGTGCTGAGTGGGGAGTCTGCTAAAAGATTTTCTCTCTCCCTCTCCCTCTGCCCCTCCCCCCACTCATGCTCACTCTCTTGCTCTCATCTGCGCGCGCGCTCTCTCTCTCTCTTGCTCAAATAAATAAATACATCTTTTAAAAAAAGAGTTCTGGAGACAGATGGTGGTGATGGTTGCTCAACAGTGAATGTACTTAATGCCACTGAACTGTGCACTTAAAAATGGTTAGGATGGTAATAGATTGAACTCAAGTACATAAGGAGTATTTATTGAAGTTATTTTGTAACTCATCAGCATCTGCCTTGGGAAGTGTAATCTGGTTTTGTCCTTCGTCATGGAAATAATTTTTGACTGGATAAGAGCACTAACATGTTTCATGGCTTTTACTGTATCTTTATTGCTATCATCACTATTTCTTAACCTTAATGTGGAGCTGGTAAGGTCTTCTGAGAAACTGATTTTGAGAAATAATCAGTTAAATAGTTCATTTCCCCCCAGAAGCCTGTGGGATAATAAAGCCTTCTAGAATAGAGGGGCAGAGTGAAGCCAGATATTAATTACATCCTTCAAAACCCCCCAAAAATTATCCCCAAATAAGCACAACCAAGTGAGAAATGTAGGTGCACAAACTCATGCTATAATCTTTAAAAAGTGGTAACCAAAAAAAAGAGAAAAATGTGGAAGCTGACTTAGTACTCCTACCTCACCCTCCAGCATAGCCCTCTAAAACAGTGGTGGCAAAAAAAAGAAAAAGGAGTGGAAAAAAGCCTCTGAGTCAATGAGTTTAGGGGTGGGTTGTACTTTTATTTTAGGTGTGTTATCCTTTAAAATATGGTTATACTCTAGAGTTATGGCAAAGAATGATTATCAATCCCTTGATTCTCTTTGACTTGGACTTTTGACCTTCATCCTTAATTCTGAATAGGCAAGAATTTAGACAGCCCTTGTAGGAGAGAGATATCATGTAGAAGCAGAGCATCAGGTCATTCCAGATCAAAGCCATTGCCAAAGAAGAGCCATTGTTCACAGAATCAGAAATTGGGGGTGGTGATTGGGGAGTGGGGGGATGTCCAAGTTTAACAATGATTAAAAAAAAAAAAGATAGGGTAGAAGGTGCAGGCAAGTTAGGAAAGAAAATGTGTGAGAATATGGATGGGCTCTAGAAACTGACCTGTTGAAGAGGAAGGGATCAGCTCAAAGAAAATGCAGGCACAAGTTTTTGGTCATAGATGAAATCCTGGAAGACAAGCATGCAAATTGTTATACTCGCCTTGCGATTACATGTCTGGAAAAGTGAGGTACAGACCGGAGGGACTTGAATGATGATCAGGGGAAACTTTTAGTGGAAATATGAGAATTTGGATCTCTACCACGGGAGAAGTTGAAGGGATGAGTGATGGGAGGATCCCTGGGCCATTCTCTGCCACACAACTAGAGTAACACTGAAGCTCTCCCACAGTGAGTTCCATCTTGGATATCATATCCAGAGAGAGAAACCACAACCCCTATTTGATTCTAAGCCACTGCCTGACCAAACAGGAAGCTTGTCCTAATGTCTACAGAATTCAAACTGTTTGTGGAAGGTGGAAGTCTTGCCAGCACACAATGAGTCAGCCGCCATTAACCAGAGGAGTGAGTTAGGGCAACCACTTTGGACAACATGTTATTTTGGAAGTGAGGATTTCTTTTACAACATTTGAGCCTGGGAACATGGTGTGCTTTATATAAAGCAGAAAATAAATAAAAGATTTCAAGGAATTCCTCTTCCACATGACCAATTCAAAAACCCAAGCTGACAAACCCAAGTACCAAATAGATTCAATGAGCATGCATTTTACTCCAACTTTAGAAATACAATACACATGAAACTATTTTAGAAGTTTTTTTCTCCTAAAAAGGGAAGTTCCTGAAATAGACACAACTGGCCACAATAACTTTGTTTTATCAAGTGTAGGCTTTCATGTGACATCAAAAAGGCACCAGAAAGAATTGGTCTTTTTCTGTAGGAGGATTAGGGGTCATAAGTTTGGTGTGGTGTTAGGAAACAAAATCAGTCCTATCCAAAATAACTGATAATAGTTCAGCGTTGGTTGAGTGAACTATACAAGAGTGTCTTGTTTTGGGGGCCGCTGGGTGGCTCAGTCGGTTAAGCATCTGCCTTCAGCTCAGGTCATGATTCCGTGGTCCTGGGATCGAGTCCTGTGTTGGGCTCCCTGCTCAGTGGGGAGTCTGCTCCTTCTATCCCTCCCCTGTTTGTGATCTCTCTCTCACACTCTCTCTCAAATAAATAAATAAAATATTAAAAAAAAAAGGCACTTGACTTAGGGGCGCCTGGGCAGCTCAGTCGGTTAGGCATCTGCCTTCGTCTCAGGTCACGATCCCGGGGTCCTGGGATCCAGCCCATGTTGGTGTCGTCACGCTCCCCGCTCATCGGGGAGTCTGCATGTCCCTCTCCACCCCCACCCCGGCCCTGCTCATGCTCTCTCTCATTCTCTCTCTCTCTCAAATAAATAAATAAAATCTTAAAAAAAAATCTTATTTTTAATTTGGGGAGGGGGCACTAAATACCACTTTGCTTCTTGTTTGCTGTTATAATGTGGGTTCTTTTGTGGCTGATATTACTTTTCCCTATTATCCATCTTCTTCTCCTTCCATAATAAAACCCACGATTTTTAACTAAACCCATGGCTGCTTGGAATAAAGACAGCTAGGTGTGGTCATGTGACTAATTCTGGCTGATACAAAGAGGAAGTGGTGTATGCAACTTTCGAGTGCATCTTTAAAGAGAAGAGGCATACTCTTTTTTGCCCTCTTCCTCCTTTGTGGAGGTCAGAATTCAGATGTAATGAGGGCAGTACTAGGAAACAGTTAGGGCCATGGGATACCTGAGAATGGAAGGCAGGCACAGTGAAGCAACACAATCGAAGGAGCCTAGGTCTCTGACACTGCAGTGCCACGATTGTGCTGGACTGACAGTCTCTAGATTCCTGGAACATGAGAGGAATAAACATCCATGTTGCTTAAGCCGTTGTTATTTTAAGTCTGTCTGTTACTTGCAGCCAAAGCTAATCCTAGCTAATAATCTATTTTAAAAGTGTTTTGCTTTATTGGGGGAGCGGCAGAGAAGTCTAAATTCTCTAATATGTACAACTTAAACCTGGTTTTAAGATGATGTGTCATAATCAGCTATGCTGTCCCTGTCTGTTATTTAGGCATTTGACTCTGTGACTTCCAACACCTACTAGAGACCTGGAAAGCCTCTGAAATGGAGCTGTTGAGAGCAGGAGGTTCTCCACAAAGAATAGACACACCGTATAGGCCACATCCTGTGTTTTGAAGGTAAAAAGGACCTGTGATTGCTCACCTTTGTCAGGGAAAACTCTGGCTGAAAGAAAAATCCTAGGATTCCAGCTTGATATCTCATCACTAGGGTTTTATTTTATTAGGTTAAAACTTTAGGTACATTTCCCTTTTAAAATGCAAACTCACTGAGAGGCAAAAGTAAGTCCCTTGCACTTTAGTGTAAAGGTTATCCTATTTCATTCCTGACTCTAGAAAAGTCTTTGGAAGATAAAAGATACGTGTGTTGGGGGAGAGGAAAGAAAAGTATGGAAATTGAGGAGCTGGAAGTAGGAGAAAAAAAAAGTTACTCAAAACACTATCTTCAGGGATTTCATAATTATGCCAAGGACAATGGATGTAAATAATGTCTAGGACACTCATTCCCTGGGTGTCTAAAACCATATAGTAAATAATGACAAGACAATTTCTGTGGAAAGTGAACCACATGCTCTAAGCTGCAGTTTAGCTCAAAAAAATGTAAAGAGGTTAAAAATCAGAGTATGAGAAGGAGGGTGAACACAGGTACTGGTAGGTTGTGTGACATTATTCAAAACAGATAATTCATTTGGAAGTTTCAGTATTCAGTTGACAGCAACCATTGAGCAAATTAATCAGCTGTACTTTCCAACCCCTAATGAAATAATGGAGCTAGGCAATACTCATCGATGATCAGCCATTCACTGAAAGCTGATAGGGACTATAAAATGGATGGGCCAAGTTGAAAACATCGGAAATCCCTGATCAATCTTAACATCACTAAATGAGAGACAACCAGGCAGTAGCAAGTACATGGTACCACCTAGCAAGGCTTCCTGCCAAAATTTGAAACCTAAATCTGATCAAGTTTCTGGCTCTAACTACTCATCTCCTGGGAAATCCAGAAAGTAGAGAAACATGGTGAAGCTCTCTTGGGGATGCAATCAGCAAAATCTAGAATGTGGGAAACTCTAGAGATAAATGAATGACAAGGGAAAAAGACACCAAGAGGAGGACCTCTTCAGTTTAAAGAGTCGAGACTTATACACAGATGCAATTTGTTTGGGTTCTTTGGTCAAAAAAACACCAAGTATAGAAAGACATTTTTGAGAAACTTGAACATTGACTATAAATTTGATAACATTAGGAAATTGTTGTCATTTGTTTAGTTGTAATGATAGTACCGTGACCTTGGATTAGGCAAAAGTCTTAAATATGACCCTGAAAACACAAGCAACTAAGGAGAAAATAAAACATAGTTCATCAACATTTTAAAACTTTTGTGCATCAAAGGACACCATAATGAAAGTGAAAAGGAAGTTCACAGAATGGAAAAAGATATTTTCAAATCATATTCCTGACAAGGGTCTAATATCCAGAATACATAAAAAACTCTTACAATGCAACAATAAAAAAGACAAATAAGCCAGTTTAAAAACCGGCAAAGGACTTAAATAGACATTTCTCCAAAAAATATCTATAAGTAGCTAATAAGCACATAAAAAAATGTTCAACATCATTAGTCTCTAGGGAAATGCAAATCAAAACCACAGTGAGATATCATCTCACACCCACCAGGATGATTATAATCAGAAAAACAGATAATAACAAGTGTTAGCAAAAATGCAGAGAAATCAGAACCACACACACACGGCTGATGGGAATGTAAAATGGTACAACCACTTTGGGAAACAGTTCAACAGTTCTTCAAAAAGTTAAATGTACACTCACCATACAATCCAGTAATTCCACTCCTACATACATACCTAAGAGAAATGAAAACATATACTCTCACAAGAAGTTATACATGAATCTTTATAGCAGCGTTAATCACAATACCCAAAAAGTAGAAGCAACAACCCAGATGTCCATCAACCGATGAACGGATAAACAAAATGTGGCATATCCATACTATGGAATATTATTCAGCCACAAGAAGGAATGAAGTATTGATGCTTGCTACGACATCAATAAACCTCAAAAATATACATGTTACGTGAAAGAAGCCAGACAAAAATGGCTACATATTATATAATTCCGTTTATATGAAATGTCCAAAGTAGGTAAATCTATACAGTCAGAAAGTAGACTAATGCTTGCAAGGATGTGGGTAGGATGGAATTGGAAGTGACTGCTAATGGGATGCTGGAAATATATTGGAATTTCCTGTTTTCTGTGCTCACCAGTGGTGAAGGACAACATTTGTAAATAATACTGAAAGCGATTGAATTGTATACTTTAAAATGGCTCAAATGGTGAGTTTCATATTTTGTGAATTTTATCTCAATAAAAAATTTTTTAAATAGTATTATATATTATGTCTTAAAAAAGAGTCCTCATCCCTTAAAGCTGCATAGTATGTTTATGAATGGGACGATAATGTCTTGGATTTGCTTTTTAAAAATCTAGTGGGGTGGGTGGGGAGTGGGGGGTTGCTTGGGAACTGGGAGGGTATGGTTGAAACAAGATTGGCCATGATCATATTTATTGAAGTTGTGTGATAAGTACATAAGAACCTGTTATATCATTCTGTCTACTTTTGTATGTGTTTGAAATTTTTCACAAATAAGAGTTTAAAGTCAACCAGTTGGTTGCTATTGGGTCACAAATGGGTTGGCCCTTAATAATGCTGGCAGAGTCCTAACATATTACGCATAGATGAGTCCTTACAGATCATCTAATTCAGCTTACTCTTTGTATTTAAATGTGGAAATTGGTACGCTGGGAGAAAAAAGTGTTGGCCCAAATGGGCAGATAATAGTTTAGAGCAGGGGTCTGCAAACTGTGAGGAGACATATAGTAAATATTTTAGGTTTTGCAGGCCAGTTTCTGTTGTAACTAATAAACTCTACTGTTATAGCATGAAAGCAGTCATTGACAAAAGACCCGAATAGACATTTTTCCAAAGAAGATATGCAAGAGGCCAACAGATACATGAAAAGATGCTCATCATCACTAGTCATTAGGGAAATGCAGATTAAAATCACAAGAAGATATCACCTCACACCTGTTAGAAATGCCATGATCAAAAAGACAAGAGATAACGAATGCTGGTATGGATGTGGAGAAAAGGAAACACTTGTGCACTGTTGCGGGGATTGTAAAGTGGTGCAGTGGAAAACATTATGGAGGATCCTCAAAAAGTTAAAAATAAAGCTACCATATGATCCAGCAATTCCTCTACTGGGTATTTACCCAAAGAAAATGAAAACACTAACTCAAAAGGATATCTGCACCCCATGTTCTTAGCAGCATTATTAATAATAGCCAATACATGGAAACAACCTAAGTGTTCATCGGTGGATGAATGGATAAAGAAGTTGTACATCCAGTGGAATATTATTCAGCCACCAAAAAAAATGAGGAAATCCTACCATTAGCAACAACATGGATGGAACTTGAAGTGAAATAAATCAGACAGAGAAAGACAAATACTGTATGATCTCACTAATATGTAGAATCTAAAAAAAAACAAAACCAGAACCCAAAGTCATAGAAAAAGAGATTAGATCTGTGGTTACCAGAGGCAGGAGGCAGGGATTAGAGGAAGGTGGTCAAAAAGTACAAACTTCCAGTTCTAAGATAAATAAGTACTAGTTACGTAATGTATAACATGATGACCACGTTGTATGATATATAAGAAAGTTGTTAAGATAACATGTCCTGAAAGTTCTCATCCCAAGGAGCATTTTTTTCTTTCCTTTTTATTGTATCTATATGGGATTATAGGTATTAACTAAACCTATTGGGGCAATTATTTCACAATATATTAAACCATTACGCTGTACACCTTCAACTTGTACAGCAATGTATGTCAATTATTTCTCAATAAAACTGGGGGAAAAAAAGAGAAAGTAGCCATAGATAGTATGTAAAGAACTGAGCATGCCTGTTTTCCAGTGAAATTTTCTTTACCTACTACATCATTTATTACTTTATGTACATATTTACATGGGGTGCATAAGCCAGATTTGTTTGGCTCACAAGCTATAGATTGCAAACCTCTGGTATAGAAGAACTGAATTCTCCAGACTCTAAATCTTGTTCTCTTTTCTCTGGGCTAAGTTACAAATAAATAAGTAGAGTAAACACAATAATTGGCTTGTGCTCACAAACAAGGACTCAAAAGAAAGAAAAACACCATCCTTAAACCAGAGCTTCCTTGCCCCATCCATTCCTCACATCTCCATTTGGATCTACAGATGACAGGGGTATGGCATCTTGAAATCTGTTCTATGACATAGATATCATTAACAGCAGCACATCCTAACTGTAAATAAACATGACCTCTAATCAAGTTGAATGGGGGGGATGGAGACAAAACGTATTTCTCAGAAACAATTTTCAAAGGAAGACATTATCATACATGGTCCTGGACAGAATTGTGGGTTGTTGTTGTTTTTTAATTTATTTATTTGAGAGAAAGAGAGAGCAAATGAGTGAGCATGAGGCAGGGGAGGGGAAGAGGAAGAAGCAGACTCCCCACTGAGCAGGGACTCGATCCCAGGACCCTGAGATCATGAGCTGAGCTGAAGGCAGATGCTTAGTGGACTGAGCCACCCAGGATCCCAGTCTTTTAGTTTTAAATACTTCAGAAGCAATTTGACATTTCTTATTAATGTTGGTAAATAGATTAATTAACCAAAATAAATAAAAGTTAGTAAAGATAATAATATATAAATTTAATCAGCCTTTAGTTTATGTCAGGCATTCTGATACAACATAAAATGTCACATTGAATCCTTGCAAAAACCCAGAGAGTCTCCCAGAAAACACCCCTATAAACTCTGGACAGAATGAATGTACGGAGCAATGATCTGAAGACTCTGAAGGTAAATGGTTGCAGATGGATTGAGGAAGGACATAAGAATTCAAAGGACCACCAAACTGGTGATGTTTACCATTATTTTTCCTCTCTGAGATCCCTGGACCTGAACTCAATGCAGCCTGGAACCTGGAAGTGGGCATTAGTGTGAACAGACAGAGTTCCTGGAGAAGCTCTCCACATTTGGCTCAGAAAAGGGCATTCTTAAAACTCAGAGAAGATTCAGAGGTCCTCCTCCCTCTATTTTACCTCTGTCCATTTTCTTGTACCCCACAATCCAACAGCAGCCCACCATCACAGAGGCCAAAATTCAACAGGAGCCAGAACTATGAGAGAAGGAAGCTTTCCTCTCCAGCTGTTGGAGCTGTGATCCCAAGAGAGTGGAGTGAATTAGGTTGCCAGTTTTCTTCTTTCTCTCTCCAACCTTCTGCCACTTGGCCCTATGGACGGCAAAGTGGGATAACTAAAGACACTGCATTCTGGCCAGAGGATCAAAATGTGAAGCCCAGGGAACCAGAAATTATAGGAAAATTGCACAGAGGAAGGAGCTTGGCAAAGTGAACCAGTAAAGTTTTTTTGTGAACTCCTGGGCTCACACTCTAGTGGTGCTCACATGGGTTTGATCCTACCGGGCATACCAAAATGGTCTAACAATAGACTACTACCCTTGGTGCATATGTGGGGTAGTAAGCAGGTGTGACTAGAAAGAAATAGCGGGAGGGAGTGCTTCTTGGTATGGAACTGCTCTGTAACCTGATTGTGGTGGTGGTAATATGAATCTATGCAGGTATTAAAATTCTAACATTGTACACCAAAAAAAAAAAAAAATCCACCCCTATTTTGTATGATAATTTTAAAAATAAAATCAACAGTAACAACAAAATCACAGCAAGATAGTATGATCTCTCACATTACTCAGATGCAAGCCTCAGAAATTACTCCAGCTAACTTAGGCAGAAAGGATTTTATTTGAAGACTGTTGATTAGCTCATGGAGTTAACAAGAAGGGCAAAAAACAAGCACTGGGAAGGTGATACTAGAGAAACCTCCTGCTAGCACTGGGTGTTTAGTTCTGCCCAGAGCCACTCATGTCTAGCTGCCCCCTTAGGCTTCCACAGAGATTCCCACACGGGCAGAGGAACAACTGTGAACTGGGGCGGGGGGGAGGGGAGGTGTGTGCTCAGATGTCAGGTGGCAACAATAAATAACCAGCCCTTCCTACAGATGAGAAAACTGAGGCATGCAGAGTTCCTATAACTTCCCTGAGTTCACACACTTTGCCAGGACTCAAAACTTGTGCTCCTAACCATTACACAGTGATGGCTGAAAATGTCTCTAGCCTCAGGAGAGCTTTGTGGAAACCATACTGCCTGTCTAAAAACAAAGAAGAGAAGTAATTTGAAGCAGAAACCCCCAACTTCCTCCTGGCTCTGCAATTCAAGGGACTGCTAACCCAGCTGTTTGTTTTTCTTTATAACCATTTGTTTTATTTTTATTTTTTTTTAAAGATTTTATTTATTTATTTGAGAGAGAGAGAATGAGAGACAGAGAGCATGAGAGGGAGGAGGGTCAGAGGGAGAAGCAGACTCCCTGCCGAGCAGGGAGCCCAATGCGGGACTCGATCCCGGGACTCCAGGATCATGACCTGAGCTGAAGGCAGTCGCTTAACCAACTGAGCCACCCAGGCGCCCCGTTTGTTTTATTTTTGAGATATAAACACTGAAGTTTTTTCGTATAGGCACTGCCTCTGATGCATTCCCTAGAGCAGTAGTATCCAAACTTTTTTGATCACATACCCATCAGCAATATATGTAACTATATTTATAAGTTATATGTACTACAATATTTACATATTGTGTGCATTCTAAATAACACCTAAAAACTGTGAGAAAGGATAAAATAATAATACTTCAAAATAATGTTTATTAAAACAGTACAAAATTATTTTTATTTCATTAAAAAATTATGAATGTGAGTGATGTTACTGAATTTGCTTCAAACATCTGATCTCAAATTCAGCTTTTATCCTTGATTTTAATGGAAGCTATAATTAGAAAACATTCACAGAGATATGTAAATCCACATGGAAAAAGTGCATCATCATTGGCTATGTTTATTAAACTATGGTTGCTATTATTTAAACCTCATCTACCAATTATGAAAAAGCTTTCTGTGGGTGGGAGGAAAGAATCTGATTAGTAAATTTCCATTGCTGTTGCTATTGGGCAAAAATTGGAAGGTGTTGCATTTTTGTATTTTTAAAAAATGGCTTCAAGACTCACTGAAATTTTTCAGCTAGAAAAATTTAAATAGGGGCGCCTGAGTGGCTCAGTCGTTAAGCATCTGCCTTCGGCTCAGGTCATGATTCCAGGTCCTGGGATCGAGCCCCACATCAGGCTCCCTGCTCAGTGGGAAGCCTGCTTCTCCCTCTCCCACTCCCCCTGCTGTGTCTCTCTCGCTGTGTCTCTCTCTGTCAAATAAATAAATAAAATCTAAAAAAAAAAAAGAAAAATTTAAATAGGTTAGAAAACCATGATTTCCACTTTTAAACTGCTGTGCAGATGAGAGATGTTTGTAAGTGCCAACCTGATACCATTTACAAAAGCAAAATCTTAAGGTGATGGAAATGTTTTTCAAACATTTCTTTGTAAAATTCTCCATAGCACAAATTTCTTTTAAAAAGTGGTTCCTTGCTTACTGTTAAATATCACCTTTACTTTAAAGGAATAGACCAAGAATATTAATTTAAAAAGAAAAAGCTGCTAGGGGGCGCCTGGGTGGCTCAGATGGTTAAGCGTCTGCCTTCGGCTCAGGTCATGATCCCGGGGTCCTGGGATCGAGTCCCACATCGGGCTCCTGACTCAGCGGGGAGTCTGCTTCTTCCTCTCCTTCTGCCTCTCCCACTGCTCATGCTCTCTCTCTCTCTCTGTATCTCTGTGTCTCAAATGAATAAATAAAATCTTTAAAAAAAAAAAAGAAAAAGCTGCTAGGTAATGTATAGACTTGTCCAATCACTACGCTGTACACATGAAACTAATGTAACATTGTATGTCAACTATAATTTTTTAAAAAATCTGCTAGGCAGCATACTATCAACAACTATATGGCATCAGAAAAAAACATCAACACATTTAGTACACTTTATCTTTCACAAAACAAATCTCGTAGTTTGTCCTTCCCTTTCAATGGAATTCTGCTTCCATCTTCGGTAGGCTAGGTTGTTTCAGAACTACATACCTATTTAAAACAACTAGAAAAATTAAACAAAAATGTTAAAAAAAATTTATTTGAAAGCATTAGAGAGCTCCTAAGGTGGTGAGGAATTGTGGTCCAAGACCCAAGAGAGAGTGGAGCCCAGAGAGGTGGGCCTCTGGGCAATTGCCAGTCTAAAAAGTAAGGGCTGAAAGGCCAAACAAGCTTCCAACAGATCCCCAGGAGGAGCCCCGGTAAATATTTCATGGGTTAAACCTATAAGTAAGGCGAACAGAAACAAATCATCCCTCTCAAAGACTGAAGCCCAGCTTTGAAGCATGTCAATTCCTGTTAAAATTAAAGTTATATGAAATTGCTAGCATCCCTCACCTAGATAACTGCCCAAGCAGAAGTAAATCTTTTTTTTTTTTTTTTTTTGCAGAAGTAAATCTTCCTGGAGGAAGGTAACATAATCCAGAGCTTTAGAATATTTCTTCAGTGTCAAGATCTCAAAAACAAAAACAAAAACAAAAAAAACAGGCATACAAGAAGACAAGGCTTAACTGACAATCAAGAGAAAGAGCACACTATAGATACAAATGAACAAGGGATCCAAATAATGAAATTTTCATATATAACCTTAAAATATATATGATTAACATGTTCAAGTAATTAAAGACAAATCTGAGAATGATGGCAGGGAACTGGAAAGTATAAAATGTAATCAAATAAATAAATTAATGTGATTCACATATACACCTACCTGTTTTAGTAAATATTTATAAAGCTTAGTTTTTGATTTTTAATTAAAAGTAAAGACTCTTAGAAGTTCTATTATTTTCTTCTCAGACTTTAGTGAATCATTACTTATTACTTGAGTGATTTACTCCCACTTTAACCATGGCCCTAAAAATTAAAGAACATCTGAGACAATGGCACCCTGTTATTTTAAAATACTTTTCTTATCTGAGAACTCCAAAACATTCAACTATGTTCCTACAAGCTATATAAGTATTAGCTCTCAGCATTTTTGAGATCCGGATTCTTTGGAGAACTTGATTAATTCTATAGAATCTGTCTTTAAAAAGGACTCCCCACTCAGTTGAGTGCCTCTTCCCTGCCCTTACCCTCAATCCTGTCTCCTTCCCTTGAGTTGGGGTGGGGGACAGGAGGAATCAGTGTTTTAATCTGATTTATCAAAAATGTTTTAACTCTTTGTACAGTTACCATCTTATATAAAGATGAAATTTGTGTTGAGTTCAAGATTTTCATGGAATAAAGATCATACAGTACTTTAAAAAAAAAAAAAGGAATATAAATCTTTTCTTCCTTCCTTTCTCCCTTCCTGCCTCCCTCTCTTCCTTTCTTCCTCCCTGCCTTCCTCTCTTCTTCTCTTCCTCTTTCCCTCTTTCCTCCACCTCTTTCTCCCAGCCTCCTTTCCCCCCTTCTCTTCCTAGTTTGGTGCAAAAAAATCTCTGGAGTCAGGGGTCTGGGTGAAAAAGATGCATATACTATCCCTGGGGAATATTAGGGACCTGCATAAGAAAATTATGCCAGCGTGGGCAGGGACATCTTAGAGGCAGGGAGAGAGTCTACACAAAGAATATATGCTAAGTGGGATAGAGAAGGATTGAGCAAGTAGGTAGATATATTGAGGAAATGGGATCTAGGCTTCTCACTGTGGAAGAAGGGACTTACAACCATGGGAAGAAGGAAGGAAAGAATGAACCCTGTGGTGTTAGATTGGAATCAGAGATATCAGATTGAACATGTGTTTTTAAAATACATAGATAGATAGATAGATAGATAGATAGATAGATAGATAAGGACGTAAATGTGTGCATGCATACACCTGTGTGTGCACATTCATACATACATATATTCCCAGGTGTGTCCACTGAGAAGGCCTGGGAACAGCAATACCTCAATAACAGTGAAGTACCTGGTGCCCAGATCTGGACTTCTAACAGCCATCCTCCACTAATAGGCCCTAGAGCTTATTCGAAAAATGGCCAGTTCCAGGGCTGGGACAGAGAAAGTACAAGATGAGCCTGGAACATCTGTTAGGCCAGAAAATTTAAAAGCACTCAAAAAATGATGGGGATATATCAGAAGTTAGTTTGAAGGGGCTCATACTGGCCAAATCTAAAACAATAGATCATCAACATAAACGATGGTAATAATATATCATAACTCCTTGAAACACCATGAGTCCACACTCACATAATAAAATAAATAATAAGCAAATGTGGAAAAGGGAAAGCTCCATCTTACAGTAGAATGTCAACAATAAATGTAGAAAAGGATGTTAAAATCAGTAGGAGAAAATTTGATGACTTTGATGCATGAATAAATAATAGTGTAACAACAACAACAATAAGATAATATTGGGGAAGCCAAACCACTTGATTTTCCACTGATCAAAGATAGGACAATTTGAACATCATAAAGATAATATCAGTCATGGATTAAAGTACATCAAGTATTTTTAAGTCCACAAGTTCATGGATTTAAAAAAATACTCAAAAAGCCTCATTGGCTGCTTCTAAAGGATTCTAGGGAACCAGCTCACTATTTTGAAAACCAATAAGTTGAGGGAAACAATCAAGCATTTATAGTGCCTGTTCCAAATGATATAAGCCTCATGGTAACCAAAATGGTTGCCGAGAGACCTTCTCCTTTACAGAAGTACTCCAGTTCATAAATGAAGAAGGAACAGAAGAATCAGAACAGCATCATTTTGTAGCACTTAATGAATTATTGGAACCAAACAGTGAACACTGATGGCTAATAATATTACAAAAAGAGAAACAACCACACATAATCTCATCATAGAAACATGCCACCCATGAATTCATCTCACCAAGGAAAAATAAACCTGCATCTGACCAAGACTCTTGATCCAATTTCCAATTTCCACAAAATACCAAGATCATACTGGGAGATACTAAATCACCAGAGATGTAATCAGTAAAATCCTGACTTTGGAAACTACACAACAAACAACCTCGTTTGATCTTCAACAAAAATTTGCAAGGCAGAAAAACAAAAGAAATTAAGAAAGACGTAAGAGATATATCAACTCATCACAGTGTATGAACCTTAAATGGGTCCTCATTGAAGCAAGCAAACTATTTAAAAAAAATATGAGACAGACAAGGAGATATGAGCATCAACTTGGATATTTAATTTTTAATATTAGCTGTTTTTAACTGTTTATGATAATTGTATTGCTTATATTTTCATAGAAGTCCTTATTTTTTAGAGATACATATTGAAATAATAACAGATGAAATGATACAGATCCAACACAATCCTTTTAGAATTTTCTTTAGAATACTTGATATGAGGAGAAAGTTAAAGTATATATAAATAAGATTAGCCATGAGCTGATAATTGTTGAAGATGGGTGATTAGTATTTTGGATGCTTAATCTTATTCTTATTCCATCTTTTTGCATAGGTTTGACATTTTCAAAGAAAACACTTTTTCTGGGGCGCCTGGGTGGCTCAGTCATTAAGCATCTGCCTTCAGCTCGGGTCATGATCCCAGGGTCCTGGGATCGAGCCCCGTATCGGGCTCCCTGCTCAGCGGAAAGCCTGCTTCTCCCTCTCCCACTCCCCCTGCTTGTGTTCCCTCTCTCGCTGTGTCTCTCTCTGTCAAATAAATAAATAAAATCTTTCAAAAAAAAAAAAAAAGAAAACATTTTTTTTCCCAAAAACTAGTGTGCTATCTCAAACACAAGGCCTCCACAAATGGTATTCACAGAGCACCAACTACGCAAACAGGATGACTGGGGACAGAAGTCCATCCCTGCCTCTCTTGCTAAGCCATGCGCCTTAGAGGACAGTGTGTCAGCAGAAAGAAGGAATGTATTTTTTTAAATGGTTCACTTAGAGAGGTCATCTTTTTGCTCTTCATAGGGGGGAAATTATTCTCAAAAAGCTTGCATAAAAGTGACTATCAGGAAGCTCTAGAAAGGGTGGCATTTAAGAGCTGGTACCACTGAGTACAGCCTCTTCTCTCTTTGGAGAACTGGCAGGGGAGTTTTAAGAGCAGCACAGATACCAGCACCGGAAGCCGAGGTAAGACCAGATGAGAGAGGAGTGCACCAGCTGCATTCTTCCAAGGAGCAGCGTTTGCAGAAGGGGACCTGGCTCTCAGGAGCTCATGGCCACTAGGAAGTGCATTATGCTCACTGTAGCCTCAGTGATAGGTGGGGTTAAAAGGCATTCCTAGTCTGGTGATTGCTTTGGATGAGGCTCAAAGCACCCACCTTGTAGTTATACTGAAGCCCATGTCCCTAGGGTGGGGGTAGCCTCAGGAAACATAGGCCTACAGAACACATGCACACATACCACCCTGTCCCAAAGCATTCATAAATTCTTGATACCCACAGGATGCTGGCTAATATCCCCCAGGTGGCCATTCATAGATTCCAGGCAGCTGTGTGAACCTGGTTCTTCCCAACCTAAATCTATGCTTATTAGGTGACTAGACATCAGGAGCCTAGTTTTCAGTAGGTGCATTTCTAAAAGATGACTGGCTTTGCTTAGGTCTCTATTATTTCAGAATGGTTACAAATGTGTTCCAATTGCAGGTGGTCAGTTGATTGGAAGTCAGTGTCTTCACAATGTAGCACACGGTGACGTTCTCCACACCACGCCTCACACTCAAGCATGGACACACAGCCTCCACACATTCCCACACTGCATGTGTACTGACAAGAACATGTCCGTTCTCAGACTCACTGCACGGGGAGCCTGACTTCTTGGCTTCCTCCCTGGTGATTTCCCAACTTGGCTTCTGCAGGAAGCAGATCTGCTTTTCTCCCAGAGGAGGCCAAATGTCATAATAGAGGAAAAGGCTGCGAGCAACAAGGGGGCCCCAAATGAGAGAGCAGGAGAAAGATTGGACCCAAGATCCTGAACAGATCATTTTACTGGAATGGAGAGAGAAAAATGGTTTTTCTAGGGCTGATTCATTTACTCCAGACACTTCTTGTCCTGATGCCTCTGTGTTCCTTCCTGGATTCTGTCCCCCACCCCCCATATCCCCTTCATTGCTAGTTTTGGAAATCAGTGAGTGATAGGTTAGCATGGTGCTCATCCCATGGTGTCACCTAGCAACATGATGTTCATAAATAGCCACAATCATCTTTTCTCCAAAAATGGCTAAAACTTCTTTTAAAGACATCAGGAAAAATGCTTAGCTCTTTCTGAGCTGGTGTTAAATATTCCCTTGTCTCAGCCCTCCAACTCCCAGCCTTTCTCTTCCCCTTCTCAATTTGACCTCCCAGTATGTTTACTGTTTATACTCTGCTTTTTTTTTTTTTAAATGCACATTTCCTTCTGCAGGGTCACATAACAGCTGTTCATGGAAGAATCTCCCAGTAGTTTTGTGAACTTCATTCAGCTCAAAAACAACTCAAAAGCCAAAAACAGTCCTACTTAATCCTCATCCCTTGCACTGTAGAAGAAAACTAACAGTCATAGATTACAAAAGCTGAGGGAGAATTACTTCTAGGTAAGTGAAGACCATATCAATCAGATAAAGGTTTTACACTTTTATTAAAAGTTTAAATATAAAAGAACAAAAAGGGTCCTTTCACCCAGACCAGTAACGGCAAACCTTACTACTCATAAATCCAACATATCTATATTTTGGGCATCTACTATATTTCAGATATAATGTGCTAGGTAATGATGCAAAGATGAATAAGATTACACCATTGAAAGGCTCATAGTGCAGGAAGAAATGGCAGGAAATTCTCATTGCAAATGGGCTACACAGCATTCAGACAAGCCTCAGTCTTCTAATTTTGCAGTTATTAAAGATGGAGAGCCACCGATGAGCAATCTTTACATAAAAACTGTGAAGACCCAACAAAATGCCAACACTTTATAATAGCATCAAGTCTTGGGTTCTTGGCTTAAGGAAGGGGATGAATGCTGGTACCACGTTCTGTGGTGGGAGGACTGAGGTCTAGGAAGGATGGGAGTCCTACTGGGGCTGTGTTACCTTTGCCTGGTGGTGTCCATATCCATACAGATCAGGCAGGAAACAGATGCACTCTCAACAGGGGCACTGCAGAGTGGTCAATGAACGGACTGTTCCAAGAGCATAGGCAAGAACAGCAGGCAGTGGTGAAGCTCCCCAAGACCAAACACAGCACAGAAGGGTGACTAGCTCTGGGCCTGAAGGGACAAAGGGAGGAAGAGTGGGCTCACCAGAAGCCAGAGAGAGGAGTTATGGCCACTGGGGAGGGTGACCCCGATAGAGGGAGACATCTGACCCATGGTGAGCAGGCAGAGAAGAAGACAAGGGAAAGCACACGAGACCTCACTCTCCTCCTACCTTCCCATCTATTGCCAATGCCTCCCCTTGGGCAAGCCCAACTGGAGGCTGGAAGAAAGACAGCTTGGTGATGCTGTGCATCATGGTCAGCCTCAGAGAGAAGGCACAGAACAGAGAGGAGATGGGAGGAGCGTGGGTCTGGAGGGGAAAGTGGAAAACATCCAGCACTACATCCAAATGGAGATGTGAAGAAGGTTCTTTTGGTTAGGTCAGTCTGGGAGTAAGGGGAGGGTCAGAATCAGAGATATAAATTTGGGAGCTCTTCAATGAATAGATGGTAATTAAAGCCATTTTGCAGATGAGATCACTCAGGGGAGACAAAAGTGTTGAGGCCCGAGCCCTGGAGCACAATATAGCAGCTTAGCAGAGGAGGAGGAGCTAACAAAGGGGTCTGAAGAGGAGCAACCTGAGAGTTTAGGGAAAACCAGAAAGAGATCTCCCCAGAGCTAAAGGATGCATGTTTCAAGAGGAGGAGGAGAGGTTCAGTGTCCTGAATTGTCTTTCACATAGACATAAAAGGATAAAAAACACTCCACAAAAATGTACTCATTCCGTTGAATAAGTAGAACTTCAGGGCACAACAAAAAACCACTTAATCCCTTTCTCATAATTGCCTTAATAATTCTTTTGAGTGGGCTAATTTTGCCTCACGCACAAGCATAGAATTTAGGCCAGGCCCATGATTTTTCTGGTCACTCTCAGATATAATTACTTTAATTACTCATGGCTTCCTGAATGTTCTTTCTGTTGGTTTTCAGAACTGGACAGGCCCTTAGAGCTTAGTGGGGACCAGTGGGGACCAGTGGGTGGATGCGCTCTGTCCTTGCAGGATCTCCGAGTAGACAGACCCACATTGCAGAAACAATCCCAGGTACTAGGGGCAGCAGGGACATCCTGCCTGATCTTCACCACTCCTCATTTCCCCTCCCAGGGGTCACTCGCTCTCTGCCACAATACTGTGTATTAAATGATGTCAGTGCCCTTCTAGGTGATTACAGTCACTGAGGAAAACAGATCTACCAACTTGAAGAGTTCTAGTCCTGAGGTACTTGGGCCTCAAGGGAGAACCAGAGGAAGAGGGTAATGCTTAACAGTATTCATTCATTTTAAAAATATTTAGTGAACTCCTACTCTGCTAGGTGCTGGAGATTCGAATGATGAACAAAAATAAACATAGTTCCTGGTCTCATGGGAATTACAACTTCTGATTTATCAAACAATCACATGAGTAATGTCAAGTGCTTGCATAAAGCTATGAGAGAGCCTAACCAGCCAGGGAGACCAGGGAAAGCTTTCTTGAGGAAATGATGCAGGGCTTCTCGAAAGGTGAGTAGGAGTTCATCAGGAGAGGAGATGTAGTGGGAGCTGTCAGGCTGGAGACTGCACAAGCAAAGGCCTTGTGGTGACAGTATGGATGGAAAGAAAGAAAGAAAGCCAGGGGAGCTGGAGCTCTGAGGCTGAGGGGCCTGTAGAGAGCCTGCAGCAGTATTAAGGGGCCAGTGAGAAGCCATGGAGGGGTTCAGAGCAGGGGAGGCACTTGGTCAGACCTGAAGTGTAGAGAAGGGGTTGAGGGAGATGGGCCAGGGCACAGATGGGTGTAGGTGGCATAGACTAGTGCCAAGTCTAGGCAAGAGGTGATGGCAGCATGGACCAAGGAGGTGGTGCTGAGCAGCAGCCCCAGTAATGGGAATACAGAACAGGGTGGGTCCAGAAGGATGCTGGGTTTCTAGCTTATAGACTGGTCAGATAGTGATGACAATCACTGATTCATGGAGCAAGGCAAGGGCAGAAGACCACGAGGAATGTGAGGAACACTTTATTCTTTATACCATCTCTCAGTAGAACCTGCTTTCAGCCGTTTCTCTCCTTTGTGGGCTACCATCAGTACAAAATAGTCACCAGTTTTGTTAAGGAGACAGCAAGCTGCTGAATGTAGTGTTTCACTCTTCAATATGGGCAGGACTTTGCATAAGATGCCTAAACATTTTCAAAGCATGTTCACATCCAGCATTTTATTTTATCCTCACCATAATTTCATGAGTTCCCCCTACTCATCCTTATTTAAAGATCAGCGCGTTCACAATCTTGATCCAATTGTGGTGTGTATTTCTGGGCTCATCATCAAAAACCTGCAGCTGCTAAATCCATTATGAAATCTTAGAATCTCAGAGGTTTAAGGGAACATTAGCTCCCAGTTATTTCCAAACCACTCATTTTACTGAGGTCCAAAGAGCTAGCTAGAGGCAAAGCCAGGATGATAGTCAAATAAAACAAGGACACATCCAATTAATACTCACAATCTCTGATAGTTACTATGTCACTTTCATATAGGGTTTTAAAAAAATACATAAAAAATTTAAGACTCACCTTAGCATGTCTCCATCATGCTAACATGACAATCCAGTTCTACTAACAAGCAGTCCTCATCAATCAGCAAAAGGTGTATAGCTCCATGCAACATGCTGTGGGCACTGAAAGACAGAAAAGTTTCAGTCCCCTCTCCTCTGTCCCTCATTGGTGGGGATTGATCCACACTAGGCATCAACTGTCCTCTTTGAGAAAGCTGCCTCTAGCCCTAGAACTTTGATAGAGACCCCCCCAAGTGTGAATAGGTGAATCAGAAATGTCCACTCTAGCAGAGACCCAGGGTAGTTCTTTGAAGGTGTGTTAGGGTATTGTAAATTGGGTGGTTGCCTGGAACTCACTGGTTAGGGGATCTGAGGACAAGAAGATGGAGACAGAGATAGGAAATGATGAGTCAGTCGTGTGGTGGTGCTAAAACCAACCAAGCAAGCAACCAACCAACAGATCTTCATACATATAAAATCAACTCCAAAACTCCTAAGACCACAATAGTCTTCAGGATGAATTTTTGTTACTCCTTTACCTTTTGAGTTGCCTGTGTTTATCTGAATCTGATATGTTCTGCAGGAAAATGCTGGAGGCAAGAAATGAGAGTGTTCCAGAGAATTTGCCCCAAATTTAAATCTTACCTCTCACTCTCAGGACTCCCTCTGCCTCAGGTCACTTGTTCAGCCAAGGTTCTTTGAGTTCTCATCAGTGCTAGGCTTCATGCTAGGATCTGGTGACTTGATACGAACATGGAAAAGATACTTTTCCTGGGCTCCAGGGGAGTACAGTCTAATGGGGACTCAGACTGCTAAATAGATATCACTGTACAAAGATTGGCACTCATTGGCCATGAATAAGTGCTGGAGAAGGTACCGGGAGAGACATCACAAAGGAGATGGTGTGATGAAGCTTTGGAGTACATATAATTTGATAGGCAGCCAAGGGCATCCCAGGAAAAGGACATCGTGTATGCACAGGGCACAGAAACACGGAACCACTGGGAAGATACTGTCAGGTGATGGCAGGAGATGAAGGGCCAGAGGCAATCCACCACAGTATATTCTCTATATGCTCAGGGTGTTGGCACATCCTGTAGAAGCTTGTTTTGCTACAGTGATGCTGAGGAACGTAACCAGAATCTCAGTGGTTTGTAGCAACAAAGGTTATTTGTCATTCATGTTACATATTAGCAATGGACTAGCTGAGGTTTGGCAGTCCTGTGAGTCTGAGGTTCTGCTCTAGGTTGCAGGTAGACTGTGTATCAGCCCCCCATGTCTTCCCATTCTAGGACTCAGGCTGACCGAGCAGCCCTTCTAGGAGACTCACTGTTCTCGTGTGAGAGGGCGTGGAGGAAAGTTCCCATATCCCTAAAACCTTCTGCTTAGGAGTCCCGTCTACCCACATTTCCACTGGCCCAAGCCAAAGAGAGGAATGAGGAAGTATACTTAGCCTACAGGAAGGTAGGAAGGTATAACAAGGATGGGGATGTAAAATAGTCTTTCGGGGGGAGGGAACGAATGATTGGAAATGATAACACAACGTGCTGCAAATGGATTGAGAAGGAACAAGGAGAGGCTGTTGCAGTAGTAAAAAGTAACGGCAGTGTTGGCTGCGTAACAAATTATCCCAAAATGTAGTGGCCTAAAGCAAAAACAATCATTTTATTATTGCTCATGGTTTCTGTGGCTCTAGAATTCAGGAAGGGCTTGGCTGGGCAGTTCTAGCTTGGGAGTTTATAATGCATTTGCAATTGGAGTTTAAGGGGACTGAAGCAGCTCCTTCTCAGGGACTCTCCAAGTCATCTGTTTTGCTTTTTCTTACAACATGCTGACCCCAGGGCACTCAGTCTGCTTATGTGGTGGTGAAGGCTTCAAAGTTAAGCACTGCAGTCAACAGGGCAGAAGCTGTACTACCTTTTACGATCTAGCCTAGGGAATTACATAGCATCACTTCTGTTATACTCGACAGCAGGGATTGATAGCCTTTTTCTATACAAGCCCAGATAAGAAATGTTTTAGGCTTGGTGGGCCATATGGTCTCTGGCACAACCACTCATAACTATGCAAGTTGGCCACCGTAGCATAAAAGTAGCCATGGTCAATTCAAATCCCAAGAACACTTAATTTATGGACAATGAGTTTGAATTTCACATAATTTTCATGCCACGAAATATTATTCTTTTGACTTTTTTCAGCCACTTAGAAATGAAAACAACATTCTTAGCTTGCAGGCTATATGAGAACAGGCATCAGGTCAGAATTGGCCCCCACACTGTAGTTTGCCAACCCCTGCTCTACCGGAGAGGTGTCCAGGTGGCTATGTCCACAGGCAATTGGAAACACAAGCTTTACACTCATAAGAAATATCTGGACCAGCATTATAGAGTTGGGTATCACCTGCATATGAGTGGCAGCTGAAGCCCCCAAGACCAATGAGATTTGCCCACAAGTGTGCACTTTGTAGGAAGCCAAGGTATCCTGGGATGGTATCTTCAGAACTCAAGCATTCAAGACCTAATTTGAGGATCCAATGAAGAAAGGTCAGAGGAGAACCATAGCCCAGCCTCCCTTTCGCCTTTTTTCTCCACTCTACATTTCCATCTTCTTGTCCCTACCTCCCATTCCTGTCCCCAACACCAACTATCCACCCCCAGACACTATTTTCAAAGTGCGAGTTAGACAGCAAGGCATATGACACTTGTAATTTGGAGGAGATATGCTTCACACTCCTTTCTGTCCCATTCACTCATGCAAAAAATATAGTAACTTTATTTGTGAAATCATATGTTATTTAAATACTAGGTGGCATTACTGCATGTTAAAGATTTTCTTAAAGCTAGCATAACAGATAGCTACAAACCATAATGGTTTACCAAATATAGAAACAGACCAACAAATTTAACCATATGAATTAGTATTTAAAAACATTATTTGCACTTTATTGACTGAGAAGGAAAATAAATTTCTGTAGAGGAGGCACTAAATTGCAGCCTTTTGGAAAGACTGGAAGTTGCTTAACTATATTTTCTCCACTTTAATCTTCAAAAATCTGTCGAGAACTTCTTCAGAGAAGGGAAGCTAACACTGGGTAAATAATTGAAGTAATGAACATATTTTTTATCCAGTGTTGCGGGGGGTAGAGAGTGATACATTTCTTGGCACATAAAACGTCTGGGCAGAACAGGCAGTAATATTTGATAAGCAAGGTATTAGAAGTGAGTACAGATAATTTTGCAAATTGAGGCCAGGATAAAATGACAAAAAAGTAGAAGTAGCAGAGTGTCGTGATGTAGTTCAAAAGAAGGCAAAAGTAGTGCAATCATGTGACAAGTTCTGAGAAGGCAGATTTCTAACTGTGGTGAGTTAGGAATGTGGAAAGTGGGACCCTCAGGGACTTCCCCCTTTCTGTGATTCATTTATACTGTTCCATGTGGCTTTAAATAACATGTCGCCAATTATTCACCTATTCAGCAAGTATTTAGTGAACTTCTAAGCAGAGATACAAATCAAAATGAAGATTACTCTGTCAAGCTGAACGATAAACAGCATTTAAATAACACTCAGTCCCTACCCAAGGGAGATTATACCTTGTTAGGGAAGATTCCATATGTACATGAAAGGATTCCTATGGATGACCTCCTTCTCTAGGCTGAGATTACTGGAGCTAGAAGCCCTGTCTCAGGAAACTGTCATTTCAAAGACTGGTTTGCTTGTAGTGCTCATAGCCAAGGATCAGGAAGTTGGCACCTTTGTTTAAGAAAACACCCTAGAGATGAGGCACCTGGGTGGCTCAGTTGGTTGGGCATCCAACTCTTTGTTTCAGCTCAGGTCATGATCTCATGGGTCGTGGAATCAAGCCAGCATCGGGCTCTGTGCTCAGTGGGGAGTCTGCTGGAGATCCTCTCCCTCTGCCACTGCTCCCCACCCCTGCTCATGTGCATGCATGCTCCCTCTTTCTCTCTCTCTCAAATAAATAAATAAGCCTTTAAAAAAAAAAGAAAAGAAAACATCCTAGATGGTGTTTTTAGGCAAATTAGGTCCTGGGGCCCAGTCTGGAGGACGAAAGCTTTCCAGTCTAATAATCTAAATGGTTATCTGCTTTCCCCTTTACGGACAGGGAAACTGTTGCCTAACTCCGTGTTGCTAGAGGTTATTTTAGAATTTATAGATAAATATTTAACAGTCTGCCTTCAAGTTATAACATTTCTTATATAGTCTAAGAACCTTATGATTCCATTTCTCTCCTCACAGCTTTTGTGCTACTGTCGTAATTTCTATTTCTACATCTGTTATAAACCACATACTACATTATTTTTGGGTAAACAGTCAATATTTTTGTAAAAAAGAATTAAATATGAGTGAAGTATTTATTTGATTGTGTAGTTACTACTTCTGGTGGTCTTCACTACTTTTGTTCAGATCCAGAGTTCTATCTGGTATCACTTTTATTCTGGCTAAGACTTCTTTTCACATTTATTACAGTGTGGGACTGCTAGTAATGAATTCTTTTGGACTTCCTATATCTGAACAAGTCTTTATCTGACCTTTGTTTTTGAAATATATTTTTGTTGGATATAGAGCCCTGATCTTATTTGTCCCTTTTTCATTTGGTCCAGTCTTGCCAGAGGTTTATCAATTGTATTAGTTTTTTTCAAAATCAACTTTTGGCTCTGTTAACCTTCTATATTGTATATTTTCCAGTTTATTTAATTCCTACTTTATCTTCTTATTTTCTTCCTTTATAACATTTCTTCAACTTTATTATACTATTCTTTCTAACTTTTCCCATTGGCTCTTTAGTAGCACATTAGTTTTAAGATTTTCTTCTTTTCTAATATTAGAATTTAAAGCTATACGTTTCTCTCCAAGTATTGCTTTAGCTGCACCTTACATGTTTTGATATTTGATATCCGTAATTTTTATTATTGCTCTAGTCTAAATAATCTTAAATTTTTATAAGTCCCTCTTTGAACCACAAGTTATTTAACAGAATGATTCTAATGCGCCTTACATGGTTTCCTTTTTTTCTAATTATTGTTTTATTCCCTAATTTCAGTGAGATCATAGATGTGTCTTGATCAATCTTTTAAATGTACTGAAATTTGTGTTATGGTCCAATATATAGTCAATTTTTGTAACTTTTCTAAATGTGCTTGAAAATAAAGGATGTTCTATAATTTTGAGGTACAATATGTGTTCATTAGATCAAGCTTACTTATTATGTAATTACTAATCATATGAGCCCCACGAAATGAAAACTAAGGGCAAAAGCAAAATAATTTATATACCAATTTTACCTCTCTAAATCTGATTGCTCCTTAAACTAATTCATATATTTATTATTATTTATTTATTTATTTGACAGAGAGAGGGAAAGAGCACAAGCAGGGGGAGTGGCAGGCAGAGGGAGAAGCAGGCTCCCCGCAGAGCAGGGGGAGCCCAATGCAGGGCTTGATCCCAGAACCCCGGGATCATGACCTGAGCCGAAGGCAGTTGCTTAACCAAATGAGCCACCCAGGTGCCCACTAATTCATATATTTAAATTCCTATTCAACATCTCCACATGGATGTCTAATAGTCACCTCAAATGTGATATGGCCTTCCTTTCCACTCCCACCAAGACCTGCTCCTTCCCCAAGCCTACTTACATCATCTCTCCAGACTTATTCTCCTTCATTGATTTCCTCCTCCCACACCCCCCTTTTAGTCCATTAGGAAGTCCTTCCGATGCCCCAAAACTTATGTGGAGTCTGTCCACCTCTGTTGATTCTTACTACCACTACCCTGATCCAAACAAGAATAATTTATGAAGACTACTATAACAGCCTCCTAATTGGCCTTCCTGCTTTCTGTTTTACCTTCCTCCTCCTAAATCAGTTCTCCATAGAGTTGCCACAGAAATCTTTTAGAATTGTAAATTATAAAATGTCACCCCCTACTTAAAACCCTTCAATTATTTTCTCTCATACTTAGACTAAAGTAAAACCTCCTTACCTCAGTTTACAAAGCCTGTATGATCTGGCTTCTGACTGTTTTCTCATGCTCACTCTACTCTTATTCTGGTCTTCCAGCTCATCTTGCAAGCTACAAAGCTTGTTCCCACCTCAGGGTCTGCATCAGACAGGATAGGATAGGTTATGCTACTGCAATATAAGATGTCCAAGTCACACAAAGTATCCAGTAGGGCTAAGGCAATTCCATAGGAAAACTGATATCCATGATGGGGACTCAGTAATCCAGCCAGCCTCAATCTTGAACTTCCACCATTTCAGTATGCAGCCTCACCAATGTTTATTGTGGTATTAGAAGAGAGGGTCATACGTCAGCCTGGACATTGTATCTATCACTTCTTCTCACAACCAGTTTTCCAGAAGTTGTCCATAATCCCACCTACTGGCAGGATGGTGGGGAAGTTTAATCCTTTGTATGCTAAGGAGAAGCAAGTCAGATATGAGTACCAGAACTGTTCTCTGCTCCTGGAATGTTCCTTCCTCTCATTTTCACTTAGCTGCCTTTTTATTGACATTTGGGCCTCATCTCAAAAGCCACCTTCTTAGGTTGTCATTGGCCACTCAGGTACTCTGTGTTCCAACTAAATATTAATTTTCTGTATATAATTTTCAACTCTCTAATTTGGTTGTCTATTGAATACTCTCTCCCCTACTTAGAATATAAGACCCATGAAAGCAGGTAACATGTCTATCTTGTTTACCCTGGAATCCCCTGAATAAATATTTGTTGAATAATTTAAAAGAATAATCACTTGGGGCACCTGGGTGGCTCAGTTGGTTAAGTGCCTGACTCTTGATTTCAGCTCAGGTCATGATCTCAGGATGGTGAGATCAAGCCCTGTGTCAGGCTCTGTGCTGGGCATGGAGTCCACTTAAGATTCTCTCTCTTCCTCTCCTCCTCCTACTCCCTCTGCATTTTCTCTCAGAAAAACAAAACAAACCAAAACAAAAAAACATCACTTGAAAATGCAAATCTGATCATGGCATCCCTCCTCCACTAAGGGATTTTTATAATCTGCAAGATAAAGTTTAGACTTTCTGGCATGACATATGAATCTTCATAATATAACGCTTAACTTTCATTCATCCCTCAGAGGTTGCCACTGAAGATATGGTAGTAAACTTAGAATATCACACAAAGCTTCATATCTAGCTCTACTCTTTCCTGTACTCTGTGTTAGAAAAGTCACATAACAATTTAAGCAGCTAACAAATTCCTGTTTCTTCAGATAGATCCTCTTTGAAGTTGAGGATTTATTTAGTAAGGATGGGGACAGATTAAGAGTCTACCAATACAAATTGTACGAAGAAGAAGATTCACTTTCTAATTCACTCTCACTGATAAACTCAGTAACCTACAGTAATTCAGGAAAATGTTTATGACTTATGTTAATCAGAACAATGCTAGATTATGTTGCTGAAACAAAACAAAACAAACAAACACAAAATCCAAAGCGCCATGGGCTTAACGCAAAGGTTTATTTCTTATTCAGGCAAAGTTCAATGAAGTTAGGTGGTTCTCTTCCATCTTGTAGCTACACCAGCTATACGTGACATCCGAGAGTTGTGCAGCAGGGCAAGAGACAAAGGAAGCACACTGGTTCTTAACTGCCATTCCCCAAAGGTGACAGGTGTCACTACCCCTCAAATTAGACTAGCTAGAATTAGTCATGTGGCTTGAACCCATCCCCAGGGGAAGCTTAGCAATGTAGAGAAGCCCATGGTAAAAATCTCTGCCTTAATGAGGTCATCAATTATTCCTTTGATCCTTTCTATCCACACAAAGAACACAATCCATTCCCAAGCGAGACAACCTAAAATACAGATCTTCCCCAATTTATGATGGGATTATGTCCCAAAAAACCCATCACAAGTTGAAAATTTTGTAAGCCCAAATGCATTTAATACACCTAACTTACTAAACACATAGCTTATCTTAGGCTACCTCAGATGTGCTCAGAACACTTACATTAGCCTACAGTTGGGAAAAGTCATGTAACACAAAGCCTACTTTATAATCAAGGGTTGACTATCTCACATAATTTGTTAAATACTCTCCTGAAAGTGAAAAACAGAATCATTTTAAGTGTACTGGTTGTTTACCCTCCTGATCGCCTGGCTGACTGGGAGCTATGGCTTATTGCCTCTGCCCAGCGTCACAAGAGAGTATCGGACTGTGTATTGCAAGACCAGGAAAAGATCAAAATTCAAAATTTGAAGTATGGTTTCTACTGAATGCAAATCACTTTTGCAGCATTATAAAGTTGATAAATCGTTAAGTCAAACCATTGTAAGTTGGGGACTGTCTGTACCATGCTTTTGTTGCATCCAGCTTATGTTCTAGATCTTCAAGTCATCTATGCATTTCTCTTTTTGAGACATGTTTCTTCTGTGTAGATTTATAAGCCAAGAGAGTCAACTATCTGCCCTTCCCTCCAACACATCCAATGTACAATGCTGAAGCAAGAACAGAATAACCACAATAAAAACTCTCATTTGAAAATTGGAGGAAAAGCAGATATAAAGCAGTCAACAGTCATAGCAATTCTCCCACTTGGGAAATACCAGGAAGATCTCCTATCGTAGAAGTGGGAAAGAATCCTTGATTGTTGAGAAACACTGCCTTATCCATTGTTCTCTATATAGGGCCCAATGCTCTGCCTTTTGAGAGATGTATTCATTTTCTGTGGCTGTTGAAAAATGACCACAAACTTGGTTGCTTAAAACAGCAGAAATTTATTCTCTGACAGTTCTAGAGGCCAGAGGTTTGAAATTAGAATCACTGGGCTGAAATCAAAGCATCAGCAGGGCTGTGCTCCCTCTGGAGACTCTTGGTAAGGGAGAATCCTTTCCTTCCGCTTCCAGCTTCTAGTGGCTGCTGGCATTCCTTGGCTTATGGCTACATCCCTCCAATCTTCAAGGGCAGCATTTTCAAATGTCTCCCTGCTCCATCTTTGCACATTGTGTGTGTGTGTGTGTGTGTGAGCTACCTTTCTCTTATAAGGATACTTATGATTGTATCTGGGGCCCATCTGGACAATCCAAGACAATCTACCTCAAAATCCTTACATTAGTCATACCTGCAGAGACCATTTTTTGATAATTATCAAATTATCTTTGGGGACCATTATTCAGCTTACCATAGTAACTTAATCCTTTTTTATTATCCTCCATAACTCCATCTGACGTGGGCCTTTGGAGGCTGCATAGCTTTCTCAGCCTGCTTCTAGCTGGTGGAAGTTTAATGGTCCAAGGATTGTCTTAAGTCTTGAACAGCACTTTCCCAGAGTTGTTGTTGATTTCTTTTACAATTTTCTGCATTGAATGACTTCTTGAGAAGCACAGGGGAACTTGGAATTTAGATACTGTTACTACTAACAAGTAACAATTTATTTCTGCTTAAAAACACTATCATGTATCATTAGGTTTACTTATATTAAAATTGGAAAAAATTAAAAGCCTAAGAAAAATACAATTCATATAGAAGAAGATGATTTTTAAATGCTGAAAAGGAGAAATTCTCTATTAAGATATACAAGATTAAACCTATATCACGTCATCAGAAGCAGAGATGGTTTTAATCAATTGTGGGTCAAACTACAGGAAGAAATGCATAAGTGCCAGCATTTACTAAGCACCATAGACTTAATGCTCTCCCATTACCAGGACAATGGCCTCTTTATCAGAATGTAAGGCACTGCAGACACATGCTACAGAGGCTCAGCCTGACTTCCCAGTTAGTCATTTTCTAAGTCTTCAACACATACTTAACATCTTTTTTTTTTTCAAAAGATTTTATTTATTTGAGAGAAAGAGCATGCATGAGAGAGCACAAGGGGTCGGGGCGTGCAGAGGGAGAAGCAGACTCCCCACTGAGTAGGGAGCCCGACTCGGGGCTCAATCCCGGGATCCTGGGACCATGACCTGAGCTGAAGGCAGACGCTTAACGGACTGAGCCACCCAGGCGCCCCAGACTTTAACATCTTTAAAAGGTTTTTATATAGACAGCAGTCATGAAGCTAATCCTGCCCTTTGAAAATACAGTATCGCTTCAGTGTCATTTGTGGATAAGAATAGGTCAGTGAGAGTATAGTAAGAGGAAATGCAGAATATGAGAGAAAAAAAACAAGTTAGGAATTTGGAGGAAAAGAAGGCAGAATGAGCAAAAGCAATAAAGGAATAGAAATCAAAGTTGAGGAGAAACCAGGGACTTAAGGAGGGGACAATGGAGGAAAACCCCCAGAAGTTGAGGCGGAAGCACAGCCAGGGGAGTGGGAGTCAGAAGATTAGGGTTTGAATTTCAGTTCCCACAATTAAGAATGTACGTAAGTTTCTTAATTTTGGTATGCCCTCAGTTTCCTAATTGGTGAAATGGAAGTGATCATATCTACTTCACAAACTTACTGAGGAATTAAATAGTATCTGTGAACATGTTCAACACAGTGCCTGGCACCTGATAGGCATATAAACATTAAGTTCTCTTTCCTTATTACCTGACCACAAAGTACAAGTGGGAAGGAAAGGAAAAAGAGTAGGGGAAATAACTGTCAAATTAGGAAAAAAATGTATGAATTCTGAAACTATGATCATGGAAAAGACAAATGTTCCAATGGACATAAGGTAATAAATCAATTCTAAAAATAAGATATCAAAGAAGAGTGAAAGAGTGGTCACAGACGTACAGTAAAAAGGTGAGTGAGGCTTGGACTAAGATGGTGGTGGCACTCCTGGTGAGAACCGTTCAGATTTATAATCTATTTTCAAGTCTTTGATGAGGAAAAAAGTAATTCTTGGAGCAACTGGGTAAATTATGATTATTTCTTAAAATAAGGCAGATTGGAGGTGGAGCAGGTATGGGGGGCGGGAATCAAGAGTTCTGTTTCGGTCTTACTGAAATGGAAATGCGCGAGACAGCCAAGTGGAGATGTCAAGTAGAAAGAAGACCTAAATGTGGCTACTACCAGCATATGCATGACAGGAACTGAGACGAATAAGATCCCCTAAGGAGGGTACTGCTAGAGGAGAATCTATTACTGTTTCCTGACGAATTCCAACTTGTAAAGATTGGAAAGATGAGAGGATCTAGCAAAGAGAAGAGGGACCAGGGAAAGAGGAGGAAGCCAGGATCATGTAGTGCAAGGAAGGAAAGAATATGTCAAAAGCTGGTCAGTGAGGCGAGGTCTAAGAAACATCCACTGGATTTAGAAACGTAGAGTTGGTGGAGGACTTTATTGAGAGTATTTCAGTGAAATGGTCAGGATAAGACTTGAGGTAATACATGACAGCCCAACATCTGAAGCCAGTATTGGGTTTTCTATTAAAAAAAATTCAATATAGTGATCCGAAGGGGTACGTGCACCCTGATGTTTATAGCAGCAATGCCCACAATAGCCAAACTATGGGAAGAGCCAAGATGTCCATCAACAGATGAATGGATAAAGAAGATGTGGTATACACACAC
>NC_138377.1:71761535-71807321 GCF_054177405.1 Leptonychotes weddellii | reverse complement strand
AGACATTGGGGAGGGTATGTGCTATGGTGAGCGCTGTGAATTGTGTAAGACTGATGAATCACAGACCTGTACCTCTGAAACGAATAATACATTATATGTTTAAAAAAAAAAAAAAGAGAGTAGGAAGGGAAAAATGAAGGGGGGGAAATCGGAGGGGGAGATGAACCATGAGAGACTACGGACTCTGAGAAACAAACTGAGGGTTCTAGAGGGGAGGGGGGTGGGGGATGGGTTAGCCTGGTGATGGGTATTAAAGAGGGCACGTATTGAATGGAGCACTGGGTGTTAGATGCAAACAATGAATCATGGAACATTACATCAAAAACGATGTAATATATGGTGATTAACATAACATAATAAAATTAAATTTAAAAAATAAAATCTTCATGAAAGTGTAGAAGACACAAAAAACAAAAAAAATAAAAAATTCACTGGGGCACCTGGGTGGCTCAGTCAGTTAAGTGTCTGCCTTTGGCTCAGGTCATGATCTCAGGGTCCTGAGATCAAGCCCTGCATCAGGCTCCTTGCTCAGTAGCGAGTCTATTTCTCCCTCTGCTCCTCCCACCCACCCCCATCCCCACAAAAGTCACAGCAGGCAGATCATTAAATTTCCCTTTCAAAGTCTTCCAGTGGATTTCTGTCACCCACATAATAAAACCAGAAATCCTTCCCATGAGCTTCAAGTTCCCACAAGATCTGACACTTGCTATCTCTGTGACTTTTTCTCCTTTCATGAGCTCTTGCTCTCTGCCCACTCTAGTCATACTAACCTTCTTGCTGTCCTTCAACAAGCCAAGCTCCTTTCTTTTGGGAGCCTTTGCATTTGCTCTTCCTTTAACCGGGATGGCTCTGTCCCATTTACCCTTTAAGTAGTCAGCCTTGCCTGGAGACATGACCCTGTGACCTTCAAAAGGGAAATCTGTACCAAGTAGGCTACTTTTGATGTTTCCTTAGGGAAAAACAAGTTGTAAAAAGCAAAGAAACCCTTTCGAATATGGGCTCACCTGATTATGGAGCTACTGATTTGCTTATGGAGCTACTGATTTGCTTACAATGCTATCAGCAATAGGATCTCAAAGGTTTCCTGCAATGGACTCTTCTTTTACCTAAGCTCTTAGAAAACAACCACCACCACCACAAATTGACAAGCTTATATTACTGGGGGGGGGGGGGGTAGACGGAGGGGGAAGAATGGCTTTAAGGAAAGGTGAACATACAGTTTAAAGCTTATCATTTTTTAAGTTTGTACCTTACAGTTCAAGTTGCTCTTAATTCCCTAACTGGTCCTACGTGCAGTTGAACTGTTCTTCAAAGTCACTATCATCACTTGATCCCTCAATCTCACCATAAACCATTTCTTTTGTCTGAATCTGGGTATATCTCAGTCTGAAGATGTCCACTTTTTATCACCCTCTTGTTGTAGTCTAAAGTGCTTTCATCTTCCAATGATATTTAAAATATAGACCATCCTTTGTTAAATATAAAAATGTACAAGTGACTCAATGCCTAATCCCCAGCATCAGTACTGACATGACTTGTACTAGGATAGCAGCAGTGAGGATAGAGGAACACAGATTTGAGAGACATGTAGGAAATAGAACTGTACAAAACTGAGAATTAATGGTAAAAAGTAAGAGAAAATGAGAAGTTGATGATGACCAGGTTTCTTGTTAAGACTACTGCAAACACAGTGGTGTCACTATCCATCAAGACAGAGAAGAGAAAAAAAGGTTTGAGGAATGGGGGGATATTAGTTTGGCACTTACTGAATTTGAAGTGCCTGCAAGAGATACACTTCAGGCAGTAGGGTGTATGGGTTTAAAAATGCAGGCTGTGTTATTAAATGAGTGAATGACCTTGCATTAATGTCTTAACCTCCTTAGGCCTGTTTCTAAATTTGTAAAGTAAGGGTGCTGTGTGAATCTCTAAAGAGAGATTAGTATAGTCCCAGTCCTAAAATTTCAGTGACCTCAACTTTATCAGCAATCTTAATCTGGCTTGGATCCTTATTTCCTTCTTAGAATTTTGCAGTATCATGCTATCTGTGTGCATTTCACTTTGAAAATTTAACAAGAACTTTAATAAGAACTGTTAACTAGCTAGGGATTCACAAATTCATACAACTTGTCTTCTCTTAAGTGATAGTCAAACACTTGTTTCCCTTACTGATGAAAAACACACATTTAAGCTTGCTGGTCATTCCTGGGAATAATACAAGCACTTTAAAAAGAATTATAATATACTGCTGAAATTTCTTCTCCGTGTATTTTTCCCCTCCATGAATTTGGAGAGGTTGGAGACATTCCTGTAACAGGGAAAAAGAGGGAGGAAAATACGGAGGCAAAAGGGGCTTATGTTGGACAAGTAATATCCATAAGATCTTCTATATCACAATACATTCTAAAGAGAAAAAAATCATTTAAATTAGTATCTTGCAATCTGAATGCAAAATTAAGAATTAATAGAAATGAAAATGAAACAGGTCTCCTTAAGTTTTATCATCCAGAATGATCTTATTGCAATATTAGGAATTCTGGAGTTCTTCCTGTCCTTTTCAAATTGCACACAACCTCTTGGTTACTGTAAATTATTTCTAGGTTAAAATTAAGTTTGAGGGAAGGGGGACACTAACCTCATCCTGACATGTGTGTAAGGAGCCCTGACACTAAATGCAACTTGGGTTCAAAGACAGGCTTTGTGGAATAGCTGACATACAAATGGCTCACTGTTTGAAAAAAAGAGTCCAAAATCCAGGAGAAGACTCATTTGAGAATATTGTTTTATACTGCCTCAACAGGAAGTATCACTGCTTTGGTGAAAAAGAATCCCTCAAAATCCTTAGGGAAATGCCATCCAATTGAGCAAAATGAACAATACCACACACTGGACATGTAGGTCTTCAATACTTTATATTAGACCAGCACAAACTGATAAATCTTGATGATATGTTGAAGTAGTACCACAGTCTTATTCTCCCAACTTTAAGGAACCCCACATGCCATAATGCAGATAGCGCACCACAACTTAGTGAGATAGATGAATAGGGGAACCAGAATTGAAACAAAAAGGAGTGGGAATTAAGAAGTTATTCCCTTATAAAATTTTCCAGCTTAAATAAAATTTCATTTTAACAGAATAATAAAGTTATTCTGTTAAGGACATATGTAACCCGTGTAACAAAATACAACATTGTATTGTAACTAAAAGCATAGATTTTGAAGTAAGGCAATTTGGTTCAAATCCTGGTGCCCCCTAATGTGATCTTCGGAATATTTTTTAACCTCTTGAAGCCTAAATCTCCTCTTTGGTAAAAAAAAAAAAAAAAGGAAGATTAATACTTCATTATGGGATTGAGAACTAAAAAGTGATCATTTAAAATATATTACATAACAAAAATAAAACCTGATAGACAAAAGAAAACACCATTTCAACTATGATTTTGTTAGACTTTTATTATGAATATATTTTTTGAGCCATCATTTCAAAGGATCTCTATAAAACTGCAAATCTTAAAGCAGTTAATTTTAAAGGAGTCAACTCCAGTTTTATTAATACCAATGTTTTTTTTCTTTCAGGACCACTGTAAGCATGACACTATACTGATGGCCAAGCAGAAACCCTAGTTTGAATTCTCTGATGTAAAAATCATTCTACTTACTTGTGGATATTAACTTGATTGTGAAGAATATAAAGTAAATTTCTGAAAACCTGTAAATAAGCACATGAGACTACATTTCATAATTCATGGTGAACAGTTAATTCTTGATTCTTCAAGTAAATATAACTAATACAGTAATCCAAAAGTTACTCTGGTGTTGAAATAAGCTATGATTTTTGAGTATTGTCCTATTAATTTTTCATCTAGAATATTAGTTATTTTTGTTTATATTACAAATGAAACTCTGAAACTGAGGAGGACACACAAAAAATCAGTAGTAGTCTTGGGTTAAGAATTTTTCAATATCATTCAAGGATTACCATTTAATCCAGATTTAGCATATCATGTTCCCAAACCAATAAATATAACATGTTTATATTTATTGTATTTACCTATTTATAGGTAACAACCATTAAAAAAATCTGGATACAATCAAAGGTGAATAAGTGTCAATAAGATGGACTATATACATGAACTTTCAGTTAAAAACGTACCTTAAAAAATGACCAAAAAAAAGTCCATTTCTACTGCTTTCTCCTTGAGTAATTACTATATCTTATGTGACAGTTTGTTATCCTCTAGAAGAGTAAGAAAAAGTCCTTTTGTATTTCATGATAGGTTTAATCAGGTAATTAAAACAAATTCTTATATCATCTGATATGTCCAATTACATGGGTATGATGTAACAAAAACAGTTACAAACTTATATATGCATATTTACATTATATATCCAAACTATCAAGCTAATCAACTATATCTAAGGAGATACATTATGACATGAGTTAAACAATTTTTCATTGCTTATTAGAAAGAATGCAGTCAAGCTTTTAATGGAATATACAAGTGAGGCACTTTTGAGGTCAAGAATAGAAAGCAAATGACACTACATACTGGCGATATTCACAAAAATCTATGTGTATCTTTAATACAAAGGTTTTTCAACTAGATTATTCTTGAAAAGTTTCAAAACTAGCAACTTATGCAATTTAAGGAGCTTTCAGGAACAATGGCTAACATCAGTGTATCAAAGCATATGAAAGTTTTATAACCACCTGGCTGCTAGGCAAACAGTACCTTAATACCTTAAAGCCCTTTTTTTGTTGTTGTTGGGGTTGTTTTTTTTTTTTTTTTTGGTTTATATAAATCACCTCAGGTTGTGATTTCTTAATGTTTTGACTCACTGCAAAACAGTGAGTCAACAATAGTACCTTATGGTACTATTATTATCATGGTTCATAGACCAATTTTTTTTAAGTGCAACAATGTAAGTTTCTAGTGTGCTTTCCCTTCTACTTAGAAATATGACCCTGGAGTTCAAATTAAGAATGAGAATATTTAGTGAAGAATCTGTTTTCTAGGTAACTAAAGTTTTCCAAGTTTTATGTAGAAAAATGTTACACTTACTTAATGCATCTTTGGGCTAAAATTAAAAACCCAATCTCACCCACATATTCCAAAAAGTAATCACAAAGCCTAAAGTAAATTTCAACAAAGGAAACATCCTTTAAATTGCCCATCTGGAGGAAAGTACATGTTTCCTGTACTTTGAAGACTTATATGGATATTAGAAAACATCTCTGTGGCATTCAATTAAGGGGGTGGGGTGGTGAGTAAAAGAAAAGAAAAAGCAAGACTTACCCAAGATATCAGATGGCACTATACACATGAATTGAAAGTGCGTTTGTATTACTTCAAAAGTTCTTTTTAGGCACTGCTGAATAACCAATGAAAATAGGTAGTTTCAAGTTTTCCCCTTTACATTTTAACCCCTGTCCCAACATCATCCCAGAGACATACACACACTCTCTGAAGTTGTCATGATCAAATATAGGTGATGTTTATTTATTTTTTTAAAAAGACTCCCTGGCTAGTAATGGGAGGAAAATTAGAATACCATTTTGGTAATGGCTTTTGCAGGTTAAAAGAATTAGTTTTATAAATGCTTCGGCACATCCATTAAGTTTGATTGCCAGTTCCAAAGATCAATAAATACTTTAAGACAGGATATATAAGAAAAAAGTGCTTAAAATCTTTCAGAGACCAAAAGACACATTAGAGAAAAGGTTTGTTTTACAGTTCCTTTGAGATATTTCTTACTCTTGCTTTCTCTGTTTGGAGGTGGCCACTACTTAAATAGCCCTTTTTATTGGTAGTAGTGATGAACCCTGTCAGATCCTGATGCCACCTCATGTCTCTGGTCTATAAATCATCCAGTAGGTGGTGCTGAAGTTCCATACCTCATATTTGTTCAGAAATCAAATGATTCCCCTGTCAAGGCAGGAGAAAAATCATTTAAGAACTATCAGTTCTGAACACAACAAGCCATCAGACCAAAGTCTTTCTTGTTATGCCATCTAGATGATTTCATTTTCAATATTTACTATTACTTAAACTGGTTTAGCCATTTGCTTATACTACCAGATTAAAGGCAAAGAGAAAGGTTTCAGAGGAAAAGTCAGTTGGCAGTGCCAAGTCTGTATGCAGGAGAAAATGCTCCTGAACATACCTATACACGTTTTAAGAATGAGAAATTTAAACTATCCTTTTTTTCCCCACAGAACTCTAATTTACTCAAGAGAACATTTCCACAGAGGGATTCAGACAACATTATATTATCAGGTAGTATTCTAGACTGGTTTGGAATCTGAGTGTGTTAACTATAAAGATCCAAGATGAAATAAAAACCATTTCATCACCATAGTTTTTAATGAAGAAACTTGTTTAAAATTGTAAAGGAAAAAAATGGGAATGGGATGGCAAAATCTTAGCAGCAAAGTGGTTAAACAAATTGAAAATATTAATGCACAAACATTAAAATATTAAAGCATATATGTTGCATATAAAATACAGTACAGAACCAGGAGTTGCACTATACTGATTAGTGCTTAACAGAAGAAATGATTAAATTTGTTCTTCCCAGAAGTATATACACAGTTCATTTCCACAGCATTTTCCTATAGGGCCAGCAAGTTATTTTCTTCAGTTATTCACACCTTGCTCAAACCTGAATTATGAACTCAGCACTTACAAATATGAAAATTCATTCACAAGGAAAACCAATATTTCCATTTTACCAATAAAAAGTAATTTTGAAAGTTAACAGTCTATTCTAGGAAACCAAGTTTAGCTGAAAACTTCAGGGATGAAGATCATCTGGTGTAGCAGTGTTCAATTATATAAACAGTAAAAATAAGTCTTAAAACTGCTGCTACAGTGTCATATTTTGGATTTAGTTCATCCAATTGATTTTTAGTACAAAACTAGAAATAACCTCTTCTTCATAACATCTATAGTTATCAATATATTTTTCTTCTTTTCAATGTGAAATAATACTTCAAGATGATCTATATACACAATGTTGTCAGTTCAAGCTGTCATATAAATATAAATGCTTTCTTAAAAAAAGTATTTTACAGACAGATAGTGTTATATACATTGTTCAGTTTGATCTGGGGCAAAAGAAGAAAGCTAACACAAGCTTAAGTGTGATATGTAAAAAGAACAATACATAAATGACATTTTAAAACCTGCATAGAAATGAGCTTCAAATGGTAGTGTGATTTTAATTTTATCACTTCTGAAACTTCAAGCCATTAAAAAAAAAGGCACACTTCTCAACTTTATCCCTCTAAGGGAATGTTCTTAAAGAACCCTTTACTTGTTAGAGTTTTAATGTAACACTTAGACAAAAAAAAAACAAAAACAAAAACCAACAAAAAAACAAACCAACCAGACAAATTGACCCCAACTACTTTAAACAATTTGTTGGAACATTTATCCAACTACTTTGTAAATAAAACATCCAGTAATACAATGCTCTGCAAAAGAAATAAAATTATATGTACAAGATATTTCATTCACAATGTTGGATTAAATACTTTCCTGGGATAGTTTAGTATATACTTTAACATAAAATAATTCTGCTTTTGGCAAGTTTAAATAAAATAAAATGCAACTGGGAAAAGTTATTGTTATGTGAATAATAAGCACTGAGAATTAAGCTAAAAAATTAACACAGCTGAACATATTCTAGTTTAGCAGAATGATAAATGGAGATCTCAGGAGGAAACTTTTACATGGACTATCCAGTTACACTTTTTGCCTTGTAAAACATTTGTAAATGCAATGTGATTTTTTGAAGGAGGAAACTCTGAAAGAAAACAACTTGCTGGTTGAATACCACAAAAAACAAAACAACCCCAAAACCTCACTTTTTTCTATAATGTTTACTCAGTCTCTTTTTATATAAAAATAAGTGTTACGTTCCCATCAGAACATTACACAATTACATCTGTGCTTTAAAAAAAAAAAAAATTGGTCACTCAAGGCTATTAGAATATTTTTAAAGATTTTAGATTACCAGAATGTACAGATAGAACTCAATATAAACTGTAGCCAAAGGGAAATGAAGATGAAAATATCAAATCATTCACATGGAATAAAAACATTATTAACTAGATGAGTAAAATATTCAAAATATAATGGAATGTGACAGTAGATATATGTACATCTACTTCAGAACTAGGAAGGGGAAGAAAAGTTTAATATGTGATAATTCGTACCTTATATTTAGTTAAATATAAACATTTGTTATTTATACATAAAACCGCTTTCAAAAAACAACTAATAAATGATTTAGTTGCACTTATTTTACTTCTTACAATTCCCAAGTGTTAACTTTTCTTAGATTGAAAACAACCGTCCCCTAGTGCACTTTTAGTTTATGTCTTAATGAATTCAAACCTTTAAAAGTCCCATCACCTAATGCATAAATATACAAAAATGCCAAAAATTAATCCCTTTTAAGTTGGATATTTTATGCTCACTTTGTATAGCCAATAACCAGAAATGGTTTCCTTTTGCAAATACGCTTTACAACCTGTAACAAAACATGCCATGCTCTGAAGGGAGAAAGTTAGGCATGGCTAGCGTTTGTGAAATGCCAAGAACTAACGAGTTCTGCTTCCTCCACGTGTGGCCCCAATGATACCAGGCAAGATTTCCTATTGCTTGCCAAAAGCTTCCACAAATCCAAGTCAGCTAATTCCTGGAAACAAAGATTTTAAGCTCATTTTGGCACGGGATCCTTTCACCCAGCAGCTTTATGCTTCCCACCACAGCACCCACACGCCTCGCCACAACGATGGCACATTCTCAAAGGGACATAGCAGCACATACATGGTACGATGAAGGACAAAGCTACTAGGGCTAACCATCGCAAGCAGAACTTGTCATCACTAGTGTCACATGAACAGGGATCAGAGAAATCTCCCTCTGAGTCTGACATACAATGATATAACATGCTCTCTGCACAGAGCATGCAACTAACTTGATATATGCATCTTTTAATAGGGTCTGGAGCATCCTGACATTTTCCCCTGCCGTTTTCTTCATGATTAAACCTTTCCTGGCAGTATACGCAGCGGGAACGTTCACCATCTTCTTTTCTTCGTTTTGACTTCTTAAATTTTAATGAGGAAGGCTGTGTCTTAAATACCACAGAGTCTTTGAGTGAACTTAACTTAGTTTCATCCCCACAAGAGTATAGATAGTCTGATTTTTTACTGTCTGGTTTAGAAAATTGAATACTGGAATCAGTATCATCTCTCTCTAAGTCATTTTTCCACATGTCAGGATGTCTGTAGTCTGCATAACGACGTATTAAGATATCTCGAGGGTTTATTCTGACAATCTCATCTTCATCTTGAAAGCTGACATGTCGGATTGATTTCAAAGGGACCTAAAAAGGAGAGAGATGAAAACGGCGATAAGAACGGTGAAGGTTAATTTTATATGTCAATTTGGCTGGGCTGCAGTGCCCAAATATTTGATCAAACATTATTCTGGATGTTCAAGTGAAGATGGTTGCTTGGATGAGATCAATCTTTAAGTTGGTGGATTATGAATGAAGTAGATTATCTTCCACAACATAGACAGACTTCATCAATTAGTTGAAGGCCTTAACAGTATAAATGTTGACCAGCCCAAGCAAGACAGAATTCTGCTAGCAGACTGCTTTTGGATGGAATTGCAACTCTTCCCCGGGTCTCAAGCCTGTTAGCCTACCTGCATATTTTGCATATGTACCTTTCTTATTCCATGAACCAATTCCTTAAAATAAATCTCTCTCTGTGTATATATACATAACTAGTTGGTTCTGTTTCTCAGGAGAACCCTGACTCATACAGATTCTAATACCAAGAATTGGAGTGTTGCTGTTAACAAGTACGTAAAAACGTGGAAACGCCTTTGGAAATGGGTAGAAGTTAAAAGAGTTTTGAGGTTCATGTTACAAAAAGCCTTGAAGAGACTATTGTTAGAAATATGGACATTAAATGTGCTTCTGGTGAAGGCTCAGATGGAAATGAAGAACATGTTGGAAACTGGAGGGAAGGTGATACTTGTTTTAAATTGGTAAAGAATGTGGATGAACTGTATGTTAGCGTCTTATGGAAGATAGAACCTGTGACTGATGGACTTGGATATTTGGCAGAGATTCTAAGCAAAGTGTTGAAGGTGCTCAGTTTCTCCTTATGGCTAACACTAAAATGTGAGAGGAAAGGGATAAACTTAAGTAGAAATTTTTAAGCAAAAAGGAAGGAGATCTTGAAGAATTGGAAAATTCTTTGCCTATGGGTAGTGCAAAAATTGAGAAAGCATGTTCTAGAGAGAATACCAAAGGTGTGGCTAACCAATCATATAATAAAGAGATTATGGTGTGATTCCTGAATCCAATCAACTATCTCAGCTACAAAGCTGCTACAAAGGACTACAGGAAACAGAGGTAGCATGAAACGAAGAAAAGCTTTTTTGGACTTCTAGGATTTACAGGACTGGCAAATAGAGCTTTCTGACTGAAAATATGTGTTATCCTTTAAGAAAAGGAAAGAATGATCCCAAGGGTGAGGCTCTCTCCTCAGTTTCAGTGGGCCAGAAAACCTGGAACCTTGGGTATGAGGCTATCACCCACTACTGCTAAGGATTTGGGGTCACCACTCTGCTGGGCCCATAGGACAAAATACTGAGCCAGAGCCAAAGAGGATTATTCCCAAGCCTTAAAATCTCACAGAACTTGCCCTGCTAGGTTTTAGACTTGCTTAGGACTCATGACTGCTTTCTTCTTTCTAAGATTTCTCCCTTTTCAAAAGGGAGTATCTATTCTATGCCTTTCCCATCCTGGTATTTTGGAAGCAGGTAATTTGTCTTGCTTTACAGGTTCCCAGGTGGAGAGGAATTTTGCCTTAGGATGAAACACACCCTGCATCTCACCCACACTCAACTTAGAGGGTACTTAGAAAAGATGCAGGACTTAGAATTGATGCTAGAATGGGTTAAAACTTTTGGGTTGTTGTGATGAGATGAATGTGAAGAACCAGAGGGCGGAATGTTATGGGCTGAACTGTGTACTCCCAAATTCATATGTTGAGACCAATACTTCAGAATGTGACAACATTTGGATATAAGGCCTTTAAAAGGTGATTACATTAAGATAAGGTCCTTACGATGGGTCTCAATACAATCTGGTATCCTTTTAAGAAAAGGAAATTTGGGGGGGCCTGCGTGGCTCAGTCGGTTAAGTCTCCGACTCTTGATTTCAGCTCAGTTATGATCTTGGGGTCGTGGGATTTCTGTGCTCAGCCAAGAGTCTGCTGGAGATTCTTTCCCTCTTCCTTTGCCCCTCCCCCTGCTCACACGTGTTCTCTCTCACTCTTTCTCTAAAATAAATAAATAAATCTTTAAAAAAAAAAAGGGAAAGAAAGAAAAGGAAAGGAAATTTGGACATACAGAGAGGCACCAGAAATGTGGGTGTACAAAAGGAAGACCATATGAGGACATGGCCAAAAAGTAGACATTTACAAGCCAGGAAGAGAAGCTTCAGAAGAAACCAAATGTGCCAACATCTTGATTTTAGACTTCCAGTTTCCAGAACTGTGAGAAAATAATTTTTTTTGTTCAAGCCACTCCATCTGATACTTTGTTATGATAGCCCTAGCAAACCAATACACAGACACACATGTATATAGCTTGGCTATATAGTCTCTGAAAATGACTTAAAACACACTACACCTGCTTGTTCTCATTCCCTCTCCTTCCTCCTTCTCCCACACGCTTTCTGGGTATATTGTCTTCCTGAGGCCCAGGAGCAAATTATATCTTTTTGGGGATAAATCAAATGGGGTCTAAATCAAAATGACCTTTCCCTTTACCTATATAAGCGGGCTTCTTGTAGTCACATTTGTATCTCCCAGTCCTAGTCCCTGGACACAGTGACTGGTCTACAGGAAAGCATCTGATCCAGGTTGAGGCAAACTTCCATTCTCAAGATATTATGGAACTGGGGCTAAAAAAAAACCTCCAGATCTGGGCTAAAGGTGGAATGATGGATACAGTCTATTAAATTACCAGTATATAATTCCTATTGGCTTTATTCGGTGATAAATACACAGTGGCAATCCCCAGACTCAAACCAGAAACTTGGATGGAATTTAATAATGTTTATAATTATATATGTAGCAAAGGTACACATGAAAAAAAAATTTCTAGTATAATTCAGCTACATGGAGACTAAAAAATTTCACTTATATTTTAATTAGTTATAGTCTATATCAGAAGATAAAACTAAGGGGTGCCTGGGTGGCTCAGTCATTAAGCGTCTGCCTTAGGCTCAGGTCATGAGCCCAGGGTCCTGGGATCGAGTCCTGCATCAGGCTCCCTGCTAGGCGGAGAGTCTGCTTCTCCCTCTCCCTCTGCCCCTGCCTGTGCTCTCTCTCTCAAATAAAATCTTAAAAAAAATAAAAATAAAAACACTAAAAACAAAACAACAACAACAAAAAAAGAAGATAACTAAGATCACTTACCCTATTTTGGGATTTTAGGTTTCCACATTCCTTGGATATTTGTCGTTGTACATATTCTATACTTCTGCTCTGACTGTCTAGGCCCGGATGACTGAACGTTATCTAAAATATAAACAATTTCTACTTAAGTGACAAGAGAATGTATTTATTTTTAATAAAATTATATGCAGTGTGTATTCCAAAACTTCATAGCCTGTTAGTAGTGAAGCCTTTCAAAATAGTTTTAATAAAAAGCATTATTTGAATTATCCTATTATTTAAACTTAGGCGATTCCTTACACATTTAAATTTTTAACTTCGAAAGTAACACGAACTTCTGGTTTCTGATTCTGCATGTAAGGAACTTAGTAATTGCCACTCTGTCCTAACAAGTAAAAAACCTAAATAGAAAAAATATGACCAACTCTTCTCAGATCCATAAGAGAGAGGAGGACACAGTGCAAACCCCTGCCTCCAAGATTGGAGACAGACAGGAAAATAAAGGGAGTCACAGCCCACTAGAGCAGATTCATGAGGGGAAATTCCCATAGAAACCAGTGCTGAGGTAGGAAAACCTGAACTATAATTGATGAGTTGCCAGAGCTCAGTGTATATACTGAGTTAAAAACTCTAAGTGGACCCAGTCATAGTGAAGCTCCCAAATTTTTGTTGTGTTTACCTCCACCAGGAGCTCAACCAAGTTCTTGCAGTAAGTATCAGAAAAATCCTTGCATGCTTCCAGAAGGGGGATGGGAAAAGGAACCATTTTTTAACTATGCCAGAATACTCTGGTTTTTGGTTTGTTTTTTTTTAAAAAGGTCTGCCCTCAGGAGGAAACTAGTGAACCAGAGCCTGACCTAGGATATTATTAGAGCCTACCTGACCTAGGAGAAGACAAAGAGCCAACTCTAGTCAACTCTAACCAGCTGACCCAACTAAAAAGTTAGAAAAAACTGCGAAATACTTGTGGAGTTAACAGTCCAGAAGCACAGGCTCATTCTAAAAGACTGAGACCTAATCATAGGACTACAGAATGCTTCCCCACCCCACCACACCTCACCACCACATACTAAAGGCCTATTTCTAGCAGTTCCTTTTACCCAGTACATCATGTGTAGCTATTAAGGAAAAAAAAAAAAACTGTAAAATATACTAAAAGGCAAAAACGCAATTTGAAAAGATAGAACAAGCATCAGAACCACATATAGCAGGGATGTTGGAATTAGCAGACTAGGAATTTAAAACAACTATGATTAATATGCTAAAAGCTCTAATGGATAGACAGCATGCAAGAACAAATGAGCAATACAAGGAAAGAGATAGAAATTCTACTAAGGAACCAAAAGAAATGCTAGAGTTCACAAACATTAAGAGAAATGAAGAGTGCCTTTGCTGAACTTATTAGACTGGACATGACTGAGGAAAAAAATCTCTGAGCTATTTAAAATAGTAATGACTGAGAATTTACCTAAATTAATGCCAGACACCAAACCACAGACCCAGGAAACTCAAAGAACACCAAGCAGGATAAATGCCAAAAAACATACTACACCTAAGAATATTTTCAAACTATAAAAACTCAAAGATAAAGAAAAAATCCTGAAAAATGAACAACAAAAAAATTCTTTACTTATACAAGAGCAAAGAATTACATCTGACTTCTCCTCAGAAACCATGTAAGAAAGAAGAGAGTGGAGTAAAATATTTAAAGTGTTGAAAGAAAAAATCTGTCAACCTACAATTCTGTACCTTGTCAAAAAGCAAACAAACTTCAAAAAAGATATAAAGACTTTCTCAGGCAAATAAAAACTGAAGAAATTTGTTGCCAGTAGACCTGCCTTATAAGAAATGTTATGAGATTCTTTAGAGAGAAGGAAAATAATACAGATCAGAAACTCAGATTTACATAAGAGTAAAGGAGCACTGAGGAAAGAATAAAATAATTTTTCACAATAAAATACAATTTTAATTTTTCTTATTCTTAATTGAGCTAACAGAGAATAGCTTATTCAAAAATAGTAACAATGTATTCATTCATGTATGATTATATATATACATATATACTCACATATATAAAGTGAAATAAATGACAGTAATGATATAAGAGATGGGAAGGAGGAGTTAGGATTATTTTGTTATTATCAGGTAATCCCAATACCTGTAAAGTGATTTAGTGTTCTTTGAAAATGGACACAGATGCAAACCACAGGGCGACCATAAAAAAAGGTAAAAACAAACAAATATAACTTATATGCTAAAAAGGAGAGAAAATAAAACATATAAAATGTTGAACGAAACCACAAAAAACAGAAAGTGAAAGACAAAAAGAAACAGAGAACAAGGGCAACAAATTGAAAACTGTAAAAAAAATGATAGATATTAATCCTACTGTATTGATAATCACTTTGAATGTTAATGCCCTAAAGGTACCAATTAAAAAATACAGACTGCCAGAATGAATAAAAAAGTTAAGACCCAATTACAAGAAACGTACTATAAGTATAAAGACACATATAGAGTAAAAGTAAACGGAGAGAGAATAATACACTATGCTAATACTAATCAAAAGAAAGCAAATTTAATTCATTTCAGACAAGGCAGACTTCAAAGCAAAGAAAGTTATTGGTCATAAAGAGGGGCATTAAGGAGCAGCTGGGTGGCTCAGTCGGTTAAGCATCTGCGTTTTGGTTCAGGTCATGATCCTGGGGTCCTGGGATCAAACCCCACATCAAGCAGGGAGCCTGCTTCTCCATCTCCCTTTGCCTCTCCTCCTGCTTGTGCGTCCTCTCTCTCTCTAAGGAATAAATTAAATCTTAAAAAAAATAAAGAGGGCATTACATAATGTTATGAGATTAATTTTCTAAGACCTGCAATCCTTAATGTGTAGTGCTTAAGAACAGAGCATTAAATTACACAAGGCAAAACTTGATAGAAATGCAAGGAGAAAGAGATGTACCTATTACCACAGCTGGAGACTTCAACACCCTTCAATCAGAAATGGACAGATCCAACAGGCAGAAAATCATTAGGAACCTAGCTGAACTCAACACCATCAATCAAGTGAATATAACTGACATCTACAGACTACTGAACAATAGCAGAATACATATTTTCTCAAGCTCACATGAACATTAACCAAGACATTTATGGCCCACATTCTGGGCCATAAAACAGATTTTATTTTATTTTATTTATTTATTTTTAAGATTTTATTTATTTGACAGAGAGAGACACAGTGAGAGAGGGAACACAAGCAAGGGGAGTGGGAGAGGGAGAGAAGCAAGTGTCCCACTGAGCAGGGAGTCCAATGCGGGGCTCAATCCCAGGACCCTGGGATCATGACCTGAGCTGAAGGCAGACGCCTAACAACTGAGCCACCCAGGCACCCCCATAAAACAGATTTTAATGAATTTAAAAGAACAGAAATTACACAATGTCTGCTCTTAGACCACAAAGGAATTAAACTAGAAGTCAGCAACAAAAGGGTAAGTGAAAAATCCCCAAATATATGGAGATTAAACAAAACAACACACTTCTAAATAACATGTAGATCAAAGAAGAAATCAACAGAAATTAAGAAGTATTTTGAACTAAATAGAAATGAAAATTGTGGGATAGAGTGAAGGAAGTGTTTACAGGGAAATTTATAGCATCAAATGCATATATATATATTAGGAAAGAAAGACCTAAAATCAATAATCTAAGTCTTGACCACAGGAAATTAGAAAAAGAAGATTAAATCCAAAGGTAGAGTGTCTAGCTAATGCACTAAGACAAGAAAAGGAAATAAAAGGTATATAGATTGAGAAGGAAGAAATAAAACTGTCCTTGTTCACAGGTGACATAATCATCTATGTAGAAAATCTGAAAGAACTGATAAAACAACTCCTAGAACTAATAAACAATTATAGAAAGGCTGCAGGATACAAGATTTATATATAAAAGCCAATCACTTTCCTATATATGAACAATAAACATACAGAGTTTGACATTAAAAACACAGTACTATTCACATTAGCACTCCCCAAAATGTAATACTTGGGCATACATCTAACAAAATATGTATATAACATCTGTATGAGCAAAACTATAAAATGCTGATGAACAAAATAAAAGAAAATAAATGCAGAGATATTCCCCATGTTCATGGATTGGGAGACTCAATATTGTCAAGATGTCAGTTCTTCCCTAATTGGTCTATAGAGTCAATGCAGTCCCAAGTAAACCCCCAGCAAATTATTTTGTGGATACTGACAAACTGATTCTAAAGTTTATAGAAAGAGGCAAAAGACCCAGAATAGCCAATACAATATTGAAAGAGAATTAAAGCTGGAGGACTGACATTACCTGACTTCCAGGCTATATTAATCAAGACAGTGTGGGGGATACAAAAGAACAAATAGATCAGTGGAACAGAACAGATGACCCTGGTAACGGTGATGGCTTTTTTAAAAAAAAAAAATTTATTTTATTGTTATGTTAATCACATTACATCATTAGTTTTTGATGTAGTGTTCCTTGATTCATGGTTTGCATATAACATCCAGTGCTCCATTCAATACGTGCCCTCTTTAATACCCATCACCAGGCTAACCCATCCCCCTACCCCCCTCCCCTCTAGTCAGGAAACGACAGATGTTGGTGAGGATGCAGAGAAATGGGGATGACTTTTGAGATACAACACCAAAGGCACAATCCATGAAAGAAAGAACTCATAAGGTGGACTTCATTAAAATTAAAAACTTCTGCTCTGCAAAATACAATGTGAAAATAACAAGAAGACAAGCCACAGACTGGGAGAAAATATTTGTAAAAGATATCTGATAAAGGACTGTTATCCAAAATATACAAAGAATTGTTAAAAACCAACAATAAAAAAACAACCCAATTAAAAAAATGGGCCAAGATCTCGACACTTCACCAAGGAAGATACACAAATGGAAAGTAAGCAAATGAGAAGATGCTACATACCTTAAGTCATCAGGGAAATGAAAATTAAAACAATGAGATTCCACTACACAACTAGTAGAATGGCCAGTATTCAGAACACTGATAATGCCAAATGCTGGGAAGGATGTGGAGCAAGAGGACTGCTGGTGGGAATTCAAAATGGTACAGATACTTTGGAAGACAATTTGGTAATTTCTTATAACACTAAACATATTCTTCCCATATGATCCAGCAACTGTGCTCCTTGATATTTACTCAAAAGATTCAAAATCTTATGTCCAGGCAAAAATAAGCACAACAATGTTTATAGCAACTTTATTCATAAGTGCTAAAACCTGGAAGCAACCAAGATGGCCTTCAGTAGGTGAAAGGATAAAGTGTGGTATACCCAGACAATAGAATATTATTCAATATTTAGAAAAAAAGACATGGACGAATTTTACATACATATTACTAAGTGAAGGAAACCAATCTGAAAAGGCTATATTAACTTTATGATTCCAACTATATGACTTTCTGATACAGGCAAACTATAAAGATAGTAAAAAGGTAAGTTACCAGGAGTTGTGTTTTGGTGAGTGGAGTAGAGGTGAATAGGCGGAACACAAAGAATTTTTTAGGGCAATAAAAAAACTCTATGATACCATAATGATGGATACATGTCACACATTTGTCTGAATCCACAGAATGCAAAACACCAAAACCGAACCCAAACGTAAATTACGGATTTTGGGTGCTTATGGTATGTCAAAGTAAGTTCATCAGTTATAACTGTACTTTCCACTTTGGGGCTATGTATTTACACACACACTCATGTATGTCTGCATTTATGTGGATCTTTAAAAATTTAGTGCTTCCTTACACTTGTTACATTACAGATACCCTTCTCTGTTTATACATATAGCTTTTCTTTTAATAGCAGCTTAATAGCATCTTAATATTCCATTGAATGAATAATTTATTTAACTAGTCTGATTAATATACACAGACTTTTCCCCAGCTTTTGCTGTTATAAACACAAGTGAACAAATATCTTTATATTTATTTTTAATACACATGTCCAGGCATATCTGCATCACAAATTCCTAAAAGTAGAATTGCTGGATTAAAAAGTTTGTATACTTCAACTCAATAATGAATTTGAATGGGCATATCCAACATGAACCACCTACTTAGTAGTATCTTAAACAAAAAAGAAATTTAATAAAAATAGTTAAGGACAGGGGTGCCTGGGTGGCTCAGTTGGTTAGGCGTTTGCCTTCAGCTCAGGTCATGATCCCAGGGTCCCAGGATCAAGTTCCACATCAGGCTTCCTGCTTAGAGTCTGCTTCTCCCTCTCCCCCTCCCCCCTGCTCATGCTTTCTCTCTCTCTCTAAAAGAAAATAAAATAGTTAAGGACTTAAATAAATTATTTCATTCCCAGTCTTGTTTCCTACAGTTTTAAAATTTTACTTTAGCACTTTAATCACATAGTAGGACCATAAAGAGAAACAGAAGCATTCCAATTTTAATTATGAGGAAGGACTAAATGATTAATGTGGGATGAAGTACAATTTCTGGATTATGGAGTTTACTTTCTCTAACCTGTCTTTATTATGCATCCTCCTATGTCTACCTATTTCTATATAGTGTGAAAAATTATGAGCTGACATTTCCCATTCAGTTTTCCTTTTAGTTTCAGTATGCAACTATATTTGATTTCCTAAAAAATATATAATACTAGGCACTATGGAAAGCATGATAAAGTAGAAAAATGGTTCTTATCCTCACTGGGGTAAAAGGATAAAGCATAAGCTTACAAAGTTATGTAATTATAACTTAAGGTGGAATGTGTAAGAATTCAGGAGTTAACAGGAGAAGAAATCACCATGGATTCAATGGTCTGGGAAGGTGTCACGAAGAAAATGGGATCTGAAGTAAACACAAAATGAAGTAAGCATTTGATCAGATTTTAAAAAAGGATTCAAAACATGCAACTTGATATATGAAGATATGGCACTGCTTATCAGTGGGGGAAGGAATCCAATAAATGGTGTGGGAACAATTAATTATCTATTATCTATATGGAAAAAATAAAATTGGATCACTACCACAGAAATTAGTTTGAAGTGGGTTACAAACAAAAATTTAAAACTTTTAGAATAGGGAGAAAACCTTTGAGACAAAAATAGGGAGGAATTTGTAGAAACACCATCAGGAAAAAGAATGATAAATTCAGTTGCATTAAAATTTAGAATATCTATTCATCAAAACCTCCTTAAAGAGAGTGAAAAACTACCATCAGCGAAGAGATATTGCCCATAAATAAAACTAAAAATGGAGAAATGTCACTGAAAATTTTATTACTCAGATTACTCAGGAACAAGGTCATAGAAGACCACTTAATTAAAACCATTTTATAAAGGAACAATCACAGCTATTTCTATAATCTTGCAAATGCTCAGTAAGTATCTCTTACTCATAGAGCACATGAATCCTATAGACTAATTTGTCTAATTTGTTCAGAGCCTTCTGTACACACCAATGTCAAAAGCCCATTCCTATACACCCTGAAGAAAGTCTTGCATATGAATAGTTGGAAGAAAGTTTGCACTAGCAGTATGCCTAATAACAACAAAAATATGGAAACAACTGAAATATCCACTGGCCAAAGAAGAAGAAATAAGTGGTTGAGCTACCAAGAAAAGCACAGGAATGCAAAGTAAACAAAATCCAAGATAATGGTTACCTCTAGAATGAAGCAAGGGAATGGGACTGGGGGTGCTCATTTCTTTGTTTGCTGGTTTCTCAGGTGTTCATTATATATATTGCTTTCTAAGTACTAAATACGTCATAAATTTTCTATCAGAAGCTCATTGATACATGCGGCTTTATTTGTCCACAATGAAATGACCTTCAGGAACTTGAAAGTAAGCAAAATTGAGTAAAAGCTATAATGCTAGCTTCTAGGTCTATTAGACCTAACTGACCTAATACCTGACTGAGAGCATTAGCATTTTCAAGGAACGTACCTATCCATGAAAAGGATTTAAATAGCCCATGGAAGCACTGAAAATGAGTCAAAGACAAACACTTACAATGCCTACCTAAGCATAACTTGAGGAAAAACCTAGTGTTTTTTCAGCTAGTATTAGGTAATAATTCTCCTTAGGTCTCATTTCTGCAGACCTAGTGAGGAGAGGCACTGTTTGCCTTTGTTTCAGACTATTTCTATGCAAAGATGTGTGTAAAGTGAGACCACTGAAACATAGTGTCTTCCCAGTTTTCAGTTATGTTTGTTGAGTATCCAGTATATGACTATGACACTGTCTCCCTCCCTGGCAAAAGTCAGGCAAAACTTACTGTCCTTTATAAAAGACTTTGGGTTCCCTAAGCCCACGGTTCCAATGCTGTGATGCAAACCCACTGAGTGTGCAACATCTACCTGAGCAGCTCAGCGTCATCCCCATGGGAGTTGGAAGGCCAGGAGACCAGCACAAACATGAAGCTCACGCTACTTTATTGTGCTGTGAGTAATAATGACCTTTGTCTCTCATCTACCAGTCTTGTCTTCTGTCAGCATCCATACAACTGGCAGGTTAACCTGTTAGCCAGGATAAAAATCTCAGACTCTTCATATTTCCTGACAGCAAGGAAACAGTCTAGTCCTTTTGGCAAGACTGTTCTGCTGTAGAGAAGGATCCATCAAGCTATCCAGTCAAAGGCAATTAAACATTCAAAGCATGTAAGTACTCTGTTGAGCATATTCGCATGAAGCTAGATTTTGGCAATGATCTAATATCTTATGAAGATCTATTTTATGTAGACAATGTACTAAACAAGCTACCACTAGTACTACAGTCCACATGATGGCTTAAATTTTACATTCTAATTTTTATAAACCATTTTTCTTAAATTTGATTATTTTACATCATGAAAGAGGACTCCAGTCTTAACATCCTGACAAAATTTAGTTTCTGACCTTCAAGTTTAAGGCCAGATTCTGTAATATGGGAAATTCCTCTGTGAGGCCAATTGGGTGACATCCAAATGGACAAATGGTATACCACTATAACAGGACTGTGCCAAATGCAAGTGTACATTAATCCTGTTAAGAAACTTCTGTAATTACTTATTAAATGCATAGCTAATATCTACTGTAGCTTTTTTTTTTTAAGATTTTATTTATTTATTTGACAAAGAGATACATAGCGAGAGAGGGAACACAAGCAGAGGGAGTGGGGGAGGGAGAAGCAAGCTTCCCGCCGAGCAGGGAGCCCGATGTGGGGTTCGATCCCAGGACCCTGGGAGCATGACCTGAGCCAAAGGCAGACACTTACCGACTGAGCCACCCAGGCGCCCCTCTACTGTAGCTTTAAAGGAGAATACCTACTCTATTCTAATCCCTAATAAACTGAGTTCACTTATTTTAACATCAGAAAATGTGTAATTAAATGTCTAGTTATACAAACTCATAAAACATAACCCTTGTTTCTCTATGTCACATCAATCTTGGAGATAAGGAAAAGTTGTAAAGTTGTAAAGAAAAAAAAGTTGTAAAGTTGTAAAGAAAAAAATGTAAAGAAGCTAGAATTCAACTCCCTAATAGTCTGGCTCCAGAAGCCATGTTCAAAATCCCCATGCTAAGAGCTGCCTGCCAAGTGTTGTTTACTTCCCTCTCTGCAGTTACCTAGCACTATTTTACAGTTTTCTGCATGGCGACTACATTCTTCAACCACTCCACCACTATCATCATTGTCATTTTGGGAGAAGGGCTCAGTTCTTTTCCCTCCCATCAGTCAAAAGAGTAGCTTATACTTTCCTCAGCCAAAATAGGTAGGCCAAATAAATTCCCAGGGTCTGGGATGATAACTTTGTGTTACCTTCATCAAGTTTTTTCTCACTGCTCAACTATATCAATCACGGGCCTACCTCAGGATGTACATATATCCACTCTCCTCCACTGGTGAGTTTTTCTGCCCATCACTGAAGATATTGGAACATATTTTGTATTTAAAGGTGTTAAACTGGATATCCTCAATCTTAACTATCTTATTTCCTAGGATGCCTAGATGTTGATGAGCAAATATGATTCCAGATGGATTCCTTTGATTCCAAATTCCTGGAAAAGGTATGCAAACTATTTTCAGCCTCTATTTTTGCTATTATTTTTTCTCAAAGTAAAACTGGCTTAAAATTACTTTTTTCTTTCTTGTACCAATTAATTTTTCTTGCATTTCTTATAAAATTTCATAGTAAACTTAGACAAAAACATGAGTAAACTATGGATAATTTCTATCCCCCAAATGAGGCAGTTTGTCATACAGGTTGTTGTGAAGATCAATATTAGTTATGTAAGTGCTTTAAACAGTACTCAGCATACAGTAGGGACCAGCTATGATAAGGATTAACAAGCCATACTTACAGATTTAATGAAATATAAAACTGCCTGATTAACATAAAAGGCAGTATTTTAATCTGAGCTAGAATAAAAAGGAAAAGGAGGAGAAGAGGAAGGAGGTAGAAGAAACATTTAGCATTTGTAAATAACCTTAGAATTCTAACAATTCAGCAAGTATTAATCTAGTGACTGTTCAGGTACTTAATGATTCTATGCATGAATTTCTTCACTGACAAAAACTAAAGATACTAGCTCTGCTCAAATGAAATATTAGAATCAAAAGCACTTAGCGAAGCACCAAAAGACTATAAAATCTCATTCTTAAATAGTCTTCTTGATTTCCCAAGACAATTACAGAGGTCACATAAAATTAGTAAACATGAAAACACATATAATACTTCAACAACTAATCTGAAAATAATTAAATATGAGAATGAAAGTCATCTTCCAAAGTAAAAGCAGAATGATTCTCAGAAATCTAAGTGTTGCTTTCAGTAATGTTTTTTCAATTTATGAAAAACATCAAAAAGAAATACTAACAGGCTTTAAAAAAAAGAATAAGAAATACTAACAGGTTTCATTATGCCACTTCATATACCATGATATCAGAGGGGAAAAATGTAAAGAATATCAATATAAATTGCAGGTCAATGTACTGGGGGAACACTCATGTGTTTGACAGAACAAATTAAGACAATCAAACACTATCAAAGAAACAAGAGTCTTATCTTCTGAGAAGGAAAAAACACCCCTAGCAATAGATGATGATAAGACCAATGTGTTTGAAAAATGGCCAACATGAAAGTGAAAGGGGCTATAAAGTCTGAGGCCAGTGGGGAAAGTAGAACTTAAGTAAACATTTAAAGACTATCTGATCACAAGAAAGATTTAAGATCCATCTTTTTTCACCATGAAATAATCATGACAGTTTACTTAATCATGACATACATCATTCAGAATAAAAGAGCCTACATGTCCTAACATACAACCTCTGGATATTAGGCAAGTCTTTCACTCTGTGCCGAAAGGAGTGGGAAGTGGGAACGGCACTGTATTGGTGGTGACAGAGGTAACTGTCCTAGTCTTGTCCATCTCAGACAATGGCACCATCACTCATTCCACTGCTTAGACCTCAAACTCAGAAGGCATCCTGGACTCTAATCTATTATCAAGACTTTTTTGGCTCTTCCTTCCAGAATTTACCCCTTATCTCACCATTTCTCATCATTTCTGTCTAATCCAAATCACCAAAGTCTTTTACCTGGATGAAAACAATAGCTTCAAAATTGGTCTTAATTCCACTCATGACCTCATCCTAACTGTCCACATAGAAGCCATAATAATGTTTTTAAATGTAAATGGGACCTTTATTGGAGATTAAAAACCTTCCAATTGCTTCTCACTGAAACTAGAACAAAATTCCTACTCCTCCCAATAGCCTACACTATCCAAACTCTACCAAATTCTCTAACTGTAACTTGCAGTATATTACCACCTTTACTCACTAAACTGCAGCTCCATCAGCCTGTTTCTCTGAAATACCAAGCTCCTGCTTGGATATCCCACCCTTCACCCCTGGATTTTCATATGGCTATTATGTTTTGTTTTGGTATTATTCATATCTCCATATAAATAGCTTCCCAGAGATGGGCGCCTGGGTGGCTCAGTTGGTTAAGCGACTGCCTTTGGCTCAGGTCATGATCCTGGAGTCCCGGGATCGAGTCCCGCATCGGGCTCCCTGCTCGGCAGGGAGTCTGCTTCTCCCTCTGACCCTCCCCCCTCTCATGTGCTCTCTCTCATTCTCTCTCTCTGAAATAAATAAAATCTTTAAAAAAATAAAAAAATAAAAATAAATAAATAAATAAATAGCTCCCCAGAGGATCTTCCCTGTCATCTTATAGATCTGTATAATTCCTGCTAGTCTATTTATTTCCCTGTATATTCCTACTATTCTATTTCCCATTACTTTGTTTCATAGCACTATTACTATCTGAAATATTATTGGTTTAACTTGTTTAACAGTCTATCTCCCCTACTAGCATTTATATCCTTCATGAGGCTAGAGCTCATATCTTTCTTGTTCACAGCTATTCTCAGGGCTTAGAATAGGGCCTGGCACATAGTAGGTACTCTAACATTTTTAATATGCATATATTCCATATACATATCAATGTTTGCATGAATGAATGATCTTCCTTAACCCCTAAAATAACACTATGGGAGTAAGTTTTATTATTGATATTTACATATGAGGAAACAGTAAGACAGAGAGCATTAGTTTTGTAATTGTAAGTCAATTAAAAGGACAAGATTTAAAACTAGATCTGCCTTTATCTGAAGCCCAAGATCTTACCCACTGTTGGAGAAATTTCTATCCAGGGAACAACTTTTTCCCCAACGCCTAGTTTGGTTCTATTAAGCAAACAGACCTTATGGAAAATGGCAAAATAACAAGTTTAGGCAGGAAATGTAAAACACATAGCTTAAATTTACACAAGACAAAAAGAAACATCTCCTTGCTCCAAGGTTGCCATGATTAGCCTTGCCATTCTCCTGCCAATCAGCCATAATTATGATTAAACCAGGATCTGGCACTTAACACGAAGGCAAGCCATAAACTTGTAAAATAGCCTAGAACTGGAGCTCTGCCCAAAAGTGGCAATGTTGGATAGAGTGTGCATCATTTTATCTCTTCTCTGCCTAATCGGCTCATCCTGTAACCTTGGAATGGAGAGCTATGTAGAATATATAAATAAACTTGCCCTAAGCTGAGCCAATCAGCTTCCTTCTTATAAGAGTATGGAATTGGTTTGGGACTATAGCGATCTAGGCTGGAATGTCATGTCGACTAAAGGGCTGAGCCTGACATTCTGATAGTCATAATACACTACTAATCAATGAGGCAACAAAGAACCTAGGCCATAGAGAAAAAGAATGAAATGGATATGTAAAGAAAGACAGAGATAAATGGTCATACTGAGTTTGTATGAACAAGATAGAGGGGAACAGTGGGAGTGGGGAAAGAGAGAAGCTACTTAATGCCTAGCACCTCAAAAGTCCTAGCTCTATTTATTCTTTTTTTTTTAAAGATTCTATTTATTCATTTGACAGAGAGAGAGTACAAGTAGGCAGAGTGACAGACAGAGGCGGAGGGAGAAGCAGGCTCTCCGCTGCACAGAGAGCCGATGTGGGCCTCGATCCCAAGACCTGGGGATCACAACCCAAGCCGAAAGCAGATGCCCAACCAACTGAGCCACCCAGGTGCCCCTAGCTCTATTTATTCTTAAAATGAATTCTAAGGAATGCCAGTGAGTCATTAAAATCAAGTCCCCCTCCCCAGTATATATATACAATGGAATATTACACAGCCATAAAAATATGAAATCTTGCCATTTGCAACAATGTGGATGGAACTAGAGGGTATTATGCTAAGTGAAATAAGTCAGTCAGAGAAAGACAATTATCATACAATCTCACTTATATGTGGAATTTAAGAAACAAGGCAGAGAGGATCATAGGCGAAGAGAGGGAAAAAAATGAAACAAGACGAAACCAGAGAGGGAGACAAACTGTAAGAGACTCTTCATCATTGGAAACAAAATGAGGATTGCTGGAGAGGAGAGAGGTGGAAGGCTGGGATAACTGGGTGATGGACATTGCAGAGGGTAAGTGTTGTAATGAACACTGAGTATTATATAGGACTGATGAATCACAGATTTGTACCTCTGAAACAAATAATATATGTTAATTTTAAAAAATAATAAAATAAAGTCTCCAAGTTACCCTAAATTAATCAAGTTCCCAGTACTGAATGATAAGAACAGGAATAAACTGAGTCAAAACATCATTTGCTTCCAAGCTGATGCTGTTAGCATTTATTCATTCTCTCATTCAACAAATGTTAACTAGAGGCTCACTTTATTCAGAAACTTCTAGGTTTCTCAAGATATCAGGGAACAAACAAAAAGTACAAATAGAAAAATTAAATACATAAAGTTAGGAAATGGTAAATATTATGAAGAAAAATAAAGCAGAGTAAGGATACAGTGATAGAAAAGTCGCTATTTTATTTAGAGTGCCCAGGGAAGCTTCACGGAAGAGGTGACCTGAAGTGAGGAGCAAACGTTGTGAAGATCTAGGGGAAAAGTGTTCCAGAAAGATGGAAGAGCAAATGCAAAGCAAATTTCTTCCCTAACAAGCTGCATGTTTGGGATCCTCAGGTTAAAATGAGAATCATGAAATGAGAAACAGGTGGGCTTTAGTCATAGCCACTATGCCACTGGACACTAATACATCTTATAAATATCATCTATCAAGAAGAGTATTTTAAAACATTTTTTAAAAAACCACTTTGATGGGCTTCTGAGTTTGTAGACATATACTGGGTATAGTTTAAACCACATGAGTTCATAGTGAAATGGTTCAAATGCTTATTTAACAATGAAACAAATTTAACATTTGTTTCTATCACTAAGAGAAATGGGGTCATGAATGGTCTTCTGACAGATTTGATAACATTTGTGAGTGACATAAAAACAGGGTTATAGTCTATAATTAAGGTTTCATTTTTAGATCAAGCTGGAAAAATTAGAAGGTTATATACTGAGTACCCGAAGGAAACACTTTCACAGAGTTGATTTAGGAATACATTATTAGTATCTGAGGTTAAGCTACAAGAAACAACTCTATGAAATTTATCAGTGTATTTGCCACAGATATGTTTGCTCAAGATATTTTTCATAATATCTGTCATCTGAGAAGTTTCATCTAGAGTAAAGCTAGAGAAATTTTTGGTTCCGAAGAGGCTGAAATGGCTCTTCCTCCCAGAGAATGAAAGCGTAACACACTTTCCCTTTTCACCTTTGTAATCAAAAAATGTAAAGTCAAATTTATGGTTCGGTTAAATCACATTCCCCTAGACTTCTGTTGTTTATTTTGTCTGATAAAGGCAGATGGTCTTAATGTCCTTCTCTAATACATCCAATTTCTATACATATGAATAACACACCGAAAAATATTTAATCTTCTCACCTGATTGGCTTGGCTCTGCAAGTAAACTCTTCTGGCATTCAGATCTTCAAAGGCAGAAGGTCTTGAGCTTCTGTATGGCTCACTGGTAACAACTGTCTCTTGCTGGAGATGATCTTTCACTAGAGAACTGGAACTGTCCTCTTCAGTTGCCTAATGGGAATAATCCCCCAAATTCATTAGTTGCCAGAATATAAACAAAAACAAAGTAAGATACTTTCACTCTAGCAAGTATTTAGCAAATCATTATGTACCACTACCATCACTATAAATGGCAATTCCCCAAACTCAGTCATGATTAGGGAACCAGGTCAAAATAAAATAACAATAATATTAATAATAAATCAATTTTATGGGCTTCCTTATAGCAAACGACTTAGGAAGAATTAGAAGCCTAACCATGCCACGTTAGAGAGATAATCTAATTAAAATGAAGTTTTAAATTTTAACGAGAAGCAACATACATAGAAAATGAAGAAATTATCACAGAGATACACAAATCAATTTAAGTGTTGTCTTGCAAGTTAAAAAAGTATGTACCAAGGACTGTGCTGTGTTATATGATACAGGGGATCAAAAGAAAACAGCAGTCCATGACCTTATTGAATGAATGAAAGAATTAATTAGCCTGACTATGCTGATTCAACTCATGCACATGAGACTTAGGTAGGGGATATGCTCAATGACAGGCCCTAATGACATGTTTTTGAAATTTCATAAACAATAATTTGTTTAAAGGAATGAGATAATTATTTGCCATTACTTTTCCTGTTATTGTATAATTATTTGAAGAGATTGTGAAAGCCAAAAAAAATGACAGGAATACTTTCACTGGCTTAACCTAAAATAATTTGGAGTCATCACTACAGGGCTAATAATCTTAAAGGTGTAAACCTTTATGAGCTTTAAAAAAAAATAAAACAATTAAAAATTTGGTGCTCTAAAATTAAAGCAGTAAGATTCATAAAATAGCTAACATATTTTGGTTTATAAATGCACATTCTAGTCCTTGCTCTGAAACAAAGTAGCCTTGTGACATTTAATTTCTGTGGAATTGGTTTTTTCAATTACCAAATACTTTTATAATTCCTATGCTATTTTATCACATGGATTTTCTTAAGGATTTAGTGAGATGATAATATATGTGAAAATGCCCTGAAAACTAAAAGCAATTAAACTTTAAAAAAATATATTTGAGAATGCACTATCACTTAAAACTAAATGTCAAACCCAGTTAATTGTTCTTTTTAGCTGATTTTCATTACAGTTGTCCCAATGAGTTATGATAGTTAATGCTAAATTAATTACTAGAAGGAAGTTGGTTAAATACTAGTAACCAGCAAATATTCTTTCAAAATGCATGCTGAAAATTGGAAGGAGTAAAAAATTTCAAGAAATATATTAACATATTCGAGACAGTTTTGAAAATAAATGATTCAAGTAACTGTAAAAATCATAAGCAAGCTGAACAGAAGAAAACATGGGGGTTTGGGGGGGAGGTTTAGAGAAAGGGCCTAAGTTAGAAAATTGTCTCATCCAGCTAAGGTTTAGAATTTAAGCAATTCAAGCGATTAACTTCTCTAAATTATGTTTTTATTATAAATTGGGTATATTTGTACTAATAACTTTGGGGTTACTTGGGATACTCAAGAGATTAAAATCTGTAAACAGGCATGAATTACTATAGTAGTAGTAGTAGTAGTAATATCAGTAGTAATTACAAAGTAATTATACTTATAATGGTGACAACTATTTGGATCAGGTTGATTTTACTGAATTCCAATCTAATTGAGGAGTCATTTAAGATTTGTAAAATAAAGCCTACTGAAAAGTCCATACCTGAACAAACATAAACTTGTTATATAACACAAGTATTTTACTCTACTGACTTGGGTAATTCTACTTATATTCTGTACATTAAGCAAAGACACATTTCATTTTGATTAAGAATACATTTATTTTTTAAAGGGAACTATCAAGAGTGTTATTTCATTATTAAATAAATAAAAATGTGTTTATTGTTTGGGTAACAAATAATTTAGTTCTACTTAAAAATGTCTGCCAAAACAGGTAGAATTTACCTAATAACTACAGTTCACATCACACAGTGAATTTTTAACTACACACCTAAATGGGTCTCAGATAATAAAATAAGGGAAACATCCTTCAGGTGTTTCATATGGTAAAAACAAACAACTCCTTCCCTCAATGTATTGTACAGACTACAATCTACAATAAGGCCCATTATCCTTGAACTGTGAGAAACAAAACTAACATTTTTATAGAATCCCAAACTGGGAGAGTATTTTCCTACTACTTAATTATATCTCTTTCAGCAAGTTATAAATTTAGATGTATACTGGAAAAGTTTTTAAAAAAGCAGTAATAAGTAAAATGGCCATTCTTAGTCATTGCTAATTCTACATACACAAGTAAAATGTGGAACAACCATTTGTGAAAAATGATTTCAGTAGAATGTATCAAAGGTTTTTAAAACATTTTGACAAAGTATTGAATCTTGCAAAGAAAAAAAAAGTACTAAATGGGAGAAGCTTTAGGCAAAATTATTTTTCTCAGAATTACTTTTTTTTTTTTATATAGTGTTCCATGATTCATTGTTTGCATCTAACACCCAGTGCTCCATTCAGTACCTGCCCTCTTTAATACCCATCACCAGGCTAACCCATCCCCCCACCCCCCTCCCCTCTAGAACCCTCAGTTTGTTTCTCAGAGTCCATAGTCTCTCACGGTTCGTCTCCCCCTCCATTTCCCCCCCTTCATTTTTCCCTTCCTGCTATCTTCTTCTTTTTTTTTTAACATATAATGTATTATTTGTTTCAGAGGTACAGGTCTGTGGTTCAACAGAATTATTTTTAATAGTAAAAATGAAGAAATAACCCTAATGTCCCAAAATATGGGGATGGTTACATAAATTATGGTATCCCCACTTAATGGAATATTGAGTGATCATCTGAAATTAGGCTTATGACTAATATCCACTATATGGGGAAACATTTAGTGTTAAACAGTATACAAAATTTACATTATCATAACCATAACAAAATAAAAGAATGAAATGATATAAAAGGAATGTTAACACCAATCCTTGATGGTTTGATTATGAGTAATTTTCCAATTTTTCTAGAGCTTTACTTTTATGTTGGCCAAAATTTCTCTTAAAATCTAGGTATATACTTTTTCCCTAGTTTGTGATACCGAATTGTAATATTTTGAAATATAAATATATCCTATTAAAATATTCAAGTAATTCAACTAGGGAATTTGTCATATGCTTTTTGGCTTAAATACATTCCGCCCCCACTCTGTATGTGAAATGATTAACTAAGACATTCTTCAACCCTTGCCCCAAACCCTCCTAGATTCATGCAAGGTATCTGTCGATTAAAAAAAATTATTTTCTAAACAAGTTCACCTTCTGAGTATCTTTCAAATCCATTTTCTCTCATTATCTTTTTTGCCCTCATTATCTTTTTTGCCTATCTTATTTCAGTAGGCTTTTAACTGATCTCCTTGTTTCCAGACTTGGGGAAGGCTATTCATGCAAATCTATTTGTTTTTCTGCTCAACCTTTCTAAGATTTCCAATTACCAAAGCTCTCATGGGGAATCCTCCACATACTGGAGAGTGGAAGAGAAGAAAATCAGTATTGTCTGAGGAACACCTTCATAAGAAATATAATTTACACAAATCCATAGAAATGGGCCCTCTCCCCCCAGTTATTTTTTTTTTATTTTTATTTTTTGGCCTATTTCAAACAATGTTGCTAAGAACATTCTTTTACAGACCTTATGGTATATATGTACAAGAGGGTTTTCTGGTAAATATCCAGGAATAAAAATGGTGGATTACAAGATATACCTACAGGATATACCTACGTTTCCAAGGTAGTGGTAACAATTCACATATCTATATTCTCACCAAGCCCAGGCATTATCACAACTTGCACTTTTATGTGTCTATCTGCTATTTAATTTCTATAATAATGGATCAGTCTTACTAAAAGTTACATAATATTTTCTTTCTGCAACGAGAAACTCTGAGAATGAACAAAAGAACTAAAAAATGAATGCATAGGTTTGTTATTTTACCATGGCTCCTAATACTATTGCATCCTCAAATCTTTTGGTTTCAGAAATACTGATGTACTTGTTTCTTACCATTTGACTTTTCACACTTCTGATTCTTCGTACATGCCATTTCCTCTGCCCACAATGACTATCTTCAATTCTTCCACAAGAAAAACTCTTTATAATGTCAGCTATAAACTCTTAAAAAGTCTTTGGTGATCCATTCCCAACTTAATCATTCCCTCCTCTAAAGTTCCTCAAAAATACTTGTATCTATCACCCTATATTCTAAGTGTTCTTTTATTTATATTTCTGCCAAGAGCCAGTAATGGGAGACTTTGCCTACATTTTATCCCTAGGGCTTATAATTATGCCTGTCATATAGTATCATATAAATAATCTCTAATATGCAACCATCCACAAATCAGATCACATTATACTAATACAGACTCTTGGGAGTAAATTTGGTTTAACAGGACAAAAAATGTAGAAAAAGAACTCCTTAATAAAAAAATCTTCACCCACAAAAGAAATAATTTTAATAAATGTAAAAGTTCAATTACACAGAAAAATTCTGCCCATAATCCCAAACCCATGGAATAACACCTACTATTTGACATAGAGCTTTCCAGACTTCTTAATGCATGTATATTTGTTCATATCTTATGTACAATATGGTTCCATTTATACTGTAGACAGTCTATCCATGTGGTGTTTTTCCTTCATAATATATCATGGACCTCTCACCACATCAATATATAAAGATGTACCCTGTGCTTTGAAATGCTTGCAAAGAAGTTCAGTATTTGTGTGTGTCATCTATTCTATAAGCAATACTCTAATTATGGACCTTTAGATTCCTTCCTACTTTCTGTTATATATGTTGCAGTGCATGTCCTTATACATACATCTTGGTGCAGTGGTAATATTATTTCCTTAGGATTAATTCCCATAAATAGAATCACTGAAGAATATGCATATATTCCCATTATATTACCAAGCTACCTTCTAGCAAGCTTATGTATCATTTGAAAACCCCTCGATAGTATATTACAGAGGGGTCATTTCCTCACATCTCTGTTCATACTGGGCTTTACCACTTACCAATCTTTGCCAATCTTATTTGTCAAATAAGAAAAATATTTTATTTTCTAAAAACATTATCTGCACTATTTCCATCATTAAAATTAATAATAACCAAAACTGTCTTACGTTGGATACAACTGAGTAAAAAGTGTTCAGGCTTAGTCCAATTTGAATGTTTTTAACTGAATTACAACCCCTTAAAAGTAACAATTACTGGGCGCCTGGGTGGCTCAGTCGGTTGAATGACTGCCTTCGGCTCGGGTCATGATCCTGGAGTCCCGGGATCGAGTCCCGCATCGGGCTCCCTGCTCGGCAGGGAGTCTGCTTCTCCCGCTCCCCCCTCTTGTGCTCTCTCTCTCTCTCATTCTCTCTCTCAAATAAATAAATATAATCTTTAAAAAAAAAAAAAAGTAACAATTACTATGGGAACATGGACATATTCTAAAGTTAGGTGGTGGGAAATGCCAAAAATCTTTCACAAGAGCAGAAAATTTAACATATGATATACATAAAGACTGTACATACATTTGCATGATCACTAGCTTTAAAAAACTCATCTATAGCAGTCAGACACACCCACATTCAATGCCCTTAGCATTGTGCTGGCATAAGCTCATCTGTATTATCCATACAGTAACCTATGCCAATATTTAATATACAATGGAAATCTGCTTCACTCTCAGAGGCTGGTGTAATAATTATTCTCCTCTGGTTGCTAAGAGATTATTTAGCTTTTCCTTTTTCTAAGACTACTATAGCAATTTTATGTGTAGAGGCAAAAGGATGCTGGGTAAAGCAAGAAAATAATTCCAGCTGTAGCCCTCTATCAGAACATAAGGCTAGATGACAGCCGCAGAGAAAATAGAAACAGACTTTGCTTCTCTCCTTCCTTTATCCCTTCCTACTGTGTAATTCTGAGTAGAGACAACTCAGCGTTGTTCTACAAACCTTTTTAAATATATGATTCCCAATGAATAATCAGGTGTGAAAAAAGTGTTATCAGTCTACTTACTGCTCAAGAACTTTACTCTTGTATTTGTATATCACAAAACACAGGTTTGAAAATGTATGGCTGGGTTATATCCAACAAAAGAAGATTTTAGTAATTATATTATTAGTTAATTTTAGCATGATGGAAGAATTTTAAAATGTTCTTTGATAAAGAAGTCTTATATTTTAGCATTGCATATGTTAAAATGCTACCAAAACTGCTATTCTTTTGGCATTTAAAATTATATACTTAAATTATGCAAACACAGGAAGCACAGTAAAAATTACATTTCCACAAGCCCAGCAAAATCACCATTAATATTTTGGTGTAGCACACAGTAGCAATTCATTTTGGATTTGACCACAATTATCTCCTATTCTGCTCATTAAATTTCTTCAGTTCCTTTGATTAGTTTAAGAGTAAGAATACACTAACCTGTGAGTTTTTATCTTGCATTTGTCTATGAGCTTTGTCTAAAAACACTAATAGCACATACAGGATTTTGTTTAAGCAATCTGATCATAGTAATCAGTGATGAAACAATATGGAAGGAATGAGAAACGTACCAAGACATAATGTCCCACAAAAACAGAAAAAAGAAAACAAGTCCTCTACCCTAGGTTAATCAACACGCAAACTAAACTACTTTTCTAATAAAGTTAGTTTGACTTAAATGTGGTGTTAGGTTTTCAGGAACTGTTTATTGTCTGTTAATTTGTTTTTTAGTTATTAGGCAGCAGTTACATTATTCCTGGTAACTATATAAATGTATATAATCCTGTAACTGGTAAATCTATTTCTAAGATTTTATCCTAAGGTCACACTCGGAAAAATTCCAACAAAAATTAATGTAAGAGGCTGTGGAAAATAAAGTTTCAATAAAACATGAATGGTTAAATAAATTGTTTGGCACAGTTACATGATTATAATGGCTAAATGCAAAAACTCTGAAGTCAGACTTTGTGGGTTCAAATTTTAGATTTATACTACTTAAATTCCAACTACCATCACTACCATCACCAATACAAACAAATCTCCTCTCAAAACACAATCAAGGGGTGCCTGGCTGGCTCAGTCCACGAAGTATGAGACTCTTGATCTCAGCGCTATAGGTTTGAGCCCCACACTGGGTACAGGGATTACTTAAAAATAAAATCTTTAAAATATCCCCCCCAACATACACAATCAAAATGGAAAAGAGACAGATTTTTGTGGCACTTTAAAATAAAGAAATATGGGGTGCCTGCGCGGCTCAGTCGTTAAGCGTCTGCCTTCGGCTCAGGTCATGATCCCAGGGTCCTGGGATGGAGTCCCTCATCAGGCTCCCTGCTCAGCGGGGAGTCTGCTTCTCCCTCTCCCTCTGCCTCTCACCCTGCTTGTGCGCGCTCTCTCTCTGTCAAATAAATAAATAAATAAAATCTTTAAAAAAATAAAATAAAGAAATATGTATTTGAATACAATACAAAAGAACAAAGAAAAACCTAGGCAGAATAGCAGTTATCTCTGGGTAGGAATAAATGATTCCTGATTTCTTCTTTATAATTTTCTTTTTTTTTTTATTTCTTTATAATTTTCTAACTACCCAAATATTCTACTTGAAGATGTATTAGTCTAAGAGTCAAGAACAAAATGTAAGTAAAAAACCATTATGCAAAAAGGTTATATAGTTCTTTTGCTCCCTTGTTAGATAATAAAACTCAACCTGAAATATACTAAAGTTTTGGGAACTCAACTATGGGTTAGTACTTAATGTAGGATAGTGACAGTCACAGTAACATAACAATTTGCTAGCTAAATAATGCCTATCCACAGGGGTGCCTTAGTGGCTCGCCAGTTGGGCATCCGACTCTTGATTCTGGCTTGGGTCATGATCTCAGGGTTGTGAGACTGAGTCCCCCAATTGCGGCTCCGCACTCAGTGGGTCTGCTGGAGATTCCTTCCCTCTACCCCACACCCTGCTTGGGTCTGCTGGAGATTCCTTCCCTCTACCCCACACCCTGCTCGAGGACTTGCACTCTCCCTCCCTTCCTCTAAGTTAAAAAGTCTTTAAAAAAGAATAATGCCTATCCACTTAGTTTTCAGATATAGAGCCTTATTAAAATGTTACCCACTTTTGAAAGTTAGTACATAAACAATTCCTATCCCCCTTCTTAAAGCAGAGTTACATTAAACAATCAATAACTGTAAATCATAATCTCTTAAATCACTCTGGCTCAGAAATGACACTATCAAATTCTAAAAGAGTAAGTTAGTCAAGCATTTCTCAGTGGCCAAAAGAAAAAATAAGACAACTTTCACTTCGGATCAATTAAGTGTCATCTTTCTTCTTCCCAAAAGCATGAAATCTGAGATCTTTTCCTCTTAGAACCACAGGCTGTTGTGAGGTGAGTTTAATGGTTTTTGCTTTTTTGTTTTTTAACCAATCCAGCATATCTGAACAACAAGAGCTGCTCTCTGGTCGGAGAAACACTGTAAAAATGATCTTATAACAAATATAAACTAGCATTTAAAAAACAAAATAAAAACAAACCTTAACTGGCTCATTAAAAGAGTCCAAGAAAGAAACCAATGAAAACAACATTCATACCTTTTTACAGCTAAGGTTAAAAATTCTAAGTGTGAAGGTTTTTCTTTAAAAAACCCTTCTTGGGGGGCGCCTGGGTAGCTCAGTTGGTTAAGCCACTGTCTTCGGCTCAGGTCATGATCCTGGAGTCCCCGGATCGAGTCTCGCATTGGGCTCCCTGCTCAGCGGGGAGCCTGCTTCTCCCTCTGACCCTCCCCCTCTCATGCTATCTCTATCTCATTCTCTCAGATAAATAAATAAAATCTTTAAAAAAATAAAAATAAAAAACCCTTCTTGGGTACCACCGAGGTATATGATCAGCACTGTACTAAAAACATCAGGGATGAAAGATGAGCAAGATATGATTTTAAATCCAAATGATGATGTGTTTTATTTAACTCTTCAAAGACACATATGAAATAAAAAGGTAGACTTCTTCCTGTTGATTTATGATGACTGATAAAGACACGGAATTGTTGAAAGCAGAAAGGTGCCCACCAACAAATAACCAAATGTCTAGTATAGCTTTAGAACAGAAAAGATGCTCAAATGACTGTTGAATAAATAAATAAATACTTAAAATGGAGAGGATTTCCACTGTGATATTTAATGACTTCAAGACATTTAATGATCTAAATAAAACACAATCGCTACCTCTTTTGGATTAAAAAAATTAGATAATGGTTATTCTTTAAAAACCATTTTCCTTGTCTTTGCAAATAATCACCAATAAAGTAAACCTGATATAATTACTGCTATAAGTCACAGCCAACTTGTATTCAAAATAATTTCAAAATGTTTAGTTATGCCAAACCCATAGGTGAATTACAAAACAATGATGTACTTTATTTCTGATAAAGTGGTTAAATAATTTTATAACCTCCAATATATTCCAAAATAAGAATGACACTTAAAAACTGGCATATCATGAAATAAATGGCACTAAGGTAAATTTAAGAGTTTTCTTTGGCAGTTTTAATTCTGGACATCGATTCTTTTAAAAAACTTTCAAATAGGAAGTTTAGAAAAATTTATCTCACATATTTGCTAGCACCTCAGTATCCCCCACTCCTTTCTTGGTGTAATTAAGGTTAATGTATTATATAATCAGGTCAGACTTCTTTAAACAATAAAGATGACTTTTTTACTACTTGAACATATTCTTAGTTATAAAAGGGCTATAAAACCAAGATACAACACACTCTTCTATTGAAAGACAGAATTTAGCCTAAGCTAGAGATCATCTAAAAAACTGAGAATTGATGAAGATTAGGATTAAAGGAATATGACTACAGATGTTAGCTTTCGTTCTCATCATATTCCCTTCCTGCTCGTGTACTGATTAGCTACTCCTGCACAATAAATTAACATAAAACAGCAGCTTCAAAGAACAAACATTTATTATCTCACAGTTTCTGTGAGTGAGAAACTTAGCTGAATGGCTCTGGCTCACAGTCCCTCAGGACATTGCAGTAAAGGTAATATCCATGGCTGAAGTTATCTGAAGGTTTGTTTGGGGCTGGAGGACTTTCTTCCAAGATCGACCCGTTTCCTTGCTGGCTGTTTAAACAAGGTCTCAGTTCCTCACCACATGGATCTCTTCACAGAACCTCTCAAGTGTCCTTGCACACAGTAGCAGGCTCCTCCCAAAGAGAGTGATCCAAGAGAAAGAGCAAGATGGAAGCCACAAATTTTCTTAAGACCTACCCTTACTTCCTTCACATTCTATTTGTTAGAAGTGAGTCACTAAGTACAGTGACACTCAGAGAGGGGAGTTAGACTAGAGTGAAGACAGTAGTATGAAAGAATTTGTGGACATATTTTAAAACCACTACTGTTCACCACTCTTTGGACAAATAATTTACAGTTTTCTCATATACAAAATACACTTCATCCCCCTCCCAAGACTCCCCCAAGTCTTATTCCTTTAGAGCAACAACTTCACATCCAGGATGTTATGATCTAAACAGATCCATGTACAGATGAAACTTCTCAGGTATAGTTCCTTAAGTACAATCCTCTGAGTATAATTTCTCCCAAAGTGAAGACCTGGGAACTAAAGTGACAACTTATCTGCCCTACACATACCCCAAATACAAGGACAGGATAGGCAGAGGAAAACCATCGTGTACAAAAGAAAATGGGAAGCACAATGGAATCACTGATCCAAAGTAATTCTGAAATCAAGGTAGAAACATCTTACAAGTTGTTTGAAGAGAACTTAGGACCTGGGAATAATTCTCCATGGCTCTTGGCTCTGGCCTTGGAGATTTGGTCTCTGATTTCTGAGTCACCCTTCCATTTTATGAAAGGCAGCCCATGTTTACATACATGTGTATAGAATGTTTTAACCTGCCTTCTACCAGTAGAATTTGGGGGATCTAAAGGGTCACTCTTCAGTCCAAGGTGGTGATACTTCTGCCAAAATAACTCTTTTGAAAACACTGTGGGTCTCTTGGATTCTTATTGGGGTTCACACCATTAAGACAAAAAAGCAGTCACAAATCTGAGATAAACTCTTCTCTACTTTAAATTTTTGCTAAGGGATACCCTAATCTGATAATAAGCCCTATCACTTTGATTGAAAGGTTCTTGGAGGCATACCTTAGATCTGTCTGAGGTCTTAAGAAAGGATTTTATAAATCACACACTTGGCTTCATCTTTAGACAAAGCTATTCTGAGAGTGCCCTGGATTTGATCTTTGCCTGGAAGCCATTTCCTAATTTTAGCATAGTTTGATATACTAAGAGGATGAGAATTTTCAAACCAGCGGGTCCTGGCTCCATTTTGTTTAGGAGCCCTTCCCTACCCTATTTACCGTAAGCAGAAAGAAGAAACCAAGCAACAGTTTTAACCTTTAGCTTGAAAATCTCCTTAGCTAGATCACCTAGCTCATTAGATACATTTTCTAAGGGCCACATTACTGCAAGTGACAGTGTTACTAACCTTTCTGCCAGTTTCCAATATGGTTTTCTTCATTTTCATTTAAGCCTTTACTGGCAGTCTTGTCAAAGGCTTGACATTAAGCTTTCCATCTACTGTCCAAGTTCAAAGTCTATCCCACATTTTAAAGTATTTGTTATAGTAGCACCACATTTATGGGTACCTAAATCTGTATTAGTAACAAATTACCCCCAAACCTAGACGTTTCAATTAACACTTAACATTTTATAATTTCTGCAGGTCAGGAATTCAATAACAGCTTACCTATTAATAGGTTCTAGCTCACAGTCGCCAATGAAGTTACAATCAAAACATCAACTACGGCTATAGTCATCCAAAGGTTTGTTTGGGAGTGAATGACCTGCTTCCCAGGTGGCTCACTAACACTGTTACTGTCACAAGACTTCAGTTCCTCACCACATAGACGTCTCCATTGGATTGCTTGAGTGTCATCTACCCAGGACAGTTGTCATTTTCTAGTACAGGTAACTCAAGAGAACCAGAAAGAAGCTACAATGTCTTTTATGATCTACCCTTGAAAGTCACATTCTGTCACTTCTATCGTTAAGTCTCTTTGTGAAGAAACTACTAAGCATAATGTACACTTGGGGGAGGAGAATTAGATTCTATCAAAAGGAATATAATTTAATAATCTATTTTAAAAACACTACAGAATGTAAACCCAAGAATTAAAACTTTATATAAAAATGGCTCTTAGTAAAATTACATTTAAATGGAAGCCTACGGGGCGCCTGGGTGGCTCAGTCGTTAAGCGTCTGCCTTCAGCTCAGGTCATGATCCCAGGGTCCTGGGATCCAGCCTTGCATCAAGCTCCCTGCTCAGTGGGGTGTCTGCTTCTCCCTCTCCCACTTCCCCTGCTTGTGTTCCCTCTTTCGCTGTGTCTGTCTCTGTCAAATAAATAAATAAAATCTTTAAGAATAAATAAATAAATAAATAAATAAATAAATAAATGGAAGCCTACTACTGCAGTCTCTACTGACATTGCATATTTTCTATTTTATTATGCAAATAAAAAACCAAGCAAGTGCTTTAGACTCTAATGAAGCTAAAAATATAAATAACTCTTTTAGGGGTGTGTGTGTGTAACATTTTGGACTGAGGGCACTGAAGATACCTTACTAGGAAGCAGCCACCCCAAAGAGCTAACAGAATAACTACTCTTGCTGCCTTTTGTTATATAGTAATTCTCTTCACTAGCCTCCTCCTCATCCTAACTTTTTTACTCTTTCGTCTGCTTCGGCAATAAATTTATTATTCCTCATTAATATCTTCCCCATTTTTTACTCTATACCAAAGCCTTGGCATATACAGTACTAGTAGCAAATATGATTATGGAAGCAATGGTTTTTTACAAAATCCACTGACTGTTATATGCACAGAGTATTGCAAACAATTGTGTCTGGTAGCAGTTCTTCCTTTACATGGTATATAAAGAAATGAGGTGAAACCAAATCAGAAGAATATTAAAGTCAATAATAGCCATTATGTAACAGACAGTGTTGGTATGTGAAACTCTATTTTTTGAAACTGAATTTTAACCAAATTTACTTTCATCACAGGGAGCAATCCAAAAAATGTTTCCCCATTTCCAGCCTCATATTTTGATTGATACCAGAACAAAATGTAACTTCATTAAAGACTTAAGTAAAAAATATTATTTTCATTTTATTATTTATTTCTTTTATCGAATTAACTGCAACTCACTGTATTTTTAAAATAATAAAGAATCAAAAATAAAATAAAAAGATTCATATATTTAAACACAACAAAGGACTCTTAAATGTACAACAGGGGGACTGGTAATTAAGATACATCTACAAAAAAACAAATTACATAAAAACATTAGAAATCATAAACTTGAAAAAGTATTTAAGGACACAAATATATATTTGAGTGAAAAAAAGACTATAGTATAATATTACAATAACCCATGTGCATGCGCATTTATGTGTACGGAAAAAATCCCAAAGGCTATATTTAAAAATATGTATGGTGGTTATCATGGATGGTAGCATACATATGTTTTTTTCTTTAAAATTTGCTATATTTCTCAAATTTGCCAAAATAAAAACATTTTTATTTTCTGATTCTAAATGCACATAAGGGGCGCCTGGGTGGCTCAGTCATAAGCGTCTGCCTTCAGCTCGGATCATGATCCCAGCGTCCTGGGATCGAGCCCTGCATCGGGCTCCCTGCTCAGCGGGAAACCTGCTTCTCCCTCTCCCACTCCCCCTGCTGTGTTCCTTCTCTTGCTGTCTCTCTCTATGTCAAATAAATAAATAAAATCTTTAAAAAAAAATAAATGCACATAAAACATTTTGCCATGTCTTTAGGTTCCAACTATTTTTACAGTAATATGAATAATTCATTATTAATACTAGGTATACAGACAAATTTGGGTTCTTCTTTGTTCTAATATTATTGTCAAGTATTAATACTTACTGCATCAAACCTGAAAAATATGGAAAAGTTCTAAAAAGAAAGTCATGTAACTCAGAATCCCACAATCCAAAAGTAATAAACAAAAATATTTAACATTTTAGCGAAGTAGTGGTAACACCATATAATTTTTATTTTTATTACTCAGTATAAGCAAATTAATAATAAAATGTTTAATGGTTGCATGATAAAGACATACTTTAATTAATTCAGTCATTCAGGTTTTCCTAATATTTAAATAGCTTATTTTTTATTATTAATACTTTAAAAACACACACCCAAAAATCTGTGTATAAAAAAATCTTTGTGCAAGAAAAAACAAATGAACAAAAAACACTTTATGCATCTCTATTCCTTAGTATAAATTACTGGAAATTGGTTCACTAGATCAACAGGCATTCAGGTTTCTGTTTTTAAGGCTTTTTAATACATATTACCAAACTGCTTTCTAGAAAGAACCTACCAATCCACATTTTCTCCAGCACAGCATCAATCTGTCAATCTCACAGACAGACACAGTATGGGGCAGTGTCAATTTTTATTTTTTTTTATTTTTTAAAGATTTTATTTATTTATTTGAGAGAGAGAAAGAGAACAGGGAGAAGCAGAGGATGAGGGAGAAGGACAAGCAGACTCGGAGCTGAGCATGGAGCCCAGTGCATGGCTCGATCCCAGGACCATGAGATCAAGATCTGAGCTGAAACCAAGAGCCAGACTCTTAACCAACTGAGTCCTCCCAGGCACCCCTGGGGGGGTGTGTGTGTCAATTTTTAAGCCTTTCTTCATTTGGTAACTAAAAAATGTTAATTTACACTACCTGCTGCTTACCATTGTTCATATATGCTTATTAACAATTTGCAATTCCCTTTCTGTGAATTCTTTATACACGTACCTTGCCTATATGTGATGGTTAATTTTATTTGTCAACTGGGCTAGGCTATAGTGCCAAGCTATTCAGTCAAACACCAGTCTAAATGTTGTAGAGACATTTTCAGAAGTGACTAACATGTAAATCAGTATATTCAAAGTAAAGGAGATTACCCTCCATAAAGCAGACAGGTCTCATTCTGAAAAGACTTAAAGACTGGGGCCCCCCAAAAGGGAAGGAAGTCTGCCACGAGACTGCCTTACAACTCAAAACTGAAATACCAAAGTGTGTCAAAATTGCCATACATGCCTGCCTACCTACCCTGTGCATTTCTGACTTGTCAGTCCCCACAATCACTCACCAATTCCTTTAAAAACAAACCAAAAAAACCAACCACCACCACCAACAAACCAACCTAAGGAAACCAAAAACAAACTCTCTATAACACATGCATACCTATATACATGCCCACACATCCTATTGCTTCTGTTTCTCTGTATTTCTTGACAAATACAGTGTCTGAGAAATTTTCTTACAAATTTACGTAAGTTGTTTATTTATTAAGGTTAGTGATATCCTCCTTATCCTTTATGTTCAGAAATTCCTTTTAAGGCAAACTACTTACTTGTAAGTCATCTTCTGTTCCTTCAGCTTCATTTTTAAATGTTGGGCATCCTAAGGAAACAGGTAGATGTTAATTAAGCAAAGAATTCTTGTCTTAGGTTTTAGTATTATTGAAAAATTGATTAAATCATTATAATACTGTAGAACTGATCAGAGATCATTCTGGGCTGCCTGGCAACAAGTCCGATGTTGGCCACTCATACCTGCCCCTTTGTTAGGAGAATAAAGTGATTGTTTTCCTTTTCTACAGGTATATTTCCAGTTATTTACCAAAGAAATGTTTTTTGTAGAAGTGTACTATCTCTAGTAAGCCCTACCCCTAATTTTTCTAAAATGCTCAAACTGCTAGGCAGGGTATACACATTACAACTCCCCTGGTGCTTACCCACATATGATTTATTCAATTTTCTAAATATTCTTACCCAGAAAACAGTATTTAACACCCCAAACGAAGATTTTAGGTACTTCTGTAAGAAAGAAAACAAATAGGCCTTAAACCCCTATTGACAGCCAACAGCCAGTTGTTGTTTTTGATCTTTGTGTATCAGTGTCTCTCTGTACATTTTCATGGTGTTCAGGAGTGCCTTTAGTTTCAATAAATTAATAAGGAAGGATGTCTTAGCAAAGTATTCTGAGTTTATGCTACCCTTGAGAGATACTAGCATGGAGATGAGGAGAAACCTGTCCTTCCGAAAGGGTTGCATAGTTTATTCTTATTGTCATGGAAGACTAAGTAAGAGAAATTTAATGGGATTGTTGAAAGTCTATACAGTGGCTGGTAATAACACTAACCAGTACGTTTTTTAAAATGTTCAAAAATAACAAGATTAGTACTATAGTCTATTCTACCTGGCAAGGAGTTCATAGGCTCCTCCACATATATAAACTGTCCTTTAAAACATGAAACCCAACCTATTTGATTCTAGTGAAAGAAGTATGCTTTTATGGAGACATGAGTATGGGCTTAAAAGTAGTAACACTTTAGGGAATGCAAACTAGTGCAGCCACTGTGGAAAACAGTATGGAAGTTCCTCAGGAAGTTAAAAATAGAATTACCTTACAATCCAGTAATCACACTACTATTTACACAAAAAAATACAAGAACACTAATTCAAAGGGATATATGCACCTCTATATTTATTGCAGCATTATTTACAATAGTCAAATTATGGAAGCACCCCAAGCATCCATCGATAGATGAATGGATAAAAAAGAGGTGGTATACATACACAATGGAGTATTATTCAGCCATAAAGAATGAAATCTTGCCATTTGCAAGAACATGGATGAAACCAGAGAGTATAATGTTAAGCAAAGTCAGTCAGAGAATGACAGATATCATATGATTTCATTCGTATGTGGAATTCAAGAAACAAAACAAATGAGCAAAGGAAAAAGAGAGAGAGAGAGAGAGACAAACCAAGAATTAGACTCTTAACTATAAAGAACAAACTGACTGATGGCTACCAGAGGGGTGGTGGTTGGGGGATGGGTGAAATACGTGAAGGGGATTAAGAATACACTTATCATGATGAGCACTGAGTAATGTACAGTATTGTTGAATCACTATATCATACACCTGAAACTAATATAACACTGTATGTTAACTATACTGGAATGAAGATAAAAAGCTTAATAAAAAAAGTAAAAATAAATTTAAAATGCCAGCAAGCATGGATAATGATTGTCTTTTTAAAGTACTGGCTCTTGAACACTAGCTAAATATCAGAATCAACTGGGGAACTTTTAGAAAATATACTGGTACTCCAGTATATTCTCAAACCAATATTGTCAGGATCTATGGGATGAGGCATAGGGCTTCATGTATTTTTTATTTCTTGCACTGGTTTGAGAACCACAACCACTACTAGAGAATCTCAGGAACTTTTTTCCTCTCTAAATCGTAATCATTTCACATTTCTTCATCACATTTGAAATAGGAGGAACTAAAAAAAAAAATGGATGCCTCAGCTCCCCTCCCTAGGCAGACAGATTCAAATAGTCTGTGGAGTATGGACGAGTTACTCTGTCAAAGTATACCAGGTGACTGAAATGTGTAGCCAACATTGAGAACAATGACCTAGAAAGAACTTACAGGTTCTTGTAATAAAGATAAAGTGAATGCTACTATTCCACGGAAATTTTTCTGAACTGGAAATCACTGATTGTTTACCAATCTCTAATCTTTTAAAATAGCTAAATAAATTATTTAAGCACAGTTTCATGCACTATCAGTACATATTTGTACTAAGCATTTCCATGTTCTTGCCTATGGTCAGCTCATTCATTTCTTCTAATTTTCCTATTAA
>NC_138377.1:71684644-71761435 GCF_054177405.1 Leptonychotes weddellii | reverse complement strand
AAGCGCTGTGAATTATGCAAGACTGTTGAATCTCAGATCTGTACCTCTGAGACAAATAATGCAATATATGTTAAGAAAAAAAAAGAAGAAGAAGAAGGTAGCGGGAGGGGAAGAATGAAGCGGGGGAAATAGGAGGGGTAGACGAACCATGAGAGACAATGGCTCTGAAAAACAAACTGAGGGTTCTAGAGGGGAGGGGGGTAGGAGGATGGGTTAGCCTGGTGGTGGGTATTGAGGAGGGCACATTCTGCATGGAGCACTGGGTGTTATGCACAAACAATGAATCATGGAACACTTCCTCTAAAACTAATGATGTAATGTATGGGGATTAACATAAGAATAAAAAAATAAAAATAAATAAATAAATAAATAAAATGATTTCTTTTTGCTTATTAAGCAGAGACCAGTCTTACATGTAAATATTCTTCTTTCCTGCAAGCTTTAGAGTTAATAATCTTAGCAGATTGGCAAAATAGACAAAGATTAGATAAATGGGGCTGTGGTCTCTACCAATCCTCAATAATGAAATCAGGTAGAGTTAAGAGTTTCAAGAAAAGGTTTGCCATAGGAAAAATAGAGTCTACATATGAAAAAGAGAAAACTTCTAATAACCAAATACAGTTGAACCTTGAACAATACAGGGGTTAGGGGCCCCAACCCCTGCCCCGCCCCAATGAAGTTGAAAATCCACATACAACTTTTGATTCCCCAAACATTTAACTACTAATAATAGTCCACTGTTGACTGAAGCATTACCAATAATATAAACAGTTAACACATACCTTGTTTGTCATATGTATTATGTACTATATTCTTAGAATAAAATAGAGAAAAGAAAACGTTATACCAAGCAAATCATAAGGAAGAGAAAATATATTTATGGTACTGTATTGTAAAAGAATCCACATATAGTGGGCTGGCATAGTTCAAACCCATGTTGTTCAAGGGTCAACTATATTTGATTAGAAATTTTCTCTTTTTTATGACCAAAACAAGGATATGACTGATACAACAACACACAAGGATTTTGAAAGTTCTGACCATTCCCTCTTCATGCTCCTACTTATTTGCATTATCTGAAGGCTGCTATTGATGGGTTCAAGAAAATACACGTAAGTGGTATATATTATGATGTGACAAATATAAAACATTAAAAAACCCATTATTTTATCTTTGCCTACAGTGAGCTTTCAAAGCTAATCACACACATCACAAAAGCTGACTTGTTTAAAGTCACTCTACTCTACTATATATGATAAACAAATTAAGAAAATAGTCAAGAAAACCTACCTTGAGAAATATCTTCTATAGCTCTTCGAATGCCTCTATCAAAAGCCCTAGCATCAGCAGGACTTTGAAAAGTAAGGCCAAATTTCTTGTCATCAATCTTCCAGTGGTGAAATGTTGGAGTGACCTTATTGTAAATGAGGTCTTTTTTAAGCATACATTCCAAAACCACCTGCCAAAAGTTAAATGCCAAAGATTACTATACATGTATCAAATAATCTAATGTAGCTCTTAAATACTAATTGAAGTGAGAATAAAAGCTATTATATTTCAGTAAATGCATTTCCCCCCACCATTAATATAGAGGTCTTGCTACTTAATCTACTTCATAAAGTCACTCAATACAGAAATTTTAAAATGGGATTAAAAAGAGGATTCTGGGAAGATGACAAAGTAAGAAGGAAACTTTCTCCCTACCTAGACAACAATTACACTGGCAGAATCTGTCTGATAGAACTATGTTGGGGGGGCGCCTGGGTGGCTCAGTCATTAGGCGTCTGCCTTCGGCTCAGGTCATGATCCCAGGGTCCTGGGATTGAGCCCCACATCAGGCTCCCTGCCCAGCAGGGGGCCTGCTTCTCCCTCTCCCACTCCCCCTACTTGTGTTCCCTCTCTCACTGTTTCTCTCTCTCCGTCAAATAAATAAATAAAATCTTAAAAAAAAAAAAGAACTATGTTGGAACTCCTTAGTCTGTTAGAAGGTTTGCAACTCCCAAGGGAAGACAAACACAGTAAACTGGGGTTAATTTTGGTCAATCTCAGCATTAGTACAGTAGCAGCTACCCACCTCCCATGGCAGGGAGTTAGGCACAACATGTTCCTGGAGCAGGTCGCACACAACTCACAGGAGCCAGAGTGGGTAAAAAGGACCCTGTCCTCCAAACATCGGTGATCTATGCTCTGATTACCAATGGCTAACTTTGATCAGAGAGGTGCAGACAAAGAGGAGGACAGCCATAATTGTTATACCTTCCCTTACTGTTGCAAGTCCCTCCTCAACAGAAGGAAGAGATGTCCAGGTTATTTAAAGGATCAGCATCCTTTTTTATCTATCATTTTTTACTTTTTCCCATTTTGGGTGCCAGACATTAAAGACTAGGACATTCAAAAACAATTACATTCCTGGGGAAAATTAGAAAGTTACTATTCATACCCAAGGAAATACTCAAAAAAGACATGAGAAGACCTAAATTTACACTTCAGGCAGATCCTCAGCACAGAGACAACTTACAACAATTTAAAGGAAAAAAAAAAGCAAAAAAGCAAATCTTGCGGAAGGGGGACAATCTGATTTCCAGAGTTACCACATAATTAGATTCATATGTTCAATGTTGAACAAAAAAGCTCAAGGCACACAAACAAACAGTAAATTCATTTTTTTTCCTTTTCCCACTGTAAGAAAAAAAGAAAATCAAGAGAAACTGTGCCTAAAAAAGGCATGGCAGATCCATTAGACCAAGGCTTAAAAAAACCATAAAACTGTCTTAAGGAGAAAGTTAAGAAAATAATGTACAAACAAAATGAAAGTATTAATAAAGAGATGCAAATAATGAATCATGGAACACTACATCAAAAACTCATGATGTACTGTATGGTGATTAACATAACATAATAATAAAAAAACATTGAATCAAAAATAAATAAATAAATTAAATTAAATTAAAAAAAAGAAAATCTAAAAAGAAACAAAGAAATTCTGGAGCTGAAAAGCACAATAAATGAAACAAAAAATTCACTACAGAGATTCAAAAGCAGATTTGAGCAGGCAGAAAAAGATATGTGAACTTGAAAATAGACAATAGACATTACTGAGTCTGAAGAACAAAAAGGAAAAGTTAAAGAAAAGCAAACAGCTTAAGGGACCCGTGGGACACCATCAAGAGGACCAACATAGGGGTGCCTGGGTGTTTTAGGTGGTTAAGCATAAGACTCTTGATTTGGGCTCTGTGATCTCAGGGTCATGAGATTGAGCCCTGTGTCAGGCTCTGCTCTCAGCATGGAGTCTGCCTGGGATTCTCTCTCCCTCTCCCTCTGCCCCTCTGCCCCGCGCCCCCCCAACCCCCCAAATAAATAAATCTTAAAAAAAAAAAAAGAATCAACACACATATTGTGGGAGCTACAGAAAGAAAAGGAAAAAGGGCCAAGAATATATATGAAGAAACAATAGTTTAAAACTTCATAAATTTGATGAAAGACATCAATATAAACATCTAAGAAGCTCAAAAAACTCCAAATAAGATGAATTCAAGAGAGCCACACATCAGACAAAGAGAGAATCTTGAAAGCAACATGACAAACGTGAACCGTCACATTCAAGGGATCCTAAAAAAGAATATTAGCAGATTTATCTTTAGAAACTTTGGGGGCCAGAAGATAGTGGACAGATATATTCAAAGTACTAAAAGAAAAAAAAAGTCAACCAAGAATCCTTTATCTGGCAAAACTGTCCTTCAAAAGTAGCATAGAAACTAAGACATTCCCAGATAAACAAAAGCTGAGAGAATGTTACTAGATCTGCCCTGCAAAAAAAGCTCAAGGAAATCCTACAAAGTGAAATGAAATAACACAAGACAGTAACTTGAAGCTGTATGGAGAAATAAAGATCTCAATAAAGGTAAGTGCATGAGTATTTTAAAAAGCAGTAAAATTTTAACACTGGTTTGTAACTGACACATAGTAAACCTTCAATAAATAGTAGTAATAATGGTGATCCACTAATCCACAATACAATAATTGCTACGAAAAACTAGATCATTATTTATAAGAAGAGACTTTTTTAATAAAGGAGGAGGAGAAATTTGAATTATAAATAAAAGCACTCAGGAGCTCAAAGAGCTTATGGATAGATTCTGAGAAGCTAAAGTTAACAGATTCTAAAGGCAGTGAAAAATTTCAACCTCCAGTGTTTTTCCTTCTTCTGGAAGAAATTCTAGAGTATTTTATAGAGAGGGGAAAAGGAAAATGCCACAGTCACTAAATAACTGCAACTTCTGAAGATATATTCCAAGCTATTTTGGGAAATATAGAGCAAAACTCCCATCATAAAATTACTGGACTGTTTGCCAGAAGTACTTAAAATAGACCAAGTCAAAAATGGGTACAAGTGCATTTTTGTTTCATTAATAACAACTAACAATTTGGGAGAGCAGAGTAACATTAAATATGTACTTTCAAACTACCATGTACTTTATTATAGTTGCTACCTTACAAATAGATAATTACATGTTTACAAATTGTATTATCTAAGAAGTAGTATAGTTGGTAACTAGACTTGAATGTTTTCACTAGTAACTTTCTGAAATATCTTTGACTCCAAGGAAAAATCATTTCACTTTTGAACTAAAAGTGCCAAATTCAAATTAGATTACTTCTAACCAAAATCAATAATTGGTATCTCAAACAGTTGCTTCACATTTAGTTTTCTGGATGATATAAAAGCTAGTATCCTTTATAAAGACACCAAGAAATATCAAACTGTATTATTATCAAATATATAATTTTACTATCTATTAATAAAAATTTGTCTTTAATGCTATGTTCTGAGCTGAGTTGGATTTTAGACATTTTTAAAAAGGAACAGAAGGAACAATGGCAGTGTTTCTCACATAACAGCAGTTCAGCTACAACAGAAGGGAGGGAGCCAGCACCCTTTAAATATATGTAGGTCATAAAGGAAAGACTGAGGAACTGCTCCAGATTAAAGGAGAATAAAGACATGTGAAATCCAAGTGCTATGTGATCTCATATGGAAGGTACAAAAATGTTATAAGAACACTATTAGGTCAGTTGAAAAAACTGGAATATGGACTGTAGATTAAAGTACCATATTATGTTAAACTTCCTAAATAGGATACTTAGACTGTGACTAAGAAGATATTCTAGTTCTTAGGAAAAATACACTGAGGTACTAAGAGGTAAAAGGCAGAATATATGCAATTTATTTCAAATAGTTCAGAAACGTGTGTGTGTGTGTGTGTGTGTGTGCGCGCGCGCGTACTGGGGGAGGGAGAGAGAATGACAAAACCAACATGGCAAAATGTTAAAAAATTGACATATTTGGGGAAAAAATTTGGTGTATTTGGGTAAAAGATGTACAGGAGATCTTATACTATTCTTGCTAAAAGTTGACTCTGCAAAGAAATGAAATGGATAAACAAAAAAGGCATAAATGCAAAATAAACAGGGCACCTAGGTAGCACTGTCAGTTAAGCATCAGACTCTTGGTTTCGGCTCAGGTCATGATCTCAGAGTCCTGAGATTGAGCCCCACCTCGGGCTCCATGCTCAGTGTGGAGTCTGCACAAGATTCTCTCTCCCAGAGGCACCTGGGTGGCTCAGTTGTTAAGCGTCTGCCTTTGGCTCAGGTCATGATCCCAGGGTTCTGGTATCGAGCCCCGCATTGGGCTCCCTGCTCCGCGGAAAGCCTGCTTCTCCCTCTCCCACTCCCCCTTGCTTGTGTTCCCTCTCTCACTGTGTCTCTGTCAAACAATAAATAAAATCTTTAAAAAAAAAAAAAAAAGATTCCCCTCTTTCCCTCAGTCCTGCCCTTCGCTCCCCTCTGCACACTCTTTCTCTAAAATAAATAGTTTTTTTAAAAGTACAAATAAACATTATCAGGAATGAAAGTGGAACAAAACTGAAAGCGCAGCAAAACTTTAGAAATAAGGAATGTAGTGTAAGATTTTATACCCCCAAATTTGAAAACGTAAGTGAAATAGCCAGTATCCTAGGAAAAAAAAAAAAAAAACTATAACTTAATCAATACCGATTGAAAAGTAAACAGAAAACCACTGGAGACCTATAACCATCAGAAAAACTGAATCAGTAGGAAGTAAAAATAAAAGTGGATAAGGGAATAGAAAATGAGATACGCTGTGATTCCTTCAGCACCTCTGAGAGATATAAAGACCATCATCAAGGAGACCATCCCCTGCAGAGAATTTAGAAGGGATTACTACCAGCAGAAATTGGAGAAAACTGTAGTCACTGACTTCTAATTAAGACACTGTTCTAACTCCTGGTGGCCGCACAAACAACAACATAAAATTCTTGGACACAGGCAATAACCCCTGCTTCCTTGCTTTGCTCTTTCCCAAGCTCCCATAGGCTGTTAGATCTCTGAATTGCTAGCTAAAACAAAACCTTAAACAATTCTCTTCACCCTCTACTGGGTCTGTATAATTTGGAGGGGACCACACAACTCTGAAGGCGTCAATCTCAATGATCTGAGGATTTAACAGCCATGAATCTTTATTAATCAATTTATACAGCAATATTTATATAACACAAAAACCATTTAGAAACACAAGAATATTCAAAAACATAATGATAGTTGGAGAGCTTCAGCCTTTGAGCTAAATTAGACCCCCCCCCAAAGAAAAAAGAAAGAAAGAGAGGGAGAGAAAGGATATAAAAGATTTGAATAACTTAATAAACAAGGTTAAACTTTATAAATCCAAACCTTTGCATTACAGTGAATTGAAGCCTTTCAGAAGGCTATGGACATTGGAATGAGAAAAGGTCTTAAATCAGTAACTGAAGTTCCTCCCAAGAAACTAAAAAAGAAAAACAGAGCAAGCAGAAGGAAGAAAATAATAATAAACAGAAACCCAATCAATTGAAATAAAAATCCATCAAAGAAAATAGAAAGAAAATCAATGAAACAAAATGCTGTTTAAAGAAAACACTGACAAATTCAAAATGAACAAACAAATCACCAATTTCAGGAAAGAAAACAAGGGACAGCACTAAGGATCTTGCAGCCTTTAGAAGTATAATTGATATATTAAGAACAACTTTTCAATCATAAATTAGACAACTTAGAAGAAATGAACCAATACTTTAAAAATCATATATTATCAAAACTCAATCAAGATAAAAGAAAACTTGAATAGTCCTATAACCATTAAAGAAATTCAATTTGTAATTAAAAGCTTTTAAAGAAATCTCTCTAAACTGACATGATTTATCTGGAGAATTCTACCAAATATTTAAAGAAGAACTAACACCAATTTTACACACTCTCTCCCAGACAACAGAAAAAGAAGGAACACTCCCCAATTCATTTTATGAGGCCAGTATTACCTTGATACCAACACCAGACAAAGACTAATACCAAAAAAGAAAACTACAGACCAATACCTCTCATAACTTAAATACAAAATTCCTTAACAAAATAGAAGCAAATCAGGGCACGTGGCTGGCCCATTTGGAAGAGAATGCAACTCCTGATCTCAGGGTCACGAGTTCAAGCCCCACATTGGGTGCAGAGATTACTAAAAAAAGTAAATAAACTTAAAAAAAAAATAGCAGCAAATCAAACCCAATGATATATAAAAAGATTATACACCATGACCAAGTAGGATTTATTCTAGGCCACAAGGCTGGGTCAACATTCAAAACTTAATCAATGTAATCTATCATATCAACAAGCTAAAGATGTGATCATACCAATTGCCTGCAAAAAGCATTTGACAAATTTGAACACCCATTTATGATAAAATACATCCGCAAGTCAGGAATAGAGAATTATCTCAATTCATTAAAGAGCACTATAAAAAACCCTGCAGCTAACATCTTACTCAAGGGTAGAAGACTGAATGTGTTTCCACTAAGATCTGAACAAGGCAAGGATGTACACTAATGCCATTCTTCTTGAACAAAGCACTGGAAGTTCTTGTCACTGCAATAATGGAAAAAAAGAAATAAAGGCATTCAGATTGAAAAGGAAGGAATACAACTGTTTGTACTTGTATATGACATGATTGTCTACACTGAAAAAATCCAGGGAATCCAAAAACCTCATAGTTCAGCAAGGTAACAGGATACAAAAATCAATCACATCTCTATACAATGAGCATGTACTAATCAAAATTATAAACACAATACTGTTTACAAATGCCCTAAGAAAAATGATACACTTAACAAAACAAATATAGGATTTACATGCTAAAAATCACAAAATGCTAATGGAAGAATTCAAAGACCTTACTAGAGACAAACCACATTCATGAATTAGAATATTCAACATAGTAAAGATGTCAATTCTCCCCAAACTGACCCATAAGTTTAATACAACTCCTATCAAAATCCAAGTAAGGATTTTTGTAGACATAGGTTAAGATTATTCTAAAATTTATATGGAAAGACACAGACCCTAGAATAGTGAAAATAATCTTAAGAAAGAAGAGTGAAATGGGAGAAATCACTACCCTATATACAAGGACAGGGAGGGCTTCCAAAATAGCTATAGTAATATAATGTGTGATACTTTTAGAATGGTGCTAGAAAAACTGGACATTCATAGGCAAAAAAAACAAAAAAAACCCCTAGACCTCAGTATTATACAATATATAAAAATTAACTCAAATCTGACCAAAGACTTAAATATAAAATGTAAATGTAAAACTATAAAACTTTTAGGAAAAAAAATCAGATAAGTCTTTGAGACTTAGGAAAGACAAAAGAGTTCTTGGACTTGACACCAAAATCATGATCAATGAAAGGAAAAAATTGATAAATTGAACATCATAAAAATTTAAAACTTTGGCTCTGCAAGACTCCATCAAGAAGATAAAAGAAGGGGCGCTTGGGTGGCTCAGTTGTTAAGCATCTGCCTTCGGCTCAGGTCATGATCCCAGGGTCCTGGGATCAAGCCCCGCATCGGGCTCCCTGCTCTGGGGGAAGCCTGCTTCTCCCTCTCCCACTCCCCCACTTGTATTCCCTCTCTATCTGTCTCTCTCTCTCTGTCAAATAAATAAATAAAATCTTAAAAAAAAAAAAAGATAAAAAGAAAACTAAGGACTGGGAGAAAATATCTGCAAAGCACATATCCCAACAAAGGACAAGTATCTAGAATATATAAAGAACTCTCAGAACTCAACATCAAACAAAACAAAACAATTCAATGAGAAAAATAGGTAAAGGACCTGAACAGATTTTTCACTGAATAGGTACAAATAAGCACATAAAAAGATATTCAACATCATTAGCCATTAGGGAAATGTAAATTAAAACCACAATGAATTCTCTCACTACACACCTATCAGAATGACTATAATAAAAAATATTAACTACACAAAATGCTGGCAAGAATGCCTAGAAACTGGAGTGTTCATACACCATTAATGGAAATGTAATACAGTGCACAGCCACTCTGGGAAAAAGTCTGGCAGTTTCTTACAAAACTATCATACATTCAACAATTGCACTCTTGACCATTTATTCCAGAGAAATAAAACTTCGATTCATAAAAAAAAACTTGTACATGAATGTTCAGAGCAGTTTTATTTTCAATAGCGCAAAATTGCAAACAGCCTACATGTCCTTCAGTGAGTCAATGGTTAAACAAATCTAGTACAAAGACATCACAGAATACTAGCCAGTAATAAAAAGGAACAAACTATTGATACACTCAACAACCTGAATGAACCCTCAGGGAACAGCAGTGAATGAAAAAAGTCAATCCTGGAAGGTTACTTACTTATGATTCTAAATATATAATATTTTTAAAATTACAAAATTACAGAAATGGAGAATAGATGAGTGGTTGCCAGGCCAAGGAGGAGGTGGATGTGGTTATAAAAGAGTAACAGGAGGGAGGATTCTTGTGGTTACTGAATGGTTTTGATTCTTTTCTGTGGATGGTAAAACTGTATAGTTCTAAATACACACTGAAATAAGTACAAGTAAAAGTAGGAAAACCTGAATATGATGGTTTGTATCAATGTGAATAAATATTCTAATTGTGATTATACTATAGTTTTACAAAATGTCACTAATGGGAAAACTGGGTAAAAAGTAACAGGATCTGTTCATATTATTCCTTACAACAACAATTAGTAATCTATAATTGTCACAATAAAAATATCAATTAAAAAGTCTATGGAACATCTGCAAAACTAGATTTCAAAAAAAATGAGTATCAACTTCTGGTAGGGAAACCTGAGACATTAAGGACACTTCCTTTTTTTTTTTTAAAGATTTTATTTACTTGACAGAGAGAGATACAGCGAGAGAGGGAACACAAGCAGCGGGAGTGGGAGAGGGAGAAGCAGGCTTCCCGCGGAGCAGGGAGCCCAATGCGGGGCTCGATCCCAGGATCCTGGGACCATGACCTGAGCCGAAGGCAGATGCTTAACGACTGAGCCACCCAGGCACCCCAAGGACACTTTCTTATAATAAAGGACATCTCAAAGCAAGAGCTAAATCATACTTGTGTCTGCAACACTAGAAATTCCATTAAATTCACAAGAAGCCAACATTAGCATCAATATTTAACATTATTTTCAAGTTCTAGCTAATGCTATACAAAAGGAAGATAAGTTGCATGAAAGAGCTTAAAGGATACCAGAAATGACCAAAAAAAAAAAAAGACAAATTGTTTAGTGTTCTGAGTGAGCAAAGATATACCAATAAAAAAGGGTAAGGACGACTAATGAGTGGAAAACTAGTATTAGCAGTTATTAAACCACATAAAACTAAAAGTAGTTAAAAAGTGAAATATTCACTTAGCAATCAACAGACAAACCAGTGGAACTGAATAGGAACTGTAATGGATTGAATTGCATCCTTCTGAAATCTAGGAAGAAAAGCTCTCATCAGAAAATGAACCAGTTGGCACCTAGATCTTGGACTTTACAATAAATTTCCACTGTTTAAGGCAGCCAATCTGTGGCATTTTGTTATGGCTGCCCAAGCAGACTAATATAAGAAGTCTAAATCAAACCATCATACTGTATTATATCATAAACTTCAAAAGTCTAGCACATAGAAGGCACTCAAATATCTGTTGATTAATTAAAGGAATAATATCAATCAACTAATCTATTAAAGGCATGCTACTATTCTATTTAGATTCATAAAGCAAAAGTAGTGAGGAAATATTTATAAAGTTAATAAAGTCAATAATTTGGGGTCAAAGAATTTGGGCTTTAATTTAGCTATCAGCGAGGTTATTAGCTATCATTAACAGTTTAATGGCAGTCGGAATGTAATGGAAGCGGTGTGCAATATATCACAATGAGGTATAAAACAGAAACATGAAGCCAAGATAGTCCGGATGAGCCTGACAGACCAAATCAGCCAGTATAAATCAATTAAACAATGAAATATTACTTTAAAATTAATAATTGAATATTAAAGAGAAAGTATAATATAATCAGTAAAGAGAGTGCTGAAGGAAGTGTTAAGCTGAAGTTTTCTGAAAAGACAAAATAAAAGCAACCAGAAAGGTAATGTGGGACATATTCCAGATCTTAATTTTCAAGAAACAGCTACTGCATGGCTCTAGAAGAAAGAGAATAGAAATGGTAACAGGCAGGGTTTTTTTCTCTTCAAGGAATACTGGCAATATTAAAGAATTAACTGGTGTAAAACAACTGCTGGGAGAAAAGTCACAAAATTCATGGCTATCCAGAAAAGCCATTAATTGTACAATTTATTATCTTTTCTAAAGATAATAATGAATTGGTAATTTCGGACTAGATGAATGTCATTAATTATCATTTCTTCCATTCCAGTCCTTCCCAGGAAAACTGGTTTGCCCAAGGTTCTTTCTCTAACTCAGTTTTCCTATTTTTCCATCTGTGACTTACCTGCAACAATAAAAAGGCAACTGTTCCTTCCCATTATCATTTCCTCAGGAGTAGCAAGCTGTCTGCCTACATTCTCTATTCCACAAAAACTTTTAACATGGTATCTTTACAGTTATTTAGTTAATGTAAAAGAGAGGAAGGCATTTCCATAAGTTCAATGCATGCTTTTGGTGAATCACGAATGAATAATTCAGTAAGGCAACATCATGGAAAGGACTGCTTTGGGAAACAGGCAGATAAATTCAAGACAAAAAAAAAAAAAAGAGTAGTGACCAGCTTATAAGTTTTTTGTGTTGAGATAAGGAAACAGAATTGTCTCAAGGAAATTTTTGGAAACTACTAAATATCAGACCCAGGTTGTAGAAAATTCAATATAATAAGCAATACAGAAGCTAGAGAAAGTTAGGTAAAACTGGGTCATGAAAAATATTAGGAGCCTTGTCTGCAGTAACACAGGCAAGATAGGAGAAATGTACAGATGAAAAGAATAAAACAGAATCAAAAACAAAGAACATTTGTTTGAATAAATGGAAGAATCACTAATTCCTAAGTCTACAACTATTATTGTTGCACTATTTGAATCCATTCACCAAGTCCACAAAAAGTTCAAGATCTTACATAGTGTAGCATAAAATATTAGCCAAAATTACAGATTAATTCTACTTTAAGGATACTCAAGATCTGAAAATCCTAACATATAAACTAAAATATAAGGTCTTATCCAAACAGAAATCTTACTCAACTGTTACCTACTTTTTCTCAGTAAATCCTTCCTTGGTTATCCAATCTAAAGTTTTAACAAACCTCCCTACAAAAAACTCCCTACCTCTTTTTCCCTGATTTGTTTTTTCCCCTTAGCACTTAGAACTGTCTAGCATATTATTTTGTTTATTTATTATAATATTTCTTTGTCCCTCACCAGAATGTTGTCTTAAAAACTGCGACTTGTTTATTTAAATATCCCCAGTGCATAGAACAATGTCTAGCACACAGTAGCTACTCAATAAATACTTGTTACATGAAAGACTCACCTTTAAAAAGGGAGTATTCCCTTTTGATAATGTAGGATTCAATGAAGTTCCTTTAGTGCAAGGTAAGCCAAAAACTCATCACATACTGGAGACTGAAATATGAATGAGAGTGGTTTGAATGACTGACAAGAAAAATTTAGATTGGATTAAAAAAGAAAATAATAGAAGATAATGAAGCCAGAAAGAGTCTAGTGAAATTGGGAGAAAACTGGAGTACAAAGTGATAGAGTAAGCACGACACTCTAAGAGCAAGGAAAGGGGAATAAAATAGAAATGACAGGAAATTGTAAAATTCCTCAAATAGAACAGTTTTGAGTAACAACCAGATCCAGGAAAGTAGGTTGCTGAAATGAAGACCAGAAGGTCAAGACTATGCAAAGAAAAGCAGCCAAAAATGATGATGAGGCTCAGATGTGGAAAAGCTGGCTATGGGAAGGAACTGCTACGGTCAACAGATGAAAATGAAAGCTAGAGGATGGGATCTAAATGGTACAGAGTGTCAACAGAGGGATGTATATACATGGGTGATAGAGTAATATCCTGTAAGAGGAGTAAGGAACAATAAAAATGCTGAACTATCTCTACTCCCACTCCCATTTTTCCCCTAACTTTGCAGTATTATGGTGACTAGAACCAGTATCTTTCAAGAGAGAGAGCTGGTGAATCCTAAGCAAAAAGTTAGTTAATGCAATTGATTTTCAGTGGAGGAAAAGTTCTGTAGAAGGACTGATGGTTCACAATGGAATAATTCACAGAGGCACAGTGGGAAAGGTTAAGCAGAAAATTGTTGTTCTGTACTTTTATAAAGTTTAATCCAAGGCAGAAAGATGATCCCTGATCTTCTAAGGTTTCCAATGGTGGAGAGTGGGTAAGTTTCATTTTTTAAAAAAGCCACTGCTATATTTTAACTACTTTATTTTCTTCCTAGAAAACAAACACTCTAATTTTGTTTTAAGCTCTACTATCTGGAAAGAAACCCCATTTTAAAAATGTGTCTTTTTAAACAACAGAACTATTATCATATAGGCATTTTAACTTTTTAAAAAAAAATTATTTTATTTATTTGACAGAGAGAGAGAGAGATCACAAGTAGGCAGACAGGCAGGCAGAGGGAGAGAGAGAAGCAGGCTCCCTGCTGAGCACAGAGCCTGATGTGGGGCTCGATCCCAGGACCCTGGGATCGTGACCTGAGCTGAAGGCAGATGCTTAACCATCTGAGCCATCCAGGCATCCCGGCATTTTAACTTTTATAACCATTTTTATCCACAGCCTAATTACTTACTAATCAAAAAAACAATTCCTTAAATCTCTGGCAAATTCTTAAAACTTGAAATGTTTATTTTTCCTTTCTTCATTTTAATATTACTTTGTCACTCTAAGCTTATAATGATATCTATAACTTTGCTTTGACATAGCACAGTGCCTTTTTCTTGTTTCCACAGAATGTTTTAAGTAACCCAGATGTTTTAAGAGTCCTACTTTATCTTTCTATACAGCCTACCCTATTTCTTGTTATCTTAGTATATAATAAGCTTTTAAAAGCATACTACCTTTGGGCGCCTGGGTGGCTCAGTTGGTTAAGCGACTGCCTTCGGCTCAGGTCATGATCCTGGAGTCCCTGGATCGAGTCCCGCATCGGGCTCCCTGCTCGGCAGGGAGCCTGCTTCTCCCTCTGACCCTCCCCCCTCTCATGTGCTCTCTGTCTCTCTCATTCTCTCTGTCTTCAAATAAATAAATAAAACCTTAAAAAAAAAAAAAGGCATAATACCTTTAAATTAGTAAATTTTTTATTGTCTACTACATAAAATTATTTTAAATAGTTATTTTAGAATTCCATAATTAAAAACTGTTTTTAGTAATATTTTAGCAAAATTTTAAATATTATTAATAGTTTATTCAGTACTCATAAAGACTCTAAAGGTATATTATAATTCAGTGTTCAAATTTATATATCACATGCAATTTAGCTAAAATGGTCAAATAATACAATCTATACATATGGTAAATACTCCGATAAAATGCCTATAAAGTAAGAGTGTCATATTAACAGAGAAGGGTCACTTTATCTAGTGAAAATTGAATTCAAAAGAGAAAGTTTCTATCATGGGAAATGTGAAGCTCTACAGTGAAGATTATCTACCCAAATTAACAGTTAAATTTTAGTTAGCATTTTTAAAAATGTGATCCAAGGTAACACTAGCTTTTACTAGAGAAATCAAGGCTGTAAAGATTTAGAAGGAAATGGAGGCTATAATTCATATAAATTAAAAAAAAAAAAAAAAGGCAGTTCTGAGAATCCATCCTTGTCAAAACTATTCCACCCATCCCCAAGTGTCATTATTACCTAATGAAAGGTAGTATTTCATTATCTTGGGCTACAACACCAAAACCTGATATTTCTTTTGAATTCCTTCTCAATCATCAATAAAGTATGAAAGTCAATGTAGAGCAGAACATTCCAACTTTTTCCTCAGGCATGCTTAGAAAAATAACGATTGTAAGGCAACCTGGAAAGAGGAGGAACTGCTAGTGGTCAAGAGGCAAGCAGCCTGAACTTTGACCTATTCAGGAGCTCTAATTTAGAGTAGGAAAGTGTAGCCTGAGAAATAAATTCCACTTGTTTAAGCATCACAAAAAAAGGCAAGTTACAGGTAAGCATTATAGGAAATAATTTCTGATCCTCTGAATGAAGGAATGAATGACCTCATTGCACAAAAGCCTGCCTTCCTGAAAAAATCCCAGTCAGCCTGCTCTTTATCTGTGCTCCCTTTCTTGTAAAAAAAAAAAAACGTGAACTATAACCCTTTGGGAAGTGTAACAAGACATTTTTAGTACAAGTAACTGTAAATCAAAGACTGGAAAGTCTTCTACCAAAGTGCTTCTTTTACCTTTGAGAAAAGCCATCTTTCTTCTTCACTACTGTTAACCAGTATTCTGACTTATACACACTCTTTAAAGTATTATCTAGTATTTCTTTATTAGCTACACAAGTGTTCTCAGATTACTAATTATCGATCCTTTCTTAAAGGGCACAAGTTTTCTTAGAGGATATGAAAGGAAGGGATTTCACTTCATTTCTATAATTCATCTAAGGTAGATGATTCTACAATGTGACTCACATAAAAAATGGGTACAGAACAGTTTTTACCAAATATCTTTTACATGATTAACTATTGCATGGAGATAACAGTTAATTGCAGTTTACTCACCAAGGATTTTAAAGAAAACCATCAACTTGGGAAGAACTTTGTAAAACTATAGACTTGACAGTCATAAGGTACTACTTCTTTTTTAGATAAATCATGAAACTAGAATCCAGAAAAATGGATTAAAATAAAACCAATCAAGGGGCGCCTGGGTGGCTCAGTCGTTAAACGTCTGCCTTTGGCTCAGGTCATGATCCCAGGGTCCTGGGATCGAGCCCCACATCGGGCTCCCTGCTGGGCAGGAAGCCTGCTTCTCCCTCTCCCATTCCCCCTGCTTGTGTTCCCTCTCTCGCTGTGTCTCTCTCTGTCAAATAAATAAATAAAATCATATCTATAGATAAGGACATTAATGATCCCAAAATACAGTGATAATGAAAAAGATATACACTTCAATTCTGTTATTGCTTCAGTATTATCTTGATCAGATGTGCATACCCCAGAAAGGGGGCCAAATAAATGTGCTTATTTCAATATCCCTGTCCCATTTGTCTAGAGATTCCATAAGATTTTGCTGTTTTCAATTTATATCCATGCATTACTGCCTCCGCCTTTAATCACTCAAGTCCCCATCACCTAAAACTCTTTACTATAGGCTAATCCCTACAAGAAAAATGGCAACCCTCCAACTGAAAGTAATTTTTCTTTTATGTCTACACAGAGATACACTTATCATCCATGTTTCACAAATAACAAGTTTCTTCTAGGCAAAATGGTCAGGTGAAACAACAGATGTTCTGATTCCTGGGTCAGTGCTTCTATCAGAAAAACCTATTTTCTTGTTGGTCTATTATGATTCTCTACCCTAGGATTAGGTTATGGGCTCAAATTAACTCCTGACATAATGAAGTAAGTTTTCATGTGTTCTTTATGAATCCGTTTTATTCTCACTAGCTTTATGTCAAAGCCACACTCTGAGTAACCACCTAATCCATCAATCTGAGGTTTCTCTGACCAGTTTCACTCCTAGTTAATGCAGACTTGGTCCCATATTTAATTATCCTAAAGTAAACTGTCCACCTTCATTAATGTAACTAATAATCTGTTTCACTCTGATTATTCCTTTTCTCTACTTCACATCTAGGTCATCTTTTCCTTGTTTTTATGCTTTTTCTAGCAAGGTTTTTTCTCCAACTCTTTCTCCATCTTTGACTTGTCTTCTCTTCGCCTATTTTCATGAAGCTAAAACATGCCTTAAATCTTCACTATTTCACTCAGTTCCTAAAATCTACAACCTCTCCTCCAACAACATTCCCATTATTATTAGCTCAGACAAGAAGCATAAACTCCAGGACAGGTCACCACAGGCTCTTTCTTAGACGTTTACAAGGCTTATTTAAATAAGTGTTAGTATATGCCATCTACCATCTTATGCAAACTCAAAACCACCCTTAAATATTCAAACTTTTAGAGATGACATGTTAAATTTATTATATACACTTATGACTTCAACTGGGATTTCCTACAATCCTAAAACCACATTCTGGTTAATTGAGATACATTATCAGGAATGAATCATAAACTCAAAAAACAGAGTTGGAAAGCTTTCAAGAGGATTTAGGGTAACTCTCCATTTAATTGAGGCAGAAACTGGGGGACAGACAAGTTGGGCAACTTTCTAAATTACTAAAACAATTCAGTAATAAAAAATATCCAGAAACCAAACCAGAATTAAAAGTAGACTTATTCAAAATGTTCATGTATTGAAAGAATTATTTGGAACTTAAAACACATTTTCAGTAGAAATAACATTATGGATGCTAACTAAATGGGCTTACAAACTAGTCCCCAATTACATATTTAAAGGGAATTCTAGTTATTTTTAAGAGTCTTGGAAATTTTTGGCATTTTATTCTAATTCTGCTTCTAAGTGTATGCTTTCCTTTTGCTTGATGCAGAAATGACATTAACATTACTCAGCTTTTCAGGTATCCTGATTGCAGTTGGTTTTTGGCTCACAAATAAAAAAGAGCTTTCCACACTAATTAAAAGAGAGTAAATATCTAACATTACCAAAGTTTAGATTCAAATTTTAAAATACATAGATAGAAGAAAACACTCATCTGGGTAGAAGACAGTAGTGTTAAAACTTAGTCTGGCAACCAGGTAGTCTTATGAGCCTAGAATAACTAGATTAATAGAGAATGAAGAGAAAGAACCTGATAAAACAGACTCCAGAGAAGGAGCCAGTAAAATTTTCTGTAAGGTTCCAGATACTTATGGTCTCTACTGAAACTACTCAGCTTGTCATTGTAGTATGAAAGCAGCCAAAGACAAAATGTAAAAGAAAGGCTATGTTGCAAAAAACTTTATTTATGGACACTGAAATTTGAATTTTATGTAATTTCCATGTGTCACAAAATTTACTCTTCTTCAATTTTTTTCAATCACTAAAAAGTGTGAAAACCATTTTTTTAAAGATTTTATTTATTTATTTGACAGAGAGAGACACAGCAGGGAGAGAACACAAGCAGGAGTGGGAGAGGGAGAAGGCTTCCCGCGGAGCAGGGAGCCCGATGTGGGGCTCGATCCCAGGACCCCGGGATCATGACCTGAGCCAAAGGCAGATGCTTAACGACTGGGCCACCCAGGCGCCCCACCATTCTTTTTTTTAAAACTTGAAGAAGTTTTTTGTTTTTTTTTAAGATTTTATTTATTTGTCAGAGAGAGAGAGAGAGCAAGAGCAAGCACAAGGAGGGGGAATGGCAGGCAGAGGGAGAAGGAGCACGGAGCCCGATGCGGGACTCCATCCCAGACCCTGGGACCATGACCTGAACTGAAGGCAGACACTTACCGACTGAGCCACCCAGAGGCCCTGTAAAAACCATTTTTAACTCATGGGTCATGCAAAAACATGTGGCAGGCCTGGATATTTCCGGTGGACTACAGTTTGTCAACCACTCTCCACTAGGGGAGAGTGAGAAAGAAGGAAAGGCAGATTGTACCTGGTTTAATAACTGGGGGGACTATACGTGAATTATATCTAATAAAAAATGTAGCTCCTTTCTAACACATACATTCATGAGTCTCAGTTGCAAAGAACAGGCATATTTCACTGTCTTTAAGATTAAAAGAGCTTAGAAACATAATCACTGATCCTAGGCAAAAATCATTCTAATCAAACTTTAAGTAGATAATTCATTCTATAGAATCTTAAAATTATAGCAGTAGGTATATTATTCATTACCATTTTGTCCCTGAGTCGCTCTCCACGGATAAAAAAGTCAGCACAGCCATTCTCTTCCTGGTGAGGGACTTTGAAGACCGTGACGCAGCTTAGTCCACTCCCTCCAAGTGGTAACCATCCACCACTTGAGTCATCCCGGGTCATCACCACAGCTCGCACTCGTGCATAACTATTACTAAAACAGATGTAAAGATTAGAAATTAGGTTTTCTATAAACAAGAAACAGCCAAGCTGTCAGTCTTATTTGAGAAATCAAAGACCACATTAGTTAATGTGTGGTAACTAAAATGTTTCCTACTTCCATGACAGTCCACAAAGTAACCTACTTGAAAGAGGTAAAAAACCACAAACTAACTTAAAAGGTTAACCTTCATTTTGAAGACTAACCTTACAACAAAAGACTGCAGATCTTGTTTTTCAATTCATCATTTGAGTAGTTGAAACACATCTGATTGCCATGGAACAAGTTATAAGGGACCCCAGAGACAAATATTGTCAAATTATATAGGCCACCATCAAACTTATTTATGTCCACCTGTTGCAATATAATCAGGACAAATTACTGCTATATTTTAGCACATTTAATTATGACATCTCTAAGTTTCTAACATTTCTAGATTATAAAGTGCTGAAACAAACACAGTACAGAAGCCACATTTTTTATTTCTTCTAACAACTGGGAATCTAAATCACACAGATCATATAAAGACAAATGTTCTATTTCAAGAACTTATCAAGCAAATTCATCTACAGAAACTTTTCATGCTCTCTTTTTAGCAGTCTCTAAAGAGACCACATTCTAGTTCTAGCCAGAATCATTTCCCAATATTAACCACAACTGTTCTTTACGTAAAATCTAAGAAATGTGTCACATAAAGTAGTATTTTAGATTACTGACATCTAAGCATTATAGTTCCAAACTTTTAATATAATAATTATTAATGAAATCCTTTCTGAAAGTAGTATATCTTGACAACTTCTTAGAAAATTGTATTAAATATAATTTAAACTTGTCTTGGTTACTATGAATATCAACTGAGGTTCTATGTAACAGTTCTGTGCTACTTAGTGTCTTTGCATGTTCCAAGTGTTAGGTTGCCAGTTGTCATTTCTATTGTCCTAGTGCTTGTCTAAAATCTCCCCCTAGTTGATTTTTTTTTTTTTTGCTTTACATATTTATACTTTACATACAATAACATATTGATCTTAAATATAAAATTCAACAAATTCTGACAAATGTACACATCTGCATAACCAACATGATAATCAAGATATGGAACATTTTCATGACTCCAGAAAATTCCCTTAAGCCTCCTATCCATCAAATAGGTAACCACTGTTCTGTTTCTAAATAAATAATAAGCTTTTACTGTTACGGGCTTTCAGTACCCATAGAATCAAACAGAACCACCATTTGTACCCTTTTTGTCTGACTTATTTGACTCATTATATTGTTGTATTAGTTCACTCTTTTTTACTGCTAACTAGTCCTTCACTGAATAAATACATCACAATTCACTTGTTTCTTGTATTGATGGGCATTTGGATTGTTCCTAGTTGCTGACTATTCTGAATAAAGCTGTTATATAAATATTCTTGTACAAGTCTTTTTGTAGACATACTGCTTTCATTTCTCTTAATATGGAGGAATGGAACTGATGGGTTACAGGATAGTATGTTTAGCTATAAAAGAAATTTAACAAACTGTTTTCCAAAGTGGTTTTATCATTATACATTCCCATCAATAATGCATGATAATTTCAGTTGCTCCATATCCCTACTAATATTTGGTGTTTCTAGTCTTAAATTTTACTCATTATAGAGAGTTTACAGTGGCAACCCATTATGGTTTTAATATCAATTTCCCTGATGACTCATGGTGTTGAACAACTTTTCATATGCCCATGGGCCATTTATATGCCATCCTCTTTTTAAGTCTTTGGTCATTTTTTATTATGCTTATATTATTGATTTTTTAGAAGTTCTTTATATATTCTTGACCCAAGTCTTTTGTCAGAAAGCTTAGTATACTTTTAAAGTGTCATTGTGTTATGGTCGAGTGAGGAGTCTAAAGTCATATTTTTACAAGTTGGATCCTGACTCAGCAACTTATTAGTTGTGTGTCCTTGAGATAGTTACTGTATGCACCGTTCATAAACATAAACAATGCCTGACACATAATAAACAATATGTAAGTATTAATTATTATTACTAAAACAAAGAATTAAAATTGTAGTAGTCATCCTCATAATTCAAAGCCAAGAAGGACCTGGGAAGAGATAAAATTTACAAAGTCAACCATAATTCTCTATTATTGGAGTCAAACTATCAAACTAATTCTTTAAGGGAAGTGCTACAAGTCTTCAGCTTTACAGGTTACTGTTCTAAGCTTTTTATTATTCAGAGGCTCTGATTCTTGTCTGGGCCCCGTTCTTATCAATCTTCAACTCAGAGCCGGTCAGTATTCTATGAATGCATACCATAAAAAGCTGGTCTGATGGAAGTATCAAATTGGAGTCCTACTCTTAGGATGGGCTGGAACCTCTATTATAAATAAACGTGACATGTATACCAAGAAGCCAGGGAAGCTTGTTACACTGAGAACCAGCTTGGAGGGACAGAATCAATACTAGACAAAGGTCATTTGGTTTGTCAAGAATTTAACCTAAGGATACCCCAGAAGCACAGCACATAACTTAGACGTATTAGATTCAGATTAACTGTGAACTGAACTCATTCATTTAAAGGTCAATATGTTTGAAGTTCAGTGAAGTCACAAAGGTAGAACTTGGGTTAAAACCAAACTTCAAGTTCCCAACAAGCATTTAAGTATTTATTTTACTGTAAGATCCTGACTCTTCCTTCTTACCTAATTCTGTAAGTAAACTGGGAAGTTTAAGAATTTTATCCTAGGTTCTACAAGACTTAAAAACCCAAGGAGTAAAATAACCCATTCAGAAGCTCAGGGTATATTTTGACTTTAGAGTACGAGAGTAGTTAACCTCTTTAGGGCATATAGACTCTTATTTTTTCATCTTTGACTTTTTACTAATTCTCATTTACAACTGTATAATGCTTCTCAGCATATTTTATATTTAAAAGATATAAAAATGTCCATAAGTAAGAGTATTAGAAAATATATAAAAATCCTAAGTAGTTATTTTAGGATGGTGAAGTTAGGTATTTCCCCTTCATTTCTGTTTCTTCAAAATTATTTTATAATTAATATTTATAAATTAAAAGTGATTTAAGTATAGAACTTACATTTTAACTATGTCTTGGCTTTACTCAAGATACTGTAAAAATTTTAAAATGTTCTTAACAATGTATGAATGCATTTTTTCAAAAAAGTGTCCCTAACATAATTCTCTTTGCTAACCCAATTATTTTGTTTTCTACTTTATAAAGTGCCACCTAGAAGAGACGTATTGCCCTTTCTAGAAAAATCAGATAAAACAAAGATCTCTTTAGTAGAAGAGTAATAAGGCTGCCTGATTCACTGTTCACTTTAATACAATAAAAGAAGTTTTAAAGCTGACCAGTAATTTATATACTTTTTTAAATCTCATGCTTTCATCTATACCAAATATGTCATTGTTTCCCTTATCTTTTCAAGCCGATCCTTCAAGCTTTAAAGTATTCCAGGAGCTTATGTAAATAAATCTGTATTGCCCCTACTAGAGCCTTTGTTAGTTTATAATTTAACAACTCAGCTTCCAACGTTAAGACCTAAGACTAGAATACGTACCATAAAATTTTTCAATAAATAATAATGTGTGGGATGGGGTTTTGTTGTTTGTTTTAAAGACAGACCTTCCTTCCTGCCAAGGTTAATCTTTTCACCTGTGCTTTTAATTCTTATAATCTCTTTACCTTCAAATTGTTTTCTTTTCCCAAATAAAAGTAGTAACTCTTCTGCATAAAACATGCAACCTCACCTGAAGACTAATGGCAGCTCTTACAAACTGTCCTATCTGCCTTGCAGCATAATAAAATTTGTACCTGTAATCCCCTCCTTAGATAAAAGTGACTTTAAAGGAACCAAACTGTATTATTCTATTTAAAATAATAATAAACATTTTTCCCTGATCATGTAAACAACAGAAGCCCATTCTAGTAAATGTGGAAAATAAAGAAAAATACTTGCCATCATAAAGTTAAAATTGGATCTTACTCTGTGTATCATATTTGTACTCTATTAGTCTATTAGTCTGAGACAACAGCTATTTATGATGACAATATATTCTTATTGCTAAGAATGCAACAATTTCCCTCTTGAGCTACTTTAATACTTAGTTGAAAGGCACTTGTTCTCAGTGATTTATCTTAAAAAATCTGACTTAATACTTAGTTGAAAGGCACTTGTTCTCAGTGATTTATCTTAAAAAATCTGACAGTAACTACTTCTATAATTTTCTGAAATAGTTCAAACTAAAGCTCTATTCTTCCCTGTTACGGTAGTGGACTACACAATAACCACTTTTCAGCCTAGCTTTTATTCTAATGAAACGAAGAGGCTCTTATTGTAAAACATAGCTGGGTTACCTTTATTTTATGCAAAATCTAAATCGTATCTCAACTGCTAATCTCTGATCTCATCTGAACAATTATATCAAATATATCCTTTCAGCTATAGTCAGCAAATTAGAAAACTAATACAGAAGTCCAGGTGAGAGGTAATGTTGGATTGGCCTTGGGTGATAATAATGGACACAAGAGGAATGAACTGATTTGGGTCTATTTTGGCGGAAGGGCCAGGAGGACTTATTGATGGGGTTAAGCAAGTGTTCTAAAAATTATCTAAAATTCTTAGTCACCATGACCTTTATTTTCTAAAATTTTCAACTGGTACTTAAGTAAAGTTAAAGGTAAAAGAAGAAGACCAAACATGAAGATAAATTTTGCCTCTCTTATATTGATCCATGTAGTTTCTTTTGAAATAGCAGTACTGTATTACACATAATCCAGAATAACTCTAAAGCTGTACGTTATTGTATTTTGTGGTAAATTCCTATTACGGTTGCATTTTCAACTTTGCACGTTGGCAAAAACATTTCCTATCAAATCAGGATACAGTTATAGAAAATTCTACAAGCCCCAATAGTCTAATATGCAAAATGTCCTTGGCCTAAAAAATGGCCTTTTTTTCTGTTTCTTTTCTCCCTCGTATCATACTCTTGCTCTGTTATTACCAAGCCTATTATATACATCTACCCAACTGTCTTCTTGCTCTCTTCATTCTTTCTATACTATCTCTAATTTTCAACTGAGTTGTCCTTCTATTGATTTGCATAAATTCTTTATATTATCAATGCTAATCCTCTGCCAGTTATGTGAATTTTAAGTATCTTCTGATCTGTGGCTTTTTTTTATTTTTGTAGTGTCTTTCGAAGAACAAAGCTTTTCTTTTACCATGGTCAAATGTATTTCTTTTCCTTTATGATTTGTGCTGGTGACTTTCTGTAAGATCTCATACATACCTATTTTAAACCTTTTACATTCTATTAAAAGATAAAACTTCCTTATCTTTTTAAAATCATTTCAGCACAGAATTCTCTACTTTCTCTGAAAGTAAAAAAGTCCTTAAAGTCACCATGTCTGGCAGAACAAATATTCCTGTATCTACTGAATTATAGCCCATGACCACTGACCAGAAATTAAATCCAATTTGGTCTTTGTTTCTCAACTACACATGATTCTCTGTTTCCCTTGGGCACAGCAACCAAGTCTGCTATACATAGTGCTGATGAATTGAGACCTACCTTCATTAATTTCTTTTTGTATCTAGGGTCCACTATGGTCCAGAAAACTAACAGAAGATCAGTTAAAGTGGGAAAAGGAGGCAGAAGAGGAGGTCAGAATCAGAGATTTGAAGATGCTATACTGCTTGGCTTTGAAGATGCAAGAAGGGGTCATGAGACAATGAATGCAGGCCTCCAGAAGTTGGAAAAGGCAAGGAAACGGATTCCCTAGATCCTCCAAAAAGAATGCAGTCCTACCACTACCTTGATTTTAGCCCAGTAAGATCTAGTTGGATGTCTAATCTTCAGACTACAATATAACAAAATTGTGTTATTTTAAGCCACTAAGTTTGTAGTAATTTGTTATAGTAGCAACAGGAAACTAATACAAAAGATGAGGAGGGCAAACCTTCCTGAGGATACAAAAGCAATCCACATACAGGAGGAAAAGATAACTATTTTCCATTTCTAACTACAACAGTATCAAACAAAACTGCTAAAATACTAAAAAGAAACAAACAAAAAAACGTAGAATCCCTTAAGATTTGTTCAGTACAGTAAGGATTTATATTTTTCCATAAGGAGGTATTTATAGTGACAAAACATTCCATGTCCTCAACAGTATATTTAAAGTATTACCCATCCAGGTATTAAGTATTATTTATTACAGAGACTGGGTATAAGAGAAAAAGGAAGCATTTAATAGAAGTAAATAAGAATGATATAGCATTTCACAGTGTAAGTACTTATTTTCTCAACTATAAAACATAAAGATGATATTCAGAAGATAACCACATTACCACCCATTCATCTATTCACTTATCCAGGGAGCATTTATTTATATGCTTCATATAAGACAAAATTTAAAAGTTATGATCTCTTCCTAGAAGCTCATAATTTAGTGGGAAATATAAATAGTGGGATATGTTAACACAAAGTGGGGAGTATAGGAGATGACTAAAATTCACATTTGATGTGGTTTCTGAACAGAAGTATATCAGGTGGAAGAAAAGCTACTAAGGACATTCCATGGAGGGAGCATGACACAAGTACGTCACATTTAAGGACAACATTAAGTTAACTTACTGGATCTTACTGTATCGGGTCTTTCATACATGGTCAAGATTAGTACTCTATTTTATCACAATAAAGAGACCATAGGGTGACAATCTACCAAGGGAGTAGAATACTCTGATTTGTGTTTTTAAAAATCTCTCTAAGACCAAGAGCAGTAACAGGACTTGACTGCATCAACCCTAATGAGATAGGTTATTTCAACATTTTACAGATAAGGATATAAAAAACTGAGTTTGATTATAAAGGTAGAGGTCCTGAATTACTTGTTTTGTATTGGCAACTTTAAACTTGGAACAAATATTATTTTCCACATGGTAATCACCAAAGCATCACATGGCAATTAATAGCATTGTGTTTAACAGCAAGCCAGATTTCCTAGATTCCAAAGGCAGTTGCATCATTTAAAAGTTATAAACTTGAGCAAATTACTTTGCTCTCTGTACCCCCATTCTCCTGGTCTGTAAATGGGCATAATAACTATCTACTGCAGTGTTTGAAAAGTGAATGAGGAAATGCAAGTAAAGTGCTTAGCATTTTACCTGGCTCACAGTTTGGTGCCCAATAAATGTTACTATTATAATGCCTTCATATATTAAATCAACTTTATGTTATAATATCTGCATTGTGAAATTGTCTAAATTTATCTCATTCTGTATTTATGACGGTTTTGTATAATAAACCCAGGAGATAGCTTTTTACTTTCAGTAAGAATTGTTAGCCACAGCTGAGTATCAAATATCAGTTCTCTAACTCTTCCACATACTGCTTACATGATGGAAGCACTTCTAACCAAGTCATAGGCATCTGGGAAGTCTTCCAGAAGAAGGAGAAATAAAACTAAAATCTAAAAAGGATAAATAAAGAGGTACTCACAAACTATCCCTTTAGAGTCAACAGTTCTAGGTTCTGCTAGACAATATCATCAACCTATGAAAGTAGTTTAAAACTCTAACAACTTTGTATGTCCTATACCTTCTGGACCCACTATTGTCAATTCCCCCGATTCCTTAATTACCAGCACTGATGACAGGATTTCATCTTTGGAAGTACTCTTGGTGTATGTTAGAAGAGCTGAACTATAAAAATATTCATTGTCAAAAAGAGACCAGAACGTAGAAGACAGGGAACCAATATTAATACCAGAGTTCATAATGAGATAAAAGCATTAGAATGAAATATAGTAGTTTTAAAATAATCTTACAATAGGAAAGGGCTAAGATCCAGAGGCCATTAAAAAATAAAGGGACAAATTCAACTATACGAAATACATTCCTGTATAGCAAAAACACCACACACAATATAGTAAAAAAGGAGTGACAAATTGAGGGAAAAAAAAGATGCAGCACATATCTATTAGTTTTCTATTGTTGCCATAATAAATTACTGAAAGCAGTGGCTTAAAACAACCCCAATTTATACAGTTCTGTGTACTAGAAGTCCAAAAGGCTTCACTGGCTACAATTAAGCTGCTGGCAGCACTGCATTCCTTTCAGGGTAATACAGAAGAGAATATGTTTCTTTGTCTTTTCCAATTCCTAAAAGTCACCCACTTCCTTGGATTGTAGCCTCCTTCCATTCTCAAGGCCAGGAACATTGCTTCTCTCTCACCCTTCAGTTACATCTCTCTCTGACCACCATCCCACTGTCAGGAAAAGTTCTCCACTTTTAAGAATGCAATACTATGTAGCCAGGATAAAAATGAGGAAGCTCTTTATAGTGTCAAGTGAGCTGATCTCTAAGTTTTATTAGGTTTGGATTTTTTTTTAAGGTACATTAAGTATGTTTAGTATGCTATCATTTGTGGGGAAAAGACACACATATGCTTGCATATGAATAGAATCTTTACACAATAGAACTGATTAACTGTTTCTTTAGCAAGGGAAAAAGATACAAGAGTAATTTTCCTTTCATTAAATACTCCTTTACATTTTTTGAATTTTGTATTATATGTATGTATTATCCTTTATGCAAAAATGTATTTACCAAACTCTTTTTTTTTTTTTAAGATTTTATTTATTTATTTGACAGAGAGAGACACAGTGTGAGAGGGAACACAAGCAGGGGGAGTGGGAGAGGAAGAAGCAGGCTTTCCACAGAGCAGGGAGCCCAATGTGGGGCTCGATCCCAGGACCCTGGGATCATGACCTGAGCCAGAAGCAGGCACTTAGCGGACTGAGCCACCCAGGCGCCCCGTATTTACCAAACTCTTAAACACACACACACGCTTACGCACGCGCGCATGCACTTCTTGAAAGGGCTATGATCTCAAATGGTACTTGTCTCTGTAACAAGAGTAACAGTCTTTGTACACTTGTCATTTATACAACAATGAATTTTTAATGGAATGCAGACTGATTTTAACAGCCTTCTTGCCCTCCCTGATGTCAAAACCTGCCCCACCCTGCACACTGAATCCCTCCCAAGAACCTGAAAGAACCAGTATCACTGTTCCCACCTTTTTACAATGTATAATTCTCCCTAATAACAGAGACTTGTTTAAATATAGCCTAGCATCTCAGCCCTCTCCACATTCCATAGAACATCCCCACAAATTACATCATATTTATGTATTTCTTCTAAAGATATGGGGCTCGTTAAGGAAATAGGACATGCCTGAAGGAAGCTGGATATTCGCATGTTGGATGTACAAATAATGGGCATCTTTTTAAAAGATTTTATTTATTTATTTGACATAGAGAGACACAGCGAGAGAGGGAACACAAGCAGGGGGAGTGGGAGAGGGAGAAGCAGGCCTCCTGCTGAGCAGGGAGCCCGATGCGGGGGCTCGATCCCAGGACCTTAGGATCATGACCTGAGCCGAAGGCAGACGCTTAACGACTGAGCCACCCAAGTGCCCCTCAAATAATGGGCATATTATGAAGAGATACAAACAGAAGGTGAAAGGTAAGGGAGGGAATTCCTTAGTCTTCCTAAGTCTTGCACCTAAGATCAAGGATTTGAGAAGGAAAGGCTTGAGAGGGATTCCTGGGTGGTAGAAGAATGATTTCTACCCTTTGAAAGCAGACATAGGTTTAGCAGAAAGGTATTCTTACAGACTCCAAGGTGAACATGAACAATCTCTAACTTGTAATACATTATCTAGTTATATTTCTTACTTTCCAAAAAGTCTTCCCTGATGCCTATCATTAGGTAGGTATGTCTTATAAATGCTTCCATCATGTAAAGTGTTGAGTAGAAGACTCAAAATAATTCATACTTGATAGTTAGGTATGGTTAATAATTCCTATTTTAAAACCAAAAGGGGACACTGATTTAGGGTAAGGTACATGATATCCTTGTATGTACCACTATGTAATTACATGAGAAGTTCCTTTCTACAAGTAGGAAGGCATAGTAATCTACTTCTCTTGTTTCTTGGTGCCTTTAGTAAAATTTTATTGCCTGATCTTATCTGTGCTACCAGAAATATTAATGAAAAATGTGTGGGCTTATGACTAAGATGAAGTAATTCTCATCTAAGTGCATCAGGTCAATACCAAGAACATTTGGTGAGAGATTACCCCTCTTTCTGGTCAGGGAACAGACGCAGGGAGATTCAGATGGCACTCATGAGGAAGTAATTCTTTCACTGTCAACATAAATGTTTTCATTAAGAAATCCAGCAGAATCCTTTATATTTAGTACCCCCAACTTTTGAATATGTTGCCAATCCTTCTATATGGTTTTGTACATGTAACCTTATTTAGTAGAGGTGATGAGCATTTACTTTTTCAAATGCACCTGGAAGCAAGTACTGAGAGTGAAGTTTTACCCATGCTGAGAATGTATACAGTGCCTTGGCATTTAATAGCAAGGAAAAGAGGAATAATGAGGGTAAGATGACAACCCTGCATATCTAGGATGCTAATTCTTCACTGATTAGGCAAACAAGCTGAGGATGCTAAAAAGATATGGAGTCAGTGGCAGGGACCAAAATTAATCAGCAGAATAATCTCGAGAAAAAGGAAGTATCTCTCCATACAGTATTTAAAAAACCACCAACATGAATATCTGATAGTCCTGGATATGCCCAACATCTGAAAGTCCTAGGAGTACCTCCATAAAATAAGGTATTTAATAAATGCTTGTATAATTGAATCCAGAAATAAAAAAGAAAATCAGATGAAGCAGCATGAAAAATTCTCAACAATTCTTATAAATACCTATCAAAAGTGCTTTTGGAAAAAAGCAGACAGCCCAAGATCATTTAAACACTTAAGCAAATGAGAATCTAGTCAAAATTTAGGAGTCTTCAATGATGTAGGTACGTAATTATACAATGTTAATAATACTTTATCCTATAGAAGGAAGTTTAGAGGTTCTCTAAAAATGCCATACTAGTCTGAAAATAAGAAGTATAATAGCAAATAGCTAATCCTAATTGTGTAACTGCAGAACCTCTGAGAATTTTAGACATTATTCCTTCCAAATGCAAGATAAATGAATTCAATTTTCACTGAAAATGTAATACCCTACAGTAGTGTGGTCTAATAGAAATATAATGCAAGCCATATATGTAATCTTTAATTTTCTAGTAGTTATTAAAAAAGTAGAAAGAGTAAGCTGACAGTGAAAACACCAGAGAAGGTTAGCTTCAAGGGCCCATCCCTCAACAGAAATACTATAAAGCAGAGCAAATAATTACAATCAACTTTGTCAGAACTCTAGAAAATAGTCAAAGATTTACAGCGACCAAGCAAATGTTAAATCTAAGGGCAACTTGAGAATGGTAGGAAAGCTTTGTGGCACTTGCCCTTGGTCTAACCCCACTCCCTAACCCCACCCTCAGAGGTGGTCTTAAACATGGCAACCTGTGTTCTCAGCATGGGATCCTGGTCCCTGGTTCTGGAGAAAGCAGAGCCAACTTCACTCTCAAAGAACTGCATCTGGAGCTCTGTGAAGGACTGACATAAGGTGCTTGCATTCCCTAAACACATCGTAAGGCAAATGAACAACCAGCTGCTGCCAAGGGCAAAATATTACAGATGGCCAGTAACAGATGTACCAAGAGCCTGGGAGGAAAAGCTGGGAGAGTTTCTTTAGAGAATTAAAGCAATCAAAACTGATGCTATAGACTGGGGAATTTAGAAAGCCACATGCACAGCCAGGACAGAGAAGTTCTGAAAGACTCTTAAGTTTTTATCTTGGGCTGACCTCTAAGCTCAGCACAAGTGGGAAGTAAAGGGTAAGGCAGCTATAAATGGCTTGGCTAAGCACTGAAAGAGTGCTATGATACAGAGATAATATGTTAAGACTGGGAGAGTTTTTCTTTTTTTCTGTTTTTTCTTTCTTTCTTTCTTTTTTAACTCCTGGAGCTCAAGGAAATCTGTCAAAACATGAGATGACCCCAGGTTTTAGGAAGAGAGACTTCAGAGACCACACATGGCAAAGAATAAAGACTTTAAAGTTTAGAAAATTAAATAACTACAGCCCACAACCAGCAACAAACTCTGAAGAGTGGAAGAATCTGATTTCCAGAGTTATTACATTATGATATTCAAACTGTTCAGTTTTCATCAAAAATTTACAAAGCATAAAAGAAACAGGAAAGTCTGGGCCATTCACAGATGAAATTAACAGAAACTGTCCTTGAAGAAGCAAAGACATTGGACTTACTAGACAAACATTTCAAATAAACTGTCATAAATACACTCAGAGTAAAGAAAATGATGAAAATGAGGTATGAGCAAACAGAAAATATTAATAAAGAAACAAATTATAAGGGGTGCCTGGGTGGCTCAGTCAGTTAAGCATCTGACTCTTGGTTTCAGCTCAGGTCATGATCTCAGGGTCCTGGGATCAAACCCTGCATTAGACTCCACACTCAGCGGAGAGTCCACTTGAGGATTCTCTCTCTCCCTTTCTCTCTGCCCCTCCTCTCTCTCTCTCTCTCAAATCAATCTTAAAAAAAAAAAAAAAAGACAAATTATAGAAAGGAACCCAACAGAAATTCTGGAACTTAATATAGTAACTGAAATGAAAAATTCAGTAGAAAGTTTAATAGCAGGTTTGATCAGGAAGAAGAATCAGTGAGCTTCAAGGTAGGTCAACCAAAATGATCCAGTCTGAGTTGGAGAAAGAAAAATAAAGAAAAATGAACAGAGCTAAGAAATCTTTGAGGCACTATCAAATGTACCAACATACATGTAATAGAGAATCTCAGAAAGAGAAAAGGGAAACAGGCAGAAAGAATATTTGAAGAAATGAAAAACCTTTACAAACTTGATAGAAGACATAAATCTACACATCCAAGAAGTTAAACTCCAAAAACAGATAAACCAAAAAAAAAGTGTTGAAACTGAGACACATCGTAATCAAGTTGTTAAAAGACAAAAAGTCTAGGGGGGGTGCCTGGGTGGCTCAGTCGTTAAGCATCTGCCTTTGGCTTGGGTCATGATCTCAGGGTCCTGGGATCGAGCCCCACGTCGGGCTCCCTGCTCAGCAGGAAGCCTGCTTCTCCCTCTCCCATTCCCCCTGCTTGTGTTCCTTCTCTTGCTTTGTCTCTCTCCTGTCAAATGAATAAATAAAATCTTAAAAAAAAAAAAAAAGACAAAAAGTCTTGAAAGCTGCAAGAGAAAAACTACTCATCATATACAAGGGATTCCCAATAGGATTAGCAGCCAATTTCTCATAGAGAACAATGGAGGCTAGAGGCAGTGGAATGATGTAAAGTGCTGGGGTAAAAAGGTCAACCAAGAACTCTATCCTTCAAAAATGAAGAAGAAATTAAGATAACTAAAAAGTTGAGGGAGTTGCCACTTGTAGATCAGCTGTATAAGAAGTGCTAAAAAGAATCCTTCAGAATGAAATAAAAGGACACTAGACAGTAATTCAAAACCATATGAAGAAATAAGGAATTGTGGTAAGGGCTACCACATAGGTAAATATAAAGCCATCATTATTCTATTTTTGGTTTGTAGATTTTTGTTTCCAATTATAAATCTATATTAATGGGCACATTAATGTATGAAGATGTAAACTGTGACAATAACAACATACAGTGGACCTGTATAGGAGTACAGCTTTTATGGGCTATTAGAGCTAAGCTAAAATCAATTTAAATTAAGGTGTTATAAATTTAAGATGTTAACTGTAATCTCCTTGGTAACCACTAAGAAAATATCCAATATATATATATAGATAGATAGATATAGATATAGGTAGATATACATATATATATATGAGAAAAGAATTGAAAATACACTACAAAAAAATTAAATGCACAAAAAGGAAAAAAGAGGAAATGAGAAACAGAAGAGGTATAAAATATACAGAAAACAAATGGTAAACAGGCAGAAGTATTTCATCATCAGTAATTACATGTAAGTGGATTAAACACTGCCAATCAACTGGCAGACAGGATTTAAAAAAAAAAAATCATCCAACCATATACTGTCTACAAGAGACTCACCATACATTGTCTACAAAAGACTGACTTCACATCCAAAACTACCAATAGGTTGAAATGAACAGATGGGAAAAAATATTCCATGAAACAATAACCAAAAGAGAGCTGGAATGGATATATTAATATCTGATAAAATAGTCTTAAAGTAAAAAAAAATTGATACAAGAGAAAAAGGTCATTATATATTGATAAAAGGGCCAATTCATCAAGAAGGTGTAGCAATTATAAATATACATGCACCAAACAGCAGAGATCCAAACTATACGAAGTAAACACTGACAAAATGAGGAGAGAAGCAGATCTGCAATAATAGTTAGGGACTTGGATACCACACTTTTAATAATGAATATAACATCATCTATAAAAAACAATCAAGCACTGATATGCAACAATGTGCAACTTCACAAAGATTACTCTAAGTTAAAGAAGCCATACACAAAAGGTCACATATTATATGATTCAATTTACATAAAATAACCAGAATAGGTAAATCTATAAACAGTAAATAGGTTGTTGGCCTGCGGATTGGGGAGTAACTGCTTAATGTATATGAGGTATGTTTTTAGGGTGATGAAACTGTTCTGAACTAGATAGAGATGGTGGTTGCACAACACTGTGAATGTACTAAATACCATTAAATTGTACACTTTAAAACAGTTAAATATGTGATTTTTTTCCTCAATTTAAAAAAAAGGAAAAGGAGGTAAAATTAATAATAGTATATTTTAATTAATCCAACATATCCAACATAATGTCATTTTAATAGATACTCAGTATAAAATAATGAGAATTTTCCACTTTTTTCATACCTAAGTCTTTGAAATTTGGTGCACATTTTATACACAGCACCTGTTGATTCTGACTAGTGCTCTATAGTCATATGTAGCTAACAGCTACCATGTTGGACAGGAAATCTAACAAAAAGATTATAAAAATAACTTGTCAGGTGAGCATATATTGAAAGAAGACATTCTTAAAATCTGGAATGCTCACTTTCTCTCATACAACACTTGCAGCTAATCCCCAATGCCTTCTCTTTGTTATAAACTGAAGTAGCCACCAAAGAAATAAATATATGCATATTTCTACCTTTCACTTTATTTTCTCTTCTGGAATGCTCTTTACAGCAATATAAAAGACCCATAGTTAATGCTCATCTTAGCTTCTAGAGGCTATAAAGGCTTCTTCTGGTGAATTTGGAGAATTTATAATCTCTATCTTTCATTATGCAGTTACTAGTTATGATTCCTCTAGCTTTGCCTTGTATCATTTAGCTTTAACCATCTCCCATTTACCACATCTTAAATTTCCCATACCACACATAGTGCCTTGTATAGACGAAGAACTTGATTTGACATTCAACATGTTCCTGTTCCATCACAATTCTCTTCTACTACAACTAATGAACACTATCTCATCTGCAGGTCAGGATAAAATCAAAAGAACATCTGCAACATCTACCACACAATGTGAATTAGCTATCTAGCATCTTTAACTCAAGAAAACATACCACAGGAAACACAGCAGAGCAACTTCAAGACTCCTTTTCAGCAGGAGTCCTCATAGCGATTCAGAGGCTATTCTTTAGCTCCTCAACTGATAGTTCAATTGTAAGGGAATAAAACCCTATGGGTATGAAATTATGAGCGTATAGAACCATTCCTGGCTTAAAAGCTCCACACAGGAACCAAAATATATAACAGTACCATGGACATAGTTTCTTGGAAGTCCAAAGGGATATACCCAGGTAAAAGAATACACCATGCTCAGGGCAGAGTAAAGCTCTGGCTCCCCACCCAGTATATGGCTCATTTGCAATTTTCCCAGTCCAGATGCTGTTAACCAGTCAGCAATGCTGCCTAATAACACAACTCACATTCCACTTCCATCAGGATTCCAGAGAACCCGAGCTTAAAAAAATAACCCCAAATCATTTTCCATAAAGAAGGAGAACGGAGGGGCACCTGGTTGACTCAGTTGGAAGAGTATGTGACTCTTGATCTCAGGGTCATGATATCCAGTCCTACACTGGGTATAGAGATTACTTAAATAAATAAAACTTAAAAAAAAAGAAAAGGAGAATGGATTTGTTTAAGTTTTTTTTTACTATTATCTAAGATTAACTGCCAATTAGATGAAGACACATTTACATACATATTTTATTTAAAGAGTTAGTGTTTGGTCACTGTAATTCATTCTATTACTATCAGCTATCAGAATATGGATATTGCCTCATATATAATTTATTCATTATAATAATATTCTAACTGTATAAGAATAAAGTAAGTAAAAAATGACCTTAGTATTACTTACACATATACTTTTTAACAATCTGAGTTGTAAATCTGAAAAGCATTGCTGCCTTTAACAAATAAGACATACTCCAACAATATATCCTCTAAAATGTCACTGATAAGGGGAGAAAAAAATTCTAGTAGCATCTCATTTAAAAAGCGGACTGTGGGGGCAGCTGGGTGGCTCAGTCGGTTAAGCATCTGCCTTCGGCTCAGGTCATGATCCCAGGGTCCTGGGATTGAGTCCTGCATCGGGCTCCCTGCTCAGTGGGGAATCTGTTTCTCCCTCTCCCTCTGCCTGCCACTCTGCCTACTTGTGCTCTCTGTCAAATAAAATCTTTAAAAAAAATTTTTAAGTAATATAAAAAAAAAGTGGACTGTGAAGGAACATTTTGAAGTAACATCAAATATGTACCTGGAGTTGTGGGGAGAGATAGCAGGAGAGGAAGTTTACAAGACCTGTCAGTCAATTTGTACTGGCACTAAGTAGATTTTAAAAGTGGAAAGGCAGGACATATGCTCCTCTGAATCAAGCATTCTGAGTAGAAAATCTGGCAGCTGACAATGAACCAAAAGAACAGGGATCCCTTTGGGGACCAAAACAGACACTTGATAACATTTCTCCAATTAAGATTAAAATAACTTAGATTCAGTTGCAGAGCTAGTTTTTCTTACAGTGAGATTTCCTTAAACCCTCATTTTTTCCAGACCCAATTACATAGATAGTAAGTGATAGAGCCAAGTAGTCAAATAAAGGTCTGAATAGAAAGCCTCTGCTTTTTATCATCATTTACAACCAAACCAATGCATGGTTGATATAACTCACTGATCAAAAACAGTATTCACACTTGGGCACCTGGGTGGCTCAGTTGGTTAAGCGACTGCCTTCGGCTCAGGTCATGATCCTGGAGTCCGGGATCGAGTCCCGCATCGGGCTCCCTGCTCGGCAGGGAGTCTGCTTCTCCCTCTGACCCTCCTCCCTCTCGTGCTCTCTGTCTCTCATTCTCTCTCTCTCAAATAAATAAAAATAAAATCTTAAAAAAAAAAAAAAAACAGTATTCACACTCTAAGTATACGTCTACTCTAAAAATAAATTTTTTATCTCAAGGTTCCAAGAAGCTTTAGAATTCTCATAGAATAAGTTAAGATGCTATCTATTTCTCTTGCCACATGTCCATGTACACACATGTGCACACACAAAAACCCTGCCGGCATGTGGACACAATACACAACTGTCAGTATGGAAAATTTAGCAGGATTCCTGCTATTATGCTGTTTGAAGTGTACTGACAATGCTTCAAATCAAAAGCGTTTAATTTTTAAATAAAGGTGACTTCATTTTAGAGTTGGCTCTAGGGGCGCCTGGGTGGCACAGTTGGTTAAGCGTCCAACTCTTGGTTACCACTCAAGTCGTGATCTCAAAAGTTGTGAGATGGAACCTTGCATCATGCTCCATACCCATCACGGCGTCTGCTTAAGACCTTCTCTCCCTCCTTCTGTCCCTCCCCCACCACGCTCACTCGCTTGTGCTCTAAAATAAATAAATAAATCTTTAAAAAAATAAAGTTGGCTCTGGTTAAGATTCCTTATTTATCTCCCTCACCCCATTAGCTCCAAATACACAAAATCCTCATAGTTACAGCAGAAATGGCCTCTTCTCAGAGTTCAAAAGTCCTGGAATTGAGTCTTATTGTCTCTGATTTGTTTAGCTTGGGTTACTAGATAATTCCTAAACAAATCACACCTATGAAGGATCATGCAACTCAAACCAAAGGCCTCAAAGTAAAGAAGGGATGATTCTCCCCAAAGAGTAGGGAGCTCTTCTTTTAACAGAAGAATCAAGTTACAGTTGGCAAACTAAAACAAAAGATGGCCATTACAAAGGAAACATGGGTGTGGATTCAAGGTAAAAAAGTCACTTAAAGTAGGTGGAACATGATGAAAGAAGACATAAGAGTATGCACTGTATATGTTATTCTTGTGTGAGTTGGAAGATTACTGAAGATGACAAAAATTAGACTAAACAGGAATCTTACTGGTCAGGCTTTGCATATTCAAAAGGGACTATTACAGGCTTCTGTGCCAGGGGCATATCATTAAATTGGTATATAAGAATAATTTTATTAAAAAATAGGATCAGGAAAGCTTGGAAGAGTCAGGAAGCAAAGACAGAAAGGCAGCTAGGAAGATGCTATCTGAATTCAAATATTATTTCAGTAATGAACCCCGGGAATACAGCAATGTCTTTACAGATAGAAGTACAAGGCAGAGTCTTAGATCTATTCATTTAAACAAAACTCATAGAACAAATACTATGAAAGAAACAGGGAATACAAAAAATATAGGAGTCAAAGATAATCTCCAGGACTGGAAACTTGTAAAGATTCAGTCTAGTGGTGCTGCATGCAGTGTAAGGGATGTAGAAAAAAAGTCAATCTAGCATCAGAGTTTCGTTGTCAAGTGTAGTAAGAACATTCAAGGGGAATAACTAAAAAGGCATGGAGAGCATAAGTAATTCAACAGTTCCTAGCACATAACAGATGAAAAAAAAATCAAATAGATGGATGGATGGATTGAATGTCTTTCACAAGCCAAATAATATACTGAACAAAAAGTATCCAAAAATGAATAAGACACAGTCCTTGTTCTCAAAGAATTCACAATCCAACTAACTAGAATAAATAATAAGGGAAATGATTTTTTTAAACAGCCATTAGGGTTCAGAGGAACAAGTGATTAATTCTGGAAATGGAGCTTCGAAAGTGAATCTGAAGGCTTCATAAAAGATAAGTAGAATATGCTACTGAGACTGAGCTTTGGGAGAAATACCCCTTCTTTTAAGAAAGAGAGGAGTCAGTGATTGGGGTCACAGTACTTAAGGTAGGCAGGAAATTTTGAGGAAGAAAGTGTAATGAAAGCCAAGACAATGATTTCTGTCTTAAAATATGAAAGATAAGCCTAGTTTATTGAAAGTATGATTTGAATGCAAAAGTACTAATGGATTGATACAATTAACTGTGGAACACTCATTTCTCCAGTAACAGAATAATTAAAGTAATAAATCAGATTCTGTTGATATCTCTTTGTTAAATCATATCATTTTAAGATAGACTGCCTTTTATAAAGGAATAGCTATAAAATAAGCGTTTGAATTTTCTGTCTCTTCTCCTTTCACAAATGAGACTCAGATTCAGCCTATACTGATAACTGTAACATAGGTCTTAAGCAGAAATCAAAAACAAACCTAAATGAGCAAAGACTACTGCTTTTAAGTGTGTACTTGCAGTGGTGGAGACTGGCATCTAAAGGGAATACTTAACACTCCACGCTCTACTCCAGCAGCTGCCTTATAGAAATGCAGGCTCAATATTATGAGAATATTTTGATCTTTTTTAGAGAAGCTAGAAATCTTGCCTATATGAAATCTGAATTAAGTACTGGTTTATTTATGTGTGGACTAGTTTTACCTAAAGTTTTTATCTTCTGTCTTAGACAAATAACTATTCTTGAGTTCAGGAGAAATATAAATTATGTTTATCCATTTTTACCACTACACTTCTCTTTCTTTTTTAAACCAGAAAACTATACATAAAAACATAGCATGTTTTGGGATCTCCTCAACAATGCAAGCAACAAGAAAGAGCGATTAACCAATCAGTACTTTATTCTTCACTCCTTAAACTGTCACTTAATACATTTTCATTTTAAAGAGCTGAATACACTTCACTCTTAAATATGAAATAAGAAATTTGTATAATCTCAACAAATTCATTTAATAATAAGCACACAGGTAACCAGGAATCATGGACAAACTTGTTCTAGATAAAAATTCCATTGGTTCAAAGATTCCCAAACTCACATCTGAGTACTGGCTCTGAGTATTATCTGGAGAACTTTTAGAAACAGATTCCCAAGGTCCATTCCCTGATTCCTAAGGGATGAGACTTAGGAAATCTGTATTTTAATTTTCTGAAGTAGTTCTGATATGTAGCTGTATTTGGGAATAACTACTTATTCAAAACTATAAAAACTTATTTTTGAATAAATTAACTGAAAACCTGACACTAAAATTTTATCCAGAATTTTTTCTTTCCTATCACTTCAGGCAATACAGACAATTACTCTTGTCTTATTATAATCTTAAAAATTAAATTCCAAAAGAAAGCACTAACACAGGAACTCAACAGTCAAAGCAAAATCATTCATTTAAGATAGCCTGGCAACCTAAAATCTTTTAGTAGCTCCTTACCATCTAAGACTCTATCTCTGACTCCTCTCCCAGCTCATTATCTCCAGCCACAACAGCGTTCTTTCCACTCTTAAACAGCTTCCCTCCACCCCAGAGTCTCTGCATTTGTTTCCTTTACTTGGATACTTCCAAGACATTCAGAGACATTAAGCCTTCCTCCCTAAATATAAATATAAGCTAACAAGAATCCTCCTCAAAGTGGATTCACCCAATCTAAAATAGTCCCAATAGCCAGCTTCCCTCCATCCTATTCTATAAATTTTTAAAAGATTTTTTATCCATTTATTTGAGAGAGAGCGAGCGTGTGCAGAGCTTGGGAGACAAAACAAGAGTGGGGGGAAGGGGTAGAGGGAGAGGGAGAAGCAGACTCGCGATGAGCAGATGAGCAGGGAGACTGACTACTCGACAACGTGGGGCTTGATCCCAGGATCCTGGGATCCTGACCTGAGCCCAAGGCAGACGCTTAACGTACTGAGCCACCCAGGCACACCCCCAATCCTATTTTATTACACTCTATTTTCCCAGTTTCATTTTCCTCATAATGCTTATGACTATCTGACATTATCTTATTTACTTATTTCTTTAGGTATTTATTGTCTGCCTCCTATTAACAGAGTTTATGTTCCACGTAAGCAGGGATCTGTTTTCCTTACTCACTATTATATCAAATAGAGTATTATCGGAGATACAGCAAGTGCTCAATAATGTTATGTTATTGTTGAGTAAATGAACAGAAAAAGTATACAAATTCCTAATCTTGCTCTTAATTGTGCCATATGAGCCTCTATGAAAACAAAAAAGTGTTTTTATAAAGTTCTAAGCAAGATTAAATGTTCCACCTTCCTCCTTGGAGCTCCCTTCCTCCAGAAATAGTCATTCCTCTGTATCCTTTTGGTCAAGTAATTTTGACTTGGGGTAGGTAAACATAAGAGACTCCAGAAGCAGCAACTCTAGTGAAATAAAGAGCTACGAGCAAGTACAGTCTTAAAATCCAAGCAAACCCCCCAAAATATAGAACTTTTCTCAATTATGTTTCATTCAAAGAAGACTACCTGAGTTCTCAGAGTGATGGGTCTTTCCAGGAACCAGGTGTACTCTGGATCCTAAGAGAATGACGGATGAGTAAAGGTAAATTAAAGATGGTGAGGGAGGAAGGGGGGAGTAAAGGAAGGGAAAGAATGGTTTTCTGAAAGAAGACTACTTTATGCAAGTGGCACTGCTTTCCTCAAGAAGTTCACCACCTAAATAGCATTATTAAATAGGATTACAGATAAGTAGCAACATGACAATGTGCATATGAATGAAAATGCACAGAAACATAGGAAAAGCTGAATCTTAAATATAAATTTGATAAATTTAATAAAGTGGAACAATATTATTTTTAAATAGATATTTACATAATGTTTTATATCCCAAGAATCAAATGCTGAAAAAATAAACTAAACAGGAAATAAAATAAAGGGCCAGTCAGAAAAACTTTACTACCTTCAACAATACTTAAAAAAAAAATTGAAAAATTCAACATCAATTCTTGAAAATACTTGGTAAAGAACTATTACAAAGGTACTTCCTGGGGCATCTGGGTGGCTCGGTCGGTTAAACGTCTGCCTTGGGCTCAGGTCAGGATCCCAGTGGGATCTCGAGCCCTGGCTTGGGCTCCCTGCTCAGCAGGGAAGTCTGCTTCTTCCTCTCCCTCTACCCCTTCCCCCACTTGTGTGCGTGCGCGCACGCTCTTTGTCTCTCTCTCTCTCTAATAAATAAAATCTTAAAAAAAAAGAAAGAAAGAAAGAAAGGTACTTCCTTAAAAAAAAAAGGTATCTCCTTAACATGGTAAAGGCTATTAAAAACTACTGGAGTGGGCGGGTGGGGGGAAAAAATCTCAGTAATTATTACCATACCACAAAGTGAAACACCTAAGGCATTTCTATTATACCCAGATACAGGACATTACTTGGGAGGTTAAAAAAAAAAATTAAAGTTACAATAATATGATTAAAGAGGAGGGTAGAAAAAAATGTGTTGATTAAAAATTACTGTTATTTGCTGATTATATGATTGCTCACCTAAAAAATATAAACCAAAGTTTTTATTAGAAAAATGAACAAGACTTTTGGTTTTTACCCCAGCCTGAAAGAAGCTTGAAATCCACCAGCGTGTGCAAACTGAAAAGTCAACAACTCTTCTTAGAGCTATAAAAGAAGTGAAGTCACAGAGCAAATCACTGCCCCCAAAATTACAGACAGGCAGATGAATACAAGGAATCACAACTTACTGGAGCAGAAAACCAAGAGTAGACAGAGAGACCTCTGCAGGAAACAGTGGTGGGATAGGGAAACCTGACCTGAGTTATGACTGACAAATTGCTGGAGGCTCAGTGTGGACAACTCTGAGATTAAAAACTCCAAAGGAAACCAGTCACTGAAGTTCCCCACACTTTTCTGAGTTTTACCTCTTGGAGCTCTACCAAGTCTTCATGGTGAATAACAGAGAAAAATCCCCTGATGCTTCCAGAAGAGAAGGGAAAAAGGAGGCAATCTGAAATATACCAGAGCACTTTGTTCTTTCTAACAAAATTTGTTCTCAGGAGAAATTATTTAAGGAGAGCCTAACCTCCCGAAGTTTTATCAGAACCAAAGTAACCTAGGAAAAGGGAAATACCCAAGTACAGTCTCCCTCCAGTCATTGTCCTACCTAAGAGGGGTGAAGGGTAAAAATCACTTGAGAAGTTCACAGTCCACAGACAGAGGACCATAAAAGACTAAAACCTAAATAAGTTCTGAGGTCAAACGTACAGCAATGTGATGATTAACAATAATGTATTATACACCTGAAATCTGCAAAAAGGATATATCTTAAGTTTTCTTACCACCAAAAAAAAGGTGGTGGGGGGGAGTGGACCTATATGCTGTGATAGATAGGTTAATTAGATTGATTGTAGTGATTATTTCACAATGTATATGTATACCACAACATTAAATTGCATGCTTTAAGTATAAATAATTTTTGTCACTTTATACTTCAATAAAACTGAAGGAAAAAAAGACTAAGCCCTAATAGCTGGACTATAAAACACTTCCCCTACACCCCCACTTTACCACCACCTTACTAAAGGCCTATTTACAGCAATTCATTTTATCAAGTACAACATGTCTGGCTATCAAGAAAAAATTACAAGGCATACTAAAAGGCAAGAAACAATTTTAAAACACAGAACATCAAAACTAGACTTAGCTATGACAGAGATGTTGTAATCATCAAACCAAGAATTTAAAAACAACTATAATTAATATACTAAGTGCTCTAATGGATAAAGTAAACAGTATGCAAAACAGATGGGCAATTAAAGCAGAGATGGAAATCCTAAGAAGGAACTAAAAAGAAATGGTAGGGATCAAAAACACTAAACAGAAATGAAAAATGTCTTTGATGGACTCAAAGACATTAATAAACTAGATGTAGCTAAGGAATCTCTAAGTTTGATGATATCTCAGTAGAAATCCCCAAAACTAAAAAGCAGAGAAAAAAGACTGGAAAAAAAAAAAAAGTCTAAGAACTATGAGACAACTAAAAACTGTGTAATGAGAATAAAAGAAAGAGAATAGAAAAACAAAAGAAATACTTGAAACACTAATGACTAAGACTTTACCCAAAATAATATCAGACACCAAATCACAGGTCCAAGAAGCTCAAAGAACAGCAAGCAAGATAAATGTGAAAAAAAAACAAAACAAAAAACTATACCTAGGCACATCATTTTCAAACTACAGAAAACCAAAAATAAAGAAAAATTATTCCAAAGAAGTGAGAGAAAAACAAATTACCTCTACAGAAAAAGATAAGAACTCTGACTTCTCAGAAACCATGAAAGCAAGAGACTGGAGTGAAATATTTATACAGTGTTGAGAGAAAAGAAACAACTGGCCTAAAATTCTGTACCCTGTGAAATTACCCTTCCAAAGTGAAGGAGATATAAAAACCCTTAGGCAAAGAAAAATTGAGAGAATTTGTTGCCAGAAGACCTGCTTACTAGAAATGTTAAAAGAAGTTCTTCAGATAGAAGAAAACTAATATAGGTCAGGAAAACTTAGGTCTACCTAAAAGAAGAGAACTGAAGATAGAATCAGTGAAGGTAAAATAAACACCTTTATTATTATTCTTAACTGATCTAACAGCTAAGTTTCTTCAAAATAACAATGTATCCAATTATGTAAGTTTATGACTATGTGAATATGTATATGTGTGTAGTATATATATGAAATACAAAATAACATAGGTCAAAGAAATCTCAAGACGTTTTAAAATATTCTGAATTAAATGAAAATGAAAATGAATTTGTCAAAACTTAATGAGATACAGTGAAAGCAGCATTGAAGGCATCTATAAGAAAGGAAGTATCTAAAAATCAATTATCTAGGCTACCACCTTAGCAAAGTAGAAGAGCAAGTGAAATCCAGAAAAAGCACAGGAGAAGAAATTAAAAAAAAGAAATTAGAGCAGAAATCAATTAAATTGGATACAGAGATTATTAGAGAAAAATCAGTAACACCAAAAGCTGGTTCTTTGCAAAGATCAATAAAATTGGTAAGTCTCTAGCCAGGCTAACTAAGAAAAAAAGAGAAAAAATACAAATGACCAATACCAGAAATGAAAGAGAAGACATTACTACAGATTCCACAGACATTAAAAGGATGATAGAGGAATACTATGAGCAACTCTATGCCCACAAATTTGACAACCTACATGAAATAGATCTACTCAGTGACAGACACAATCTGCCAAAATTCACACACAAAAAAACAGTCTGAAAGGTCTATATATATGCTAAAAATTGAATCAATAATCAATAACCTTCCAAAACAGAAAGCACCAGGCTTGCTTGGGTTCACTGATGAATTCTCCCCCAAAATAAAGGAAACTTTAAGGAAATATACCAATTTTCTAAAATCTCTTTCAGAAAACATAAAAAGAATTCTGCCTAACTCAATCTATGACACCAGAGTTACCCTAACATCAAAACCAGATGAAAACTACAGACTAATATCTCTCATGAACATATATGCAACATGTAAAAAAATATGTAAAAAATTTACATTGCATGAAAAAATATTATATACCACCACCAAGGGATTTATCCCAAGTATGCAAAGCTGGTTCACCATTTTTAAAAACTCAGCTAATATAATGTATCACATCAAAGGCTAAAGAAGAAAAATCACATAATTTTATCTATAGCTGCAAAGCATCTGACAAAATCCAACAGCTATTCATAATAAAAACTGTCAGTAACCTAGAAATAGATATGGAATATCTTAATAAAGAATACCTACAAAATACTACAGCTAACATTATACTTAATGGTGAGAAATTAGAAGTTTTCCCTCTAAGATCAGGAACAAGGCAAGGAAGTCCCCTCTCACCACTCTTTCTCAACAATATACTAGAGGTCTTAGCCAATGTAGTAAGACAAGAAAATAAAATAAAATGTATACAGATTTCCCAACATGTACCTGAATTTCTAACTAATTCATTAGCAAAGAAAAGGAAATAAAAGGCATACAAACTGAGAAGGAAGAAATAAAACTGTGTCTGTTCATAGATGATATTATCTATGTAGAAAATCTGAGAGAATCAACACTTAAAAACTTCTGTACTAATAAGCAATCATAGCAAAGTCACAGGATACGAGGTTAATGCACAAAGGCCAATCACTTTTCTACATACTAATAATAAACAATTAAAAATTAAAAACACAATACTATTTACATTAGCACCCCCCAACAAATGAAATACTTAGGTGCAAATCTAACAAAATATGTATAAGAGCTATACGAGGAAAACTACAAATCTCTAATGAAAGAAATCAAAGAACTAAATAAATGGAGATACTCCATGTTCTTGGGTAGGAAGACTCAACACTGTCAAGATGTCAGCTCTTCCCAACTTGATCTATAAATTCAATGCAATCCTAATCAAAATCCAGCAAGTTATTTTGTGGTTATCAACCAACTGATTCTAAAGTTTATAGTGGAGAGGCAAAAAAAAAAAAAAAAAAAAACAGAAAAGCCAACACAATATTGAAGGAGAACAAAGTTAAAGGACTGACACTCCTCCATTTCAAGACTTATAATCATCAAGGTATCAGTGAAAGAACAAATAGACCAATGGAACAGAATAGACAGCCCCAAAATAGACTCATATAAATAGAGTCAACTGATCTATCCTTTGACTAAGGTACAAAAGCAATACAATGGAGCAAAGATGGTCTTTTCAACAAATGGTGCTGGAACAACTGGGCATGTGGATGAAAGAAGAATCTAGACACATTCCTCATAACCTTCACAAAAATTAAATGAAAACAGATCACAGACTCAAATATAAAACATAAAACTACTAAATTCCTAGAAAATAATATAGGAGAAAAACCTATGACCCTGGGTGTGGCAAGGACTTTTTAGATACAATACTAAAGGCATGATCCATGAAGAAAAAAATTAGTAAGCTGGGCTTAATTAAAAGTACAATTTTCTGCTGTGCAAAAGGCACTGTCAAGAGAATGAAAAGACAGACCACAGTCTAGGAAAAATAATTTGTAAAAGAAATAGCTCATAAGAAATAGCTCTTGTCCTAAATACATATAGAATTCTTAAAACTCAATAATAACAAACAACATGATTAAATATTGGACCAAAGACCCTGACATCACACCAAAGATACACAGATGGCAAATAAGCATACAATAAGATTCTCCACATCTTAGGTCATCTTATCAAAACAACAAGACTCAACTACACACTTATTAGAATGGCAAAAATAAAAAATACTAACACCACCAAATGTTGGTGAGGACGTGGAGCAACAGGAACTCTCTTTTATTGTTTGTGAGAATACAAAATGGTACAGCCACTTTGGAAGACAGTTTGGTGATTTCTTATAAAACTAATGGTGAGCACTGTGAATTGTGTAAGACTGTTGAATCACAGACCTGTACTTCTGAAACAAATAATACATTATATGTTTAAAAAAAAAAAGATAGTAGGGAGGGAAAAATGAAGGGGGGGAAATTGGAGGGGGAGACGAACCATGAGAGACTACGGACTCTGAGAAACAAACTGAGGGTTCTAGAGGGGAGGGGGTGGGGGGATGGGTTAGCCCGGTGATGGGTATTAAGGAGGGCACGTATTGAATGGAGCACTGGGTGTTATATGCAAACAATGAATCATGGAACACTACATCAAAAACTAATGATGTAATGTATGGTGATTGACATAACATGAAAAAAAACACAAAAAACCACTAAACATACTCCTACCACACAACCGGCAATAGCACTCCTTGGTATATTTACCCAAAGGATTTGAAAACTTACGTCCACAATAAAAATCTGCACGTGGATGTTAGTAACAGGTTTACTCAAAATTGCCAAAACTTGGAAGCAAGCAAGATGTCCTTCAGTAAATGAATGGAAAACCTGTGGTACATTCAGACAATGCAGTGTTATTCAATGCCGAAAAGAAATGTTGCTATCAAGCCATGAAAAGACGTGGAAGAACTTTAAAAGCATATTGCTAAGTGAAAGAAGCCAGTCTAAAGAGCTATATACTGTATGATTCCAACTCTATGATATTCTGGAAAAGCAAAACTATGGAGACTGTAAAAAAAAAGATCAGTAGTTGCTGGGGTTGGCAGAGACGGGAGATGAGTAGGCAGAGCACAGAAGATTTTTTAGAGAAGTAAAACTACTCTCTACTATACTATAATGGTGAATACATATCATTGTACATTTGTCCAAACCCAAAGTTAACCTTAATGTAACCAAATGGACTCTGTGTGATTAGGATGTATCAATGTAGATTCATCAATTTTAAGAAATGTGCCACTCTGGTAGGGGATACTGACAATGGTAGAGGTTAGGCATGTGTGAGAGCAGGGAATATAGGAGAAATCTATACCTTCCTTCAATTTTACTGTGAACCTAACATTGCTCTAAAAAATAAAGTCTATTAAAAAAAAAAGAGCGCAGTAGATGAATATAAGAAATAATAAAAAAATTAACTGGCTTTCCTATTTACCATGAGTTAAGAAATTGCAATATAAAAAGAGCCAATTCACAATAAAAAATATAAAATTATATAATTTTTATATATTATATTATAAAATAAATGTGCAGATCAACATGAAATCTGCAAAACTTTAATGAAGGGGATTTGAATGAATAAAGACTTCTGTTTTCATTTTTTTTTTTTAAGATTATCTGAGGGGAGAGAGAGAGAATGAGTAGGGTTAGAGAGAGAGGATCTCAAGCCGACTCAATGGTGAGCACGGAGCCTGACATGGGGCAGATCTCATGACTATGAGATCATGACTTGAACGGAAAGAGTCCAATGCTTAACCGACTGCACCACCCAGGCACCCCCATTTTTTATGTTTTCTAAAAGCAAAACTCAGTATTATAAAGATGACAACTCTGTCTAAATTCTATTTATTGGAAATTCAGTTTAAAATACCAATGGACGTTTTTGGGGAAGAAGGTAGCTTAAAAAAAAAAAAAAGTCCTAAGTACACCTAAAAGCCAAGAACTTTTAAAAACATAAGTCAGGGGGCACCTGGGTGGCTCAGTTGGTTAACCATTGGACTCTTGGCTAGGGTTGTGATCTCAGGGTTGTGGGGCTCAGTCGGACTGGACAGCGAAGAGTCCGCTTCTGATTCTTTCCTTCTTCCTCTGCCCCTTCCCCCACTCCCTTGTGAGCATCATCTCTCTAAAATAAATAAACAAATACACAAACTCTTAAAAAAAAAAAAACCAGCATAAGTCAGGTCATATGATTCTTGCTCAAAACCCTGCAAAAGCTACATAATTCATTCACGGTAACAGGCTTTCAAACCCTAAAGACCCAGTTTTGAAGAAAAAAAAAGAAAATGTGTACAATATGCCTTAAAAAAAATGTGGAAAAATTTACAAGTAGCAGAGCTAGAGATTACCTTTATTTTCGTCTCTTATAATCAAACCACCTAAAATGAAACAAAGCAGTCCAAGCTCTAATAATAAACATTTAATAGTAAACATTTATCCAGCTCTTATTATCTGTGTAGCCTATTTTGGGTTATTTGTTTAAACCTATTTTCCTTAATTCTGAAAATAGCTCTGCAAAATGGTGTTATTCCACATTCCGGCTGAGAAAACTGAAGTTTCAAAATCTTAAGTGACTTGCATCACTTCAAAGTGACTGAGCAAGGATTTAAAACCCAAGCTGTTGTAGTTCTGCTCTGAAACTTAAGTAGCTGTGACTATAAAGGAAAAGAATTCACTCTTTAACCCCAGTTTTATGTAAAAGTAAGAAATATTTGGAGTAAATATTCTCTATCAGTTACGTTTTTCATTTTTCTACAATTTCATAAGACTAAATGTAAGCTCATAGCAACTACTCAAAAAACAGGACTCCATAATGATGACTCCACCCTCCTGCAGAGGAGCAAATCTCAAAACCTATAATCCCATTTCACAAAGTAAACATCTCCACCTTGACAACACATCCTTTATATAATGTTCATTATCCCTTCATCCCCCAGCCCAAAAACGTTTAGTAACCCAGTACACTCTGTGGAAATACAGTAAAATTTAGAAAACACTTTTTAACTGTGAGCAATATTGGATTTAAATTGGCATCATGGTCCTCATACACAGTAGTTTAAGAAAACAGTAACAAAAACAGCAAGCCAGTAAGGCCCTTACAAACCTACAGACTACAGTCCCCACATAAAAGAAAAATAGGCAATGGTGAAATAAAAACCATCATCAGACAAATTTTAATCATCATAAGTTATAATCTATAAACTTTCATTTCAATAGTTGTAATGAGGGACGCCTGGTGGTTCAGTGGGTTAAGAATCCAACCCTTCATTTCAGCTCAGGTCATAATCTCAGGGTTGTGAGAATGAGCCCTGCATGGCTCCATGCTGGGCATGGAGCCTGCTTAAGATTCTCTCTCTCTCTCTCTCTCCCTCTCTCTCCTAAAAAAAAAAAAAAAAAACCTTGCAATGATTAAAAGATTACAGTGAAAATATATAGAACACATTTCCCACAGACATTAGGAATGAGGTAAAGAAGAATTTTCAAGAGGTTCCAAAATCTGAAAACTCAAAGCATTCTAACACCACTTACCCATTTAGTAGCTTTCATATCAGACACAGCTAGATTCAAAGATACTATCCATGGCTTCTTGGCAGAGTAAGGAATGCCTAAAGCCTACATAGTAAACCCACACCCTTTCTTAAAAAGACCTTATTTATGGACCATGGATGCAATATTATAGACCATGGATGATCTCAGTAATGTTGGTGTCCACTGGAATATGACAATTCAGAAAATATCAAGGGTCAATCACTTAAAACAAGAAATGACAGGGCGCCTGGGTGGCTCAATTGGTTAAGCGTCTGCCTTCAGCTCAGGTCATGATCCCACGGTCCTGGGATCGAGCCCCACACATCAGGCTCTCTGTTTAGCTGGGAGCCTGCTTCTCCCTCTCCCTCTGCCTGCTGCTCCCCCTGCTTGTGCTCTCTCTCTCAAATAAATAAATAAAATCCTTGTAAAAAAAAAAAAAAAAAAAGAAAAAAAACAAGAAGTGAAAGCTTTTTCATTCCTGTAGATAAATTTCAGATATATATGATATAGATTTCACAGAGATACATAAATTTAAAACAGTCACAAAAATGTTCGAGATTAATGGGGACTGACAAATTTTTCTTCATCCATAAATCTCAAACTATAAGGTATTTCTTTGAAAGCTATACATTTTATGTTTATACAATAAATATGCATTTTTCAGAAGGTGGACTTCAAAAACAGGGTGGTGTATTAAGTGTATAAAAACTAAAAGCATGGACCTTAGGAAGTTATAAGGCATCTGAAAGATGTAGACTACCTTGATATACGACACAGCACTCCTTTTTAAATGATCCACACAGATGGATCCTTTCTGCCTTGGTTTGAAAATAACAAGAAACTCCAGACTTCATGAGACAGTCCATTTCATTATTAATCAAATTACATCTTTTAGGAAATTTCTTTTGTGTAGAACAAAAATTTACATCACCCTTTAACTTCCATCCACTGCTTCTAGTTTTACTCTGAGGAACAAAAGAGTCTAAGTATACTCCTAATATTTTATGAGGTTTATCAAATTATTTGGAGACAGCTAGTTATTTTTCATTGATCAGCTCTTCTCCAAGCTCAACCTGGCAAGTTCCTACAACTTCTTCTCATCTAACCTAGTTCCTAAATACATCATCATACTGGTAGATTATGGAGTTATCACAATAGTTATGTGTATAAGAAAAAAATAAATAATAACCTTTTGATATAGATGATAGGTGATGGGCTAAGCTCACTACTAGGCAAAGCATTTAATGCTTTCCCTTTTAATGTGCCATCCACTCACATAATTCTATTTCTGAATGATGGTCAAGAGATCACAATTTAAGTAGTTCTTTTAGCTTAAGAGATGCTAAATAGTTTGTACTCATTTGTTTTAACTCATTTGGTTTTGCAAACAATTGTTTTTTCTTATTAAAGAAAATGTAGTTTGCTGGTCCACATACTCATTAACTTCATAGAGTGTCCAACCAAATGTCCTAAATAACCAATGTGAGAATACAACATCTTTCATCTCTAGTCTATCTTTAAATAGATCTAATAGCGTGACTCAATTATAATTACCACCACAAAAACAATAATGGGTTAAAAAGAAAAACTGGGACAAAGATGCTAACAGTGATTTTGGATGATAAGGATACACATGAATGTTATGTACTCTCCATTTCTCTTTGTGTTTTAAATTTCTTAAAAAAATAAATAAGCATTCATCCAAAAGCTAAATAAACTATTTCTTGCTGAGACCCTATTTGACTAACATGAGAATCTAAACAGTGTTTTTAGGAAAGCTTTTTCATTGACCTGTTGCTCAAAGGGATTCTTCTGATTGAAAGCATTATTATGCTACCATAGACCCTTAAAAAGGCAAATTAGGTATTTCTGTTCAAACTTACACTGGCTATATTTTAGGAATCAGTGTTCCTAAAAATAAAGAAAAAAAATTACATCCCCAATAAATTATTTCCTTAATAGACACTGGGGTTTCCATGGACATTGAGAAAAAATCAGCAGGGGAAAGAACACTGAACAATCACAAAGCCAGAGTTTCCACTGTGACTGACACATTGCAACTGCAATATTTTGGGCAAGTTATTGTATCATTTCAGCACTTAGTACCCTAATCCAAAAAAAATCAGAGAGACAAGATGCTGTTTAATCAAAATTTTTTCTCATTCTAAATTTCTTTGATTCCACGAAATCAAATATTTCCCAGGTAGCGCACCGTAAATGTTTGTCATGTATTAGTGTTTTTCCTGTGGTATGAACTTTTAATGTTCCTTTGCAATGAATTACTACTTCTACCGCTGATAATAGTATTAATAGGGAGCTAACACTTCAGTATTTACTGTGTGCAGACACAGTACAATGCTTTACATGGATTACACTTAATCTTCACAATAACCTTTCAAAACAGATATATTATCCTTTTACAGATGTCCATGATCCCAAAACTGGGAAGTGACAGAGCTGGGTCTTCATCCTTGGCAGAATGAACTCAAAGCCCCTAAAGAGGGATATAGAATAGATTTGTTCACCAAATCCTCAACATCAGAACAATGGGACACTCTGAAAGCCTGAACAAAATACATATATAACAGAAACAGTACTTCACATAGTAAGCAGTGTAAAAACCGGATTTAAATCCACCTTACTTTTATTAAGTTCTATAATCTCAGGCAAGTCACTCCATTTAAGTCTCTTTGCTCACTTGGAATATGACAGAAAAATAATACCAACTTAAGATGCTATTTTAAGAATTAAAAGCAACAACATAAAAGTGCTTATGTGTGATTAGCAAACATGTCATTTAACAGTTGCATATTATTGGGGTGCCTGGGTAGCTCAGTCGTTAAGCATCTGCGTCTGCCTTCAGGTCAGGTCATGATCCCAGGATCCTGGGATTGAGCCCTGCATCAGGCTCCTTGCTCAGTGGGAAGGCTGCTTCTCCCTCTCCCACTCCCACTGCTTGTGTTCCCTCTCTCGCTGTGTCTCTCTCTGTCAAATAAATAAATAAAATCTTTAAAAAAAAAAAAGGCTTTAAAAAAAAACAGTTGCATATTACTAAAATTATGAAATGACAGTGCACTAAAAGACACATATAAACACATATAAATCTAAATACTATTTATGTCATATATATTTATATATAATATATAAATCCCTAAGCCATTTGGAGCCATGGATAATTAACTTATAATAGCCACACCACCTGTCTCTCTACCCCTTAACTATATATTGGGGGGGGAAGTCACAGTAAACAAACAAAAATTCTCAGCACAATGTCCCCCCAAAACAAGTACACACATACTCAAATACTACCAATGTCTAGCACACTGACTTACCCATATCAAGCATATAATAAATATTTCTGAAATTGTAACAACTATTTTCTGTTTTGAAATAGTGATACCTATCATTGGCAAATAATTTTTTTGAATATTAGAATTAGATTGTGTTCTGTCCTTGCCAAGAAAGACAAATAATAAAATGAAAAAGACCAGTGTAAAAAAGGAATATCATAGTAATAAAAGAGAGTAAGTAGAAAGAATCTGAACTCTAGACTGAGAAGGCCTGAGTTTATGTCCCAACTCTATCACTTTTATCTGGGTGTACTGAACAAAACTTTTAACTTTCATCTTAAGTTTTCTTCATCTGTAAAATGGGTACCACCAACCTCACCCTAATGCCAATGAGCACACCTAGCAGTAGGATAATAATTCCTAAATATAATTCTCCAATAAAAGGAACCAGAGTTCTTCGCATAAATGGAATGACTCTAAAGCTGGAATGAAGAAAATGTAAGATGAGCCTGGAACATTTTGTGAAGCCAAAAAGAAAGTGCTCAAAAAATGAAGGAACATGTCAAAAGGGCACAGAAGGCAACCTCATGGGCTCCCAATGGCCAAATCTGGGCCAAGAGAGCATCAAAATAATGATAGCAATGGATTATATTCCATACTGATAGAAATACTTAAATAAATGCAGGGAGAAGAGAAAGCTTCTCTATAGAATTCCAATTAATAGTAGCAGAAGGAATGACGGAAATAGAAAATCACCTTTGGCAATCATCACAATAATTGTTGCAGGCAAAAATCAACAGATGTTTAAAAAAAGTGATAAGAAATAGAATATTTAGGGATGCCTGGGTGGCTCAGTCGGTTAAGCGTCTGCCTTCGGCTCAGGTCATGATCCCAGGGTGCTGGGATCGAGTCCCGCATCGGGCTCCCCGCTCCGCGGGGAGCCTGCTTCTCCCTCTGCCTCTGTCTCTCTCTCTCTCTGTCTCTCATGAATAAATAAATAAAATCTTTAAAAAAAAAATAGAATATTTATATAGTCTCAAAGTGTCTCTTCCCAGAAGATGCTTATTATAAAGAGATTTTACATCAGCTGAGAAACCTGGCAGACACAACACAACCTTAACCAAATGATCAAAGTTCATTATCATCAGTATGGGATATATCAATATCTGATTTGAAGCATGAGGACCTTCTGATTTGAAGCATGAGGACATCACTACTCTACAGCATTGTTACCAGAAATGCTTACCTTGAATTTAATCACAAATGAACATCAGACAAACCCAAACTGAGAAACACTATAAAATACCTGGCCAGTACTCTTCAAAATTTCAAAGTTAATGAAAGAAAGACTGAAGAGCTGTTCTAGATTAAAGAAGACATAAATACTTAACAAAATATGTGATGTGAGATTGTATCCTGAACTAGAAAAAGGACATCACTGGCACTGATAAAACCTTAATATTTTATCAATGTTAATTTCCTGATTTGGCTATGTAAGAGGTTAACGTCTTGGGAAGCTGAGCGAGAAATATATTTTTGTATATTTTTTCCTACTTGTAGGTGTAACATTCCAGAGTGAGTGACATACATACATACATACGGACATATATGCATGCATTAGAATTTTCTGAAGGAACACAGCAATATGAGAACTTATACTTAATTTACCAGTAGTTGCCACATATCTTTGAATGACAGCTCTTCAGTATATAAAACTTCTCAAGATTACATAGGATGGTAAGAGGCAATGACACACCAGCATGTTTATACAATCTTTTCAATGCTCCTACCTTGACCTCTCACCTATAAAATCTCCAATTTTTAGTACTAATAATTGGAAGGAAAGGAAGAAAAATTATAGCTCAGTAGGTTAATGACAAGTTATTTGAGGAGTTTGGAACCACAACCATGTACTTCACCTAAAATACCCCTTAGTCTTTTAATCAGAAATCTAGGCTTACTTGGACCATTTATCTGATTTAGAATGACACATCTTGTGCTCTTACATTAAAGCCAGACCCAAGCAAGCTAAATAGTTACAAATTACTCATTTCAAAGCTCTTCCTAATGAAAGAAATTTTTTTTTTTAAAGATTTTATTTATTTATTTGACAGAGAGAGACACAGCGAGAGAGGGAACACAAGCAGGGGGAGAGGGAGAAGCAGGCTTCCCGCTGAGCAGGGAGCCTGATGCGGGGCTCAATCAGGACCCTGAGATCATGACCTGAGCTGAAGGTAGACGCTTAATGACTGAGCCACCCAGGCACCCCAAGAAATTATTTTCTAAAAAAAGATTAAAGTCCTACACATTCTATAAATAATAAAGTATCATTCATATATAAAATTTTATTTATAATAAAGGCTAAAGTTATAAAAACAGTAAGTTCACAATATTCATCTGATGCTTAGCTCTAAGTTAACCGACACTATATCTTCTACCTTTCTTACAAAATCTATCCTGCCATACAAACTTCAAAGTTAATCAGTTAAGACTGTAGTTGCTTTGTCACACTATAAGACTACTGAAGTATATATAAAGTTAAGCATAACACATAAAAATTCCTTTTCAAAATGAAGTAATTTTTACTTTGAATAGTTTTTCCCACTCTCTTGGGAAAACTGTATTTTCTCCTAGCAGAAAAATCAGTATTTCCAAGTCCTTCATTACCAAAAAACCACTTATTTCTAATATCAGACTGAGAAGTCAGGGCAAAAATCCAGCTTTTATTCATTTACTTCCCCAAAGCCTACCGTCTTAACACCTGGAACACACTAAACCTCAAAAATGTTAATTCCAATCCTTTCTTTGGCATAATAAATACTCAATAAATGTTTGTTGTAACTATTTCACTCAATATCAACATTAATGACTGTGCGAAACCGAAGAGTAGTGTAAAATCCAGGAGAGGGACTAAATTTGACTAGTAAGAAACGCTGCAACATCCTGATCTCCACCAACTATTAGCCTACCATTCCAAGGCACACGTGCAATTGATCCTCTTGACCCCACTGCAGTAAAACATTTAACTACCACTAAAATATGCAGCATACACATAATGGATTTGAATTTAAAGATTTTTCCTTACTGAAAAAGGCCTAAACACTGTTTTTATAGAACCTAAACACTTCAACATCTGAATAAATAATACCTTACTCTAGCAATATACATGGGTAACTAGGTGTTTATTATTAGGTTTGGCACTTTGTCATTCAATAATTATTAAGCCAAAAAATTCTCATCTATCACTATAATAATGATTTTTAAAATAATATTTTATCTCAAAAAACTCAGTACCTAAAAGGTGAAAAACGAAAAACCCCAAAACATCATTAAGCATGTTAACAGATGATAAAAATGATTGGCTTAATAAAGAACTATCTCGGGCGCCTGGGTGGCTCAGTTGGTTAAGCGACTGCCTTCGGCTCAGGTCATGATCCTGGAGTCCCAGGATCGAGTCCCGCATCGGGCTCCCTGCTTGGCAGGGAGTCTGCTTCTCCCTCTGACCCTCCCCCTCTCATGCTCTCTCTCTGTCTCTCATTCTCGCTCTCAAATAAATAAATAAAATCTTAAAAAATAAAATAAAATAAAATAAAGAACTATCTCAAGGACATTACCTAGAAATGTTAAAGGAAAAAGTTTTAATCTGTTCAAGAGATGTATGTACAAAAGCTTATGTGGAGATCAGTATACATTCAAGTCCACTCCAGAATTTTTTTAGCGGCTTAATACATTAAAAATATTCTATGAAAAAATAAAGAGTTAACTTAAAATGGAATTATACAATGAAATAAAGCATACTAAATTGTTTCACATTTTAATACTACAAAGAGAAAATACAAATAACAGATTATTCTAAAATTAAAACTGTATAAAAGAGTAAGTCAAATTATAAAATACTAGAGCCAAGAATGCTACAAATCATCTGAACCACCTTAGTCATTCTAGCAATGAGGAAACTGAGTTTTTGTAAGAAACTGCTTTTTAAAGGAAGACCACACAATAGACAGTGACACAACAATATAAGAATAGATACCCAACCCTCACCATCACAAGCACATATAGGCCAAGAGATTGATGGGAGCAGGGGAAAAGGGAAAAAGAATAAAAATGCACAAATCTGAGTATCTGAAGAGGTACAATATCACATCAGTTAAGAGGCTCTACAGCCTGACCTGATCAATCTGAATCCCAACTCTTTCATTTACTAGCTTAACCTCACCATGCCTCAGTGTCTTCATTGGACATAATTCCTACCCAACAGGGATGTTGTAGCATTAAAAGAATTTATTAATTCATGTATTTAGAACAGTATCTGGTACATAGTAAGCACTGAAAAACATTTTAGCAAAATCCATTAGATAACAATAAAGTACAATTTTGTATCTGGTCTCTTATATTGCTAGTAGTGAGTACAAACTAGAACTATCTTGGGACACAATTTGACATTACCTTGTAAATTTAAAATCCACAACACAGCTTACAATCCAACTACTTTACTCCTAAGTATATACTCAAGAGAACCTTTAGCACATACGTATCAGAAGCATACAACAAAAATGTTTGCAATAGTAATGTTCATGATTGCAAATATCTAGAAGCAACTCAAATACCCTTAAACAAGAGTGTCTAAATTGTGGTCACTTCATTCAAACTATATTACAAAGCTGTAGTCATGAAGACAGTAAGGAACTGGCACAAAAAACAGACACACATATCAACGGAACAGAATAGGAAACCCAGAAATGGACCCTCAACTCTGGTCAACTAATCTTCAACAAAGCAGGAAAGAATATCCAATGGAAAAAAAGACGGTCTCTTCAACAAATGGTATTGGAAAACTGGACAGCAACATGCAGAAGAATGAAACTGGACCACTTTCTCATACCATACACAAAAACTCAAAATGGATGAAAGACCTAAATGTGAGACAGGAATCCGTCAAAATCCTAGAGGAGAACAAAAGCAGCAATCTCTTTGACCTCGGCCGGAGCAACTTCTTACTAGACACATTGCCGGAGGCAAGGGAAACAAAAGCAAAAATGACCTATTGGGACTTCACCAAGATAGAAAGCTTCTGCACAGCGAAGGACACAATCAACAAAACTAAAAGGCAGCCTACGGAATGGGAAAAGCTATTTACAAATGACATATCAGATAAAAGGTTACAAAATCTATAAAGAACTTACCAAATTCAACACCCAAAATACAAATAATCCAGTTAAGAAATGGGCAGGAATAGAAATTTTTTCAAAGAAGACATCCAGATGGCTAACAGACACATAAAAAGATACTCAATATCACTCATCATCAGGGAAATACAAACCAAAACCACGATGAGATATCACATCACACCTGTCAGATGGCTAGAGTTAACACAGGAAACAACAAATATTGGTGAAGATGTGGAGAAAGGGGAACCCTCTTACACTGTTGGTGGGAATGCAAACTGGTGCAGCCACTCTAGAGAATAGTATGGAGGTTCCTCAAAAAGTTAAAAATAGAACTATCCTATGACCCAGCAATTGCACTAATACGTATTTACCCAAAGGACATAAAAATACAGATTCAAAGGGATACATGCACCCTGATGTTTACAGCAGCATTATCAACAACAGCCAAACTATGGAAAGAGTCCGGAGTCCAAATGTCCATAGACTGATGAATGGATAAAGATGTGGTATATAAACACAGTGGAATATCACTTAGCCATCAAAAGAATGAAATCTTGCCATTTTCAATGACATAGATAGAGCTAGAATGTATTATGCCAAGTGAAGTAAGTCAGAGAAAGACAAAGACCATATGATTTCACTCATATGTGTAATTTAAGAAACAAAACATAAACTTATGGGAAGGGGGGGAAAAAGAGAAAGGGAAGCAAACCATAAGAGACTCTTAACAATGGAGAACAAACTGAAGGTTGATGGACAGAGGTGGCTAGGGGATGGGCTAGATGGGTGATAGGCATTAAGGTGGGCACCTGTTATGATAAGCATTGGGTGTTATATGTAAGGATGAATCACTCAATTCTACTCCTGAAACCAATATTACACTATATGTTAACTAACTAGAATTTAAATAAAAATTTGGAAAAGAAAAAAAAAGGACTCAAAAAAATATATATTTTCCGGTGTGATTTCAGATGATTAAAAACCAAAACGACTGAACTTCCTGATCAGTAACAATCCTACATAACTTTATTGTCTATGATTCTCATCTTTATTAGCTTCAGTGGATACTAATTCTAATATTTAGTTTTAATATTACAGTCAAGAAAGTACCTCAAGTTGTAGGTTATAGAAGGTTGTGAATACAAATTCTAATCATACATATATGTGATAAAACCTTTTTTCTTAAATAGTAAGGAAACAGGAACACATAACTCAGTATAGAGTAACTTCTGAGAAGAAAGAAGTCAAGGGAATATGAATAGAAGCACATTAGGTAAATGTTAGTTATCATTAATGTCCTGATTCTTGGATTGTACTGTGAAAGGGTATTTGTCAAGTAAATGAAAAACTAAAATAATAGGCTACAAAGGTCCATGCATAAACCAATGATGTCAGTATGAACCAAGATAATGATTAAGCCAATTCTGTGCACCAAAGGTTTTTTTTAAAAGGAATGACAGTTATGTGTAAACTGCTTTGGACTGAAGGATTAACTGAGGTAATTCATATTTGACATACAGCAAAATACTTAAAACATCTTAGCTTCTGTCTAAAATGGTACGCTTTATCGTTATTATAGCATAAAGTACACTTAAAAATGTAAATCTCTGAAACTAATACAACACTGTATGTTAACTATACAGGAATTATTTAAAACTTTTAAATCTCTTCTCACTCTAAACCAACCTCTTTCCCCATTTCGCCAAAGCAGAAACCGTACCTAAAAAAGACAGACCGCCCCAGCAAACTAGTGTCACAAGAGGGCTCCTGATTGTCTACCAATCCAATTCTCCTTCCACTACATCCGTATGTCACAAATTTGTTTTTGACATTCACTACCATCATCAATTTTTCGCCTTATATGTGGTGCCACATATATTGTCCAAAAAATGTTCCTGAAAGGTTTTTATTACTACAGCCAATTTAAAACAACAACACAACAACAAATCACAAGCCATAAAGAGATGGTAACTATAAAATTTAATAGTTTGGCTTTTACTGTATTGGCTGTCTACCAGAGATTGAGGCTGATACTACTCCTTATTAAACACACCACACAAACAAACCTTTTTTCTTAATTAAGATGCAAAAAGTATAAAGGATAACTTGTCAACTTAATTTAATGTCATGTTTATGAAACAACTAAAATTATCTTACATACCACACTTTGGAAGAAGCTTATGTACTACCTATGCTACCTCCCTGTTTAAAAAATTAGAAATTTCTTCAACAAACTGGCTAAGATTGAATAGAGAACACGTCATTGTTTTCAAAAATTTGCTGGGACTGAAAGATTAGAAATTCTCAGGATCCATGCTATCTAATACAGGAATTACTAGTTACATGTGGCTATCTAAATTAAGAATTTAGTTCCTCAGTCCCACAAGCCACATTTTAAGTACTCATTAGCCAAAGAGCCACACAGTGGCTATCATATTGGATAGCCTTTACAAACAGAATCTTCCCACCAGCAAAGGAAATTTTATTGGAAATGATGGGTTAGATTCTTAAAGGATTCTAATAAGGGCTAAGTGGTAGAAAATGGAAATAAGAAAAATTTTAGGAGAGAAAAAAGTATCTTTCAGTAAAGTAATAGAACCATTTGGAAAGAACTGTGAGAGACAATGAATTAAAAGCTAGTGGTAAAACTATATTTTCTTTTTCTACAATTCCTTTATAGTCTGATGATTTCAAAGTCTGGAGATGTACTAAAGCAGGCAGGAATCCCTCCACAACTAAGATAAAGTTGTTACTGCAAATGAGGAATGAACTTAAAAACTTAATAAGGTTAAGACTGAGGCCATACCTGAATGCGTATAGGCAAACAGTGCTTACCGTGTACCAAATACTGTTTTAACATATCAGCCTACAAAAACTCTTAAAATTACCTCAACTTCATTAATAAAACAATAAAGCAAGCATGCTCAAATAACAGAATATCAATAATATCTATCTTTTTAAAATAATGAGTCTTCTATAATGAATTCTTATTTACCATCCCCTGATCAAATTAAAAATGTTGGGGCGCCTGGGTGGCTCAGATGGTTAAGCATTTGCCTTCAGCTCTGGTCATGATCCCAGGGTCCTGGGATTGAGCCCCGCATCGGGCTCCCTGCTTGGCGGGGAGCCTGCTTCTCCCTCTCCCTCTACTGTTCCCCCTGCTTGTGCTCTCTCGCTCTATCAAATAAATAAAATCTTTAAAAAAAAAAAATTAAAAACGTTTAGGAACTCTCCCCTTCCCCTATATGATCTCAACATCCTTGTGAATTTAGTCTTGTTGCAAACAGTATTTTTGGTAAAAGGTAATTTTTCTAAACCATTTGATACACCACTCAAATGTTCATAGTCTGATTTTAACTATGCAGATATTTTACAAAGCTTCCCAATATATAGGTTATATAACCTTTAACTTAGCTAACACACTCCTTATACAGATTTCATGTGGCTCCCAAAACAGGCCCAGGCTCATTTTCCTTAGCTTTCTTCCTCTCCCTAAAGTTTTAGGGAGAGGAAGTTTTTAGGGTTTTCCTTAGCTTTCTTCCTCTCCCTAAACTTTTAGGGAGAGGAAGGTTTTAGGGTTTCCTATCTAGTTTAGAAGAGCTAAAAACCTTTTATTTTTCTGTGTGCCTTCTGCTCTACCTCCCTTTTGTATTCCAATCCTCTAGAAAACCCTCCTTTTTCCAAGTATATCAAAACTCATCTTTAAATAAATCTATTTATTTACATTTTTCATGAAAAAGTATTTATGGATGGGAAAAGATTACTGTCCTCATTAGCACAGACACTAAAAGATTTGTTCTAAGTCACTTAAGTAAATGGTAAAACTGAGACCAGAATCTGAGTTTTCTTTTCTATGCAGCTTTCCATACTTTCTAGAGTACCAATTAGCACAATTCTATTCTTTCTAATATAGGTAATTCACTGTCTATATAAACTGTATAACCTGAAGTTTTTATAGAAACAAATTTTAAATTTAAGATCGCTTCTATATATTGTTGCCTTTATAATACTTTTACTATAAATAAGTGCAGAAAAAAATTTTCAATGGGTAATTTCCCATTGTCTTCCTAGTTTCCTACAATATTGTTTTTGTACTTCATAAAGTTTATATTAATTTTTGCTGGATTGAAAGGTTCCACTTGTTTGAAAATGGCAGCCACTATAATTACAGGACACAATCATGCCCTTCACTCAAGAGCAACACCCTGATGTATGTCAAATGCTGCCTCTCACCAGAATACACTTCCTCCCAGGAATGTGCCACATGAGGTAGAGACACATAATGCCACAGGATATAAATATGCAAAGATTTGATGGTTAAAAAGCTTTCCATTTTTCTCTAATATGAATAACTAGAAGCATTTCGTACTGGAAATACAACTACAGTATTGATTAAAATGCAAGTTTACATGTATCGTTAAGATCTATTACTAGATTTCAAAACAATGTTATACCTTTTTAAGGCTGCTTTGGGATGCATTCCCTTATCATTTGGAACCCTTCAGTGAAGAAATCTAAGAGGTAAGGATGTAACACTTACTAATATCTAGCTACAGCAATTCTAATCTGAATTCCCCTGAAATTCCTCACAACTCGACCTTGAAATTCACTCCCCTGAGGATTTCTATGCTTTTCAGTTATTATCTCTTATTTTCGTGAAATAATAAGCTGAACATAAATGTAAATCTTTAGTACCAATAGATGCATCCTTGGAGGACGACATCCCTTATACACTGTAGTTCATAAGATGGCATTTTTAACTACAAAGTCTTGACCAGCATTATGGTTTTATACAGAATAGGGGGTGGGCACAAAGCGATATAATCTTTGCCAAGTTCCTTAACTTTTTGCTAAGCCTCCGTTTCCTCATCTTTGTAAATGGAAGCATAGTAATTGTAACAACATTTAAAATGGTTGCTCTGCGTATTGAATGGAGCACTGGGTGTTATACGCAAACAATGAATCATGGAACACTACATCAAAAACTAATGATGTAATGTATGGTGACTAACATAACATAATAAAATAAAATTTAAAAAAATATTCAAAAAGGAAAAAATAAAATAAAAAAATAAAATGGTTGCTCTGAAGACTAAATCCATAAGATAATTTTAAGACAATGCTGATAATCACTCAAATATTAGCTGTCAATTATGTGCTGGGAGCTATACAAAAAAACTGCAAGATAGTAAAAAGAAAAAACAAAAATTGAATCTAAGAAATCTGAGAATGAATTTCATTTATAAATAATCCACAATAGTAAAAAAAAGGTAGGAATTTTTGGAAGCAGCAATTCGTATCAAGAATTTTAAAAAAAACTTAATACTCTTTGACATAGTTATCTCCCTCCTGTAAATTCATCCTAAGAAATTGGAAAGGAAAAAAAAAAAACAATTACATGCAAAAAAAAATGCTCATTACAATGTTACTTACTTATTAAGGCGAAGAGCTGGAAACCAAGTTTTCACTAATAAGATAATAGCTGTGTAAACTTATAGTACAACTTGATGAAATATTACAAGCATTAAAAATATAATAATTACTAAAAACACTATGCATAAGCACAGAAATTCTTTTAGGATATTAGGTGAAAATGAATAAACATTTGTACATACACTGTTAAAACAAGTAAAAATTATATGTATGGAACTAGAAACAACTGAAAATTGTGCTGATTTTTTTATTTCTTTCTTTGAGGTAATTATTGCTCCTTGTCCTCCCCAGAACAAAGAAAAGTCAGTCTTAGTCCATTCAGGCTTCTATAACAAAACTCCACAGACTGGGTAGCTTATAAACAAGAGAAATTTATTTCTTAGCAGTTCTGGAGGCCGGGAAGTCCTAGATCAAGGCGCCAGGATGGTTGGTCGGCTGAGGGCCTTCTTCCTGGTTCACAGCTGAGGCCTTTTCTCTTGTGACCTCACATAGTAGAAGGCGCTAGGATCTCTCCAAACCCTCTCTCTGGAGCCTCTGAAGGCACTAATCCCATTCAAGGAGGGCTCCACCCTCAATATTTAAGCACCTGTCAAAGACCCCACCTCCCCACCTCCCCACCTCCTAATATCATCTTTGAAGGTTAGGATTTCAACATGGGTTCCCAGGAGGACACAAATATTCAGACCATACCACTCAAAAGAATTCAGTTCAGTTTCACTGTTTTCCTCCTATCTAGTTAAATCGATTTGAGACAAGGTAAATGTAAAAATGGGACTCAAAGTTAGCCAGTAATTATAAGTCAAACTACTTTTATGTGGTGTATGCTGTGACCTTGTACACATGATACAGGTTCAGACTGGACAGCAATAGGGTCTATATAACTTCAGGTTAAATTATTTTTCTTTTGGCTCACTTAGAAGCTAAGTTTGCTCTTTCCTGAAGCAGTGAGACGAAAAACTGCTAAGGAAAACTAAGGTGGTTATAGGCTAGCTTGTCTTATTCATTTGTGTCTCTCCCCTTTCTTTTTAAGGTGATCAAAATATGGAGTTGAAGAATATCTTAATTTGATATAGTTACTAAAGTTATTTGGCATATGTTCTTAACTTTTACTAAGTTAAGTAAGTCTGGGTTTTTGGATTAAATAATTCTTAAGAGAAAAAGTATATATAATTTTCATCATATTTTTAAGTTCCTGATTTATGTTCATTCAAGATCTTAATTCACAGACTTCAAATTCATTCCTAAATCAAGTTTCAGTAATTATGTATCTAAAGCAACAATTTTTTAATTAACAAATTACAGTTTCAGAATAATAAGCTAATCAGGCTACACGAAAATGTAAACAGATTTTTGCTTTCATTGTTGGTGACTAAAATGAACATAAGTTTACAGACCTTTACCTGCCCAAATTAAAGTTAACAGACTAAATCCAGAGCAATGAAATGCTAACTAGCAGATTTAGCCCATCTCACCTATTAAGTAGAAATCTTAGTTTGATTATAGCTGCAAAAAAGTGAATGTCTAAATTTTAATAAGCTGAAAAAAAACTTCCTCTCTACCTTCTCTCCCACAAAAATAGATTTTATGCCTTCCATATAATGATATTTTTCTGAGAAAGATGACTTTTTCCACTGAAGATGACAGATGTCAAATATACTTCCAAAATGTACTCAGGTATTAAAATTGCTTTAATTAGCAAACTCTAGAAATATACTCCTTATATAATTAGTTGTATTAAGTATCAGACAAAAAACTGGCTGGAGCCAGGTGTTTGCCTTGCGTCCTGTCCAACACTAGTTACTAATCTAGCTACCTCTTCTCACATTCTTTGCTCAGAACATGAAAGAAAATGTTCACAACATAGATTTGTTATTTTTTGCTTGTTGGAATTTTTAGATTTTAAGTTTTTACAAAAAGCTGCTTCTTTAACATTTAATTTGAAATACAATTTTTCCAACAAGTCAATAATCCTCTTTTAAAAGTAACCCTACCTTGGGCTAAATGAAAATGAGCACTGATTACTTCATGAACATAGTACCTTTCTTCTCAAGAACTAAAAGTTCTTTTTAATATTCTCTTATCTCTAATCAAAAAATGTTGGGGGAGGAGGAGGTTACTTTATCTTAACATCCCTTGAAGTAGTGACATACTATCCTGGTTTTACAGATGGAGAATCAAGCACAAAGACATGTTATGTGATTTGCCACAGTCTTAATGTGGCAGTCACCAGTAACTGCAGGACCATGTTAATTCTGAACACCAAGTTAATCATAAAATGTAATTAGTGAATTTTGTTTTGAAAAGGACTTTCTGATTACATTAAGACTAGAGTACCCCCCAAAATACAAAACCTTCTGCCAAAGACAGTATAATGTATCTGGATAAAACCATACAGTATCAGTCACCATCTTGGTTAGTCTCTCAGAAAACCTTAAAGTTCTCAATAAAATCTCAATCTAGAAAATTTATTCACATGTCTATCTTCCTTTCTCTAACTCCCAACATCCCTAATTCCCAACATCCCTCATTCCTTAGGACCATTATTACATGAGATCCTATCATTTCCAATACTCTCAACTCTTTCCAGCTAAACCTTTCCCTCTCTTATCCTCCTCCCGCTGGCACCCTCCATCTTCAACTTCCAATTCCAAAATCCTAATTCCAGTCTCTTCAAATAGTAGAGGCAGATGTCAGCATTCATACTTCCACTCTAAGTCACTCAATCCACACATACATTAAATACATTGGTGCTGGCTCAAGATTCCTTTCCACCTCAACTCCTGGTACCATCCAACCTAGCAACTTAAATATTGTTGACCTTTTTTTATAAATCTCCTAGCAGATCCTGGCTCCTCTACTCCAACAACTTTTTCTACTTTAATATTCTCTCATCTGTCATTACTCTGGACTCTATGTTCTCTGATCAGTATCTTTCGATTTTTCCCACTTCTATTCTACATGCTCTTTAACTTTACCAAAACTTACAGTCCCTTAAAACAGCCGTCAGTTATATGTGTCTCCATATCACTTCAACCTTTTTTCTTTAAAATCAAGTCTGGCCATTAATTGTATGGCATACAGTATGATACAAATGCAATGCAATTTGGATCTCCGTTCTACCACTTATTCCCTTTTGTGGCTATGGGCAAGTTACTAAGCCACTCTTAAGTCTCAGTTATCTCCTCTGTAAACTATGGATAATACTTAGCTCCCATGGTCATTAGAAGGATTAAATCTAGCACAGCGTATGACAAACAATAAAACAGTCTGATAGACTTCTCTTTCCTAGACTTTGTTCTACCTTTTACCCAACCTTTCCTTAAATGTTTTTTTCTCGGGGCGCCTGGGTGGCTCAGTCGTTAAGCGTCTGCCTTCGGCTCAGGTCATGATCCCAGGGTCCTGGGATTGAGCCCTGCATTGGGCTCTCTGCTCAGCGGGAAGCCTGCTTCTCCCTCTCCCACTCCCCCTGCTTGTGTCCCCTCTCTCGCTGTGCCTCTGTCAAATAAATAAAATCTTTCTAAAAAAATGTTTTTTTCTCTTCCTCTCCACTATTAACATCACCTCAACAATCTCAACTCCCAATTTTCCCCTGAATGTGTATAACCTTACTCTTTGCTGTCTCTACTTCATTACTTCCTGTTTTGTCTTTAATACTTTTCCTCTAAACTCTCTTACCTATCAAGAATTTTTAGTGTCTCAGGGCGCCTGGGTGGCTCAGTCGTTAAGCGTCTGCCTTCGGCTCAGGTCATGATCCCAGGGTCCTGGGATCCAGCCCTGCATCGGGCTCCCTGCTCCGCGGGAAGCCTGCTTCTCCCTCTCCCTCTGCTTGTGTTCCCTCTCTCGCTGTGTCTCTCTCTGTCAAATAAATAAATAAAATCTTTAAAAAAAATAAAAATAATAAAAAATAATAATAATAAAAAAGAATTTTTAGTGTCTCTTAAAAACATTGCTGTTTCTCACCATTCATCCTCCCACTACTACTTAATATTCTTCTTGGGCAATTTCCCCTGGTTCAAATATTACATATGCCGAAGACATTACCTCTAACTCTACCCTCAACCTTCTTTGGGAACACCAAACCTATATTTAAAACACCTTATAAGACATCGTCTACCTTGATACCTACAGGTAGGCAGGCTTTAAAAAGCCAAAACTGAGATGTTCTCCCATTAAAAACCTCTGCCTCTTCCCACTCCATTTAAAAGCATCACAGAGGCCCAAATTTAAAATGCTGAAGTCGTCCCACACTCCTTCTACTCATTCCTTCACATACAGTCAAGGAATCATCTGGACATCTGAACTGCCCCACAAATTCATCCCCAACAGTTCCAAATGCACTACTTCCAGCTGTTTTGCCTTGATTATTACATCTTCCTCATTATTTGTAGTTCATCTTCTTCTCCCTTCAATCAACTGTCCCAGTGAATCCCAGTATTCAGCTTTCTACACAAATCTGGTATCACTCCCTCACTTAAATTAGTAGTTCTGCACTGCCTACATGATAAAGACTTAAACTGGTGCTTCTCATTAAGTATCCTTACTGACCTAAGACTTGAAGTTGGGAGTGAAGGAGGGTAGCTCAAAGAACATATTTTCTTTGAACTCAGTGCATTATCTGAAAAATTAATGAGGACTCTGTTCAAAATTGTTATCACTGACCAAATAAAATAAATTTTCTCATCTTGTCAAGAAAGACTGACTTTCGGGGCACCTGGGTGGCTCAGTTGGTTGAGCATCCGACTCTTGATCTCAGCTCAGGTCTTTTTTTTTTTTTTTTTAATTTATTTGACAGAGCGCTCGTGTAAGCACGAGCAGGGGGAGCAGCGGGCAGAGGGAGAGGGAGAAGCAGGCTCCAGAGAACCCGATGGGGGAGCTCTATCCCAGGACCCTGGGATCATGACCTGAGCCCCAAACGCTTAACCCACTGAGCCACCCAGGTGCCCTGTTGGCTCAGGTCTTGATCTCAAGGTGGTGAGTTTGAGCCCCACGTTGGGCTCCACACTGGGTGTAGAGCCTACTTAAAGAAAAAGCGGGGCACCTGGGTGGTTAAGCATCTGCCTTCGGCTCAGGTCATGATCTCAGGGCCCTGGGATCCAGCCCCGCATCAGGCTCCCTGCTCAGTGGGAAGCCTGCTTCTCCCTCTCCCACTCCCCCTGCTTGTGTTCCCTCTCTCGCTGTCTCTCTCTGTCATATAAATAAAATCTTTTAAAAGAAAAGAAAAACTGATTTTCAGGAGCTTCTTCCACGTTCATCTTGTGGGTGTCATACGCCAGGGCTAGCCAGCACCCTTGCCCCAAGGTTGCTGATACAACTTAAGCACAAATCCAGACTTCCCACAATTGCCTCTAACGTTCTTATTCTTTAATTTAAAGTCAATTAGCCAAGGTATAGTACATCATTAGTTTTTGATATAATGTTCTCCCCCCACCACTCCTGCAAATAAGTGTATCCAAAAAATTACTGCTTTTCTCCCAACTTTCCATTTCTCCTTTCATGCTTGTTCTTGTTTTGTTTTTACCCTCCCTTCTTGAAATGCCTTTTCCCTTTCCATTATCCTTATCTCTGACTGACTCCTAATATTCGACCTCTTTTCTGAAGCCTTCCTTCACACAACTCCCACACTGCCATCCACAGCCAGGCATAATCACTTTCTCCTTGAGCCTTGAAGAACTTCATATACAGACCCACATCACATTTCAGAGGGATCTAGTTCCCTTGTTGGATAGTGAACGCAGTTATCAGGTTTTACTTATCTTTGCATCTCCAGGGCTAAGGAAATGTCAAGTACCTAGCAGACACTCAAATGTCACTGCACTGAAATTCCTGAAGAAAAAGTTACTAATGGTATCTGTCCTGAAAAATTAAGAAATCCATAAATATAATTCAGGCAACTAAAATTCTGAAATGCTTTTACATATCATTAAGAGAGCAAACCCAAAATTGACCCCTAATTCCAAACTCAAAAAGTCAATGTGATTCACAACAACAACAAAAAAGTTTGGTAACTTTATGCCAAATAAAACATTCTGATATGATAAGTTATGTTAACTTTGATAAAGTGGTATCAGAAAAACCACAATTCACTAAATTCCATCTAAATTTTTGTAATCCTACTACAGGATACTAATATAGAGAAGCCAAAAATTGTATTTGTTAAAATAATCTCTAATCAGGTGAACAAACAAGATGCATCTAATCATATGTAAGAGTATCATTATAAATATTTCTAGGAAAACAATTACAGTCTACATTCCAAATCATAATGGCCTTTATCTAAACTATAATCCCTGTTATACACATACAATTTAAAAATAAAATTGTAAAACTGGCATTGTATTAAAATTTAATTTTCAATTACTTTTGAATTCACTAAAGCTTATTCTTTGCCTTCTAAATGTAGAAAGAAAATGCCCTTCTAAGGTAATTCAAAAGTTTCAGACACAAGGTAATTTCCACCAGTCAATCCTACATTTATGAGTAACAGAAATGGTATATTAAATGGGGATTTCAGAAGTACAAAGAACATTACGTAGGATTCTAGAACTCTTATACTAAAAGCTATCCTAAAGTTGACCAAATCCAATACCCTCTTTTTATTTTTATTTTTTTAAGATTTTATTTATTTATTTGACAGAGAGAGACACAGTGAGAGAGGGAACACAAGCAGGGGGAATGGGAGAGGGAGAAGCAGGCTTCCCGCTGAGCAGGGAGCCCAATGTGGGGCTCGATCCCAGGACCCCGGGATCATGACCTGAGCCGAAGGCAGATGCCCAACGACTGAGCCACCCAGGCACCCCTAATACCCTCTTTTTAAATGAGAAATATTAAGTCTAAAATTCTAGGAAGGAGAAAAGTAATATAAATCTACATTTATGAACACATACTATAAATCTATAAATCATAAACATTTACTTCCATATTATGGGCAGAGACTGAATGACAATACTGCATTTCTGGCATTTAAGATTGTATTATTTCTCTTCCTTAATCTTCAAATGTGATAAAACTACATCAATTTTCTGATGTTGATGCATTCATGAAATCTCAAGATAAACCCAGTTTGACTATGAGGCTTTGTTTCGTAGTTAGTTCGCTGAATTGGGTTTGATTTGCTACTTCTTGAAAATTCTCAGCCAGTATCTCTGAATATTTCCTCTCCTCCATGATCTCTTCTTTTGGAATTGTTAGCTGTATGTTGGACTTGTTCATTTTACCATTCATGTTTCTTAATCTTCCAATTTTATAAACTCTATCTTTGAGTTCAGCCTTCTGGGCCTCTGTCTATAGCAGGAGATTTTAACCTTTTGTGCCAATAGACTTCTTTGGCCGTCTGATGAAGGCTATATCCCCCTTCTCAGAATAATATTAAAGGCCTAAAACAAAATACATAGGATTATAAAAGAATCAATTATACTGAAATGACTATCAAAATATTTTTAATTTTGACATAGTAATATCCGTGCTTTATTAACATTAAGATACATATGAGCTCTCCCAATGGTTTAATAACCATAACTTCATTTATTTATTTATTTTTAAGTAAGCTTTACAGCCAACAGGGGGCTTGAACTCACAACCCTGAGATCAAGAATCGCCTGTTCTACTGAATGAGCCAGCAAGGCGTCCCTACTATAACTTCAAAGTAGTGACGACTCAAAGCATTATTTCAATAAATCTGTAACAAATGAAGAGCAACTGTACTATAAGAAAAAAAATCTGACTTATATTGGTGTTATAGGTTGAATAGTATCCCTCTAAAAAAACATGTTGAGTTCTAACCCTCTACCTCAGAACATGACCTTACTTGTAAATAGGGTCACTACAAGTGTAATTTATTTAGAGGGGGTCACACTGGAGTAGAAGAGACCTAATCCAATAAGACTAGTGTCACATGGCCGCTTGAAGACACAGAGACACACAGGCAGAACATCACATGATGATGAACGCAGAAAATGGAATCAGGCAGCTGCAAGCCAAAAATGCCAAAGATTGCCATCAACCACCAGAAGCCAGGAAGAGACAAGGAAGGATTCCCCTACCGGTTTAATGGGAACATGGCCCTGCCAATACCTTGATTTTGGACTTCCAACCTCCAAAATTGAAACAATAAATTTCTGTTGTTTTAAGCTATCCAGTTTGTGGTACTTTGTCACATTACAGCAGCCCTAGGAAACTAACTGCTGTCACAAGTATCTCTAATGCTGCTATGGTTTGTTGGAATTTCCTTCAATTATGAATGTAAACAAGTTTCAATTAGAGATCAGTAAAAACACTCTTAATTCTAAGAACCCTATGTCTGAAGCAATTTAACACCTCAGTCTAAGATCCATTACTAATGAACTATGCTTTAACAAAAATAATGAACTACATTTAAACAGAAATACATGAATAGATCTTTTTCATTTCAAACCATTCTGAGTGCCACAAAAACATCTCAGGGATTTCTAATGACTGGCTCTTGACTCTAAAATGAGATGCAGCTAAGACATAAAACTTGTCATAAATAGTGAATTAAATCTAACTATTAAAGGATGAAAAAATTCATTATCTGTGTTAACTTCTTAAACTAAGTGTAAAATTATCCCTTCGTCTTAGGTTAATATGACTAGTATGAATAACCAAATTAAAAGTATTACTTTTGACACTTCTTAGCCATTAAGTAAAGCATGAGAGCTGGTCTCTTGTTAGTGTATTCCTTTTAGAACTACTCAAGTTGGTGTTTAAGCCCAATAGCCTTATGTTCTCTTATTCATCCAGAGGCCATATTTATTTAAAAGAAAAAAAAAAAAGAGCAGTACAAAGTTCTCCATCTGTGAGGTATATATATTATCAAAGACATGTGGCTATTAAGCCCAAAATAATAAAACCTTAGAAGATTATGAATGTACTACCAATTGTCTCCAAATTTTTTATCTTGCCTCTTCAAAATTCATGCTTTTACTTCAGTATCCTACCAGATCTCTACTGGAAGTCTTTCATTTGCTTAAATATGTCAAAAACAACAATATAATAAAATTAATCAAAAAAATAATTGATTAACAAATACACATGTTACAAGTCTAGTGCTTGTAATGTGCCTATCACTGTATTATTTTAGGGTAATTTAGTACAGGAAGGGCCTATAATGATGCTTAGTTCAAATTGCTCTAATGAAATGAGCAAACTGAGGCCCACAGAGGCTGTACTTGTCCAGAATCACAGAATAATTAGTGACAGCTGGGACAGAAAGGCATCTCCCAATTCCAAGTCCAATGCTCTTTACATTACACCATACTACATAAGAATTGGTAAGAGTTAAGTAAACTATCTGCAAAACTTTTGTATGATCACTTTAATTCTATTTGTAATATGATATTTAAAAACAGCATGGTTGCCCAAAACAACCTAACAAGTTTTGGGGGTTTTTTTAATCAATTTTATTTTACCATCCAGCACATTTTAAAAATAGGAACAAGATCTCATTTCCACCTTCAAAATTGGCAAAAATGTTTTCAAAGAGAACTGGACAGATATTTCAAGACATAAGCACTCTCATGTGAGTTTTCCTTTTCTAGAGGGCAATGTAGCAGAAAGCAACTTAAAGTCTGCATCTCCTTTAACTCCATTCCTAGAGTATCTTAAGGAAAGAGTAAAAGATTTGGATGAGGACAGAACTCAGGATCAAATGCAGCACTGTTCAGGAATAAAAGATTATCCAACGATAGTAGACTGGTTAAAACTAATGTATGTTATACACTGAACCATAATGTAGCCATTAAAAACTATGTTCTAATGACATAGGAAAAGGGTCACAATATATTTGGGTATGAAGTTTCTACTATGCAATTCCACTCTATAAAGAATACATGTATATACATAAAATAATACAGAAAAAAATCATCATAGTGCATGGCACATAGTAAAAATCCAATAAATGAATAAGATTCTACATCAACATCATAGGAAAGGCTTGATTATAGTTTATCAAATGTTAAGACTTGTTATCTGAGTAACAGATACACAAATAGTTATTACTCACTCCCTTTAAGGACTGTTTTGTACATTATCTGAAATTACTACTTTTGCAAGGAGGAAAGTTTTTTGTTTTTTGTTTTTTTTTAAAGATTTTATTTATTTATTTGAGAGAGAGAGAGAATGAGAGACAGCACGAGAGGGAATAGGGCAGAGGGGGAAGCAGACCCCCCACTGAGCAGGGAGCCCGATGTGGGGCTCGATCCAGGGACTCCAGGATCATGATCTGAGCCGAAGGCAGTCGCTTAACCAACTGAGCCACCCAGGCGCCCCTTTTGTTTTTTTTTTAATGACACTTTAAATCAGTTCCAGTTATTACTGAAGGATGGAAAAGAAAAGGAGACTTTTACCAACCCTTCCTCAAACTTGGCACTGCATAAGATAAACTCTTACACATAATAGATTCTTAATTATTGATTAAATATACAATACACTCACAATCAACTTCTGAGAGCTATTTCTCCAAACAGAACTCTAATTTCAAATAATAGAGCATATATTAGAGGATTTCAAAATGAGGCCTCTAAAGGCCTCACTCGATTTTTCACAATGGTTACCTAGAAAAAGTTAATGGTTTCCCAAAATATTGGTGATTTTCACTCTTTTAAAGGTTGAAATCAGGTGAAAAAACATTTAAGTGTTAAGAACAGTGTCTAATGTAAATAAATTCCTATTGATTATGGCTTCTAAAAAAGGAGAAAAGAAGGTAGAAAAAAATATATTTAAGGCCCAGATAAAATCCGTATTACAGGGGAGTCTTACAATGCTGAGGCTTTAAGGGCATGTGCCATAACATACATATGTCTTTTGTTTCTTCATACTATATACAATGATAAGTAATAAACTACTGTTTCAAAACATTAAATACTAAAGATAAGATAAATTATTGGAATAAAAACTATATTCCAAAGAAGTTCACACTTTTTGCTTAGCTAATGTACAATGTTGGCTCTAATAAAACTGATTACCAGATGAACACAACACTTCCTAGAATTAAAAAAAATTTTTTTTAATAAAACCCCCAAGAGTTCTGTCCCCATGAAGTGTTAACATCTCATAAAAAATATATATATGCTAAAACATTTTTTTTGTTCTACCAAAACTAATATAACAGAGCCTCTAGGGAATAACGTATTAATAATGCAGGATAAATTTATGAAAATAGAATTCTAAAGGTCTGGGTGAGTGAGGTAGTTTCCAAGTTGTCCTACATCAACAACTTTTAATTTTTTTAAATTAAAAAAAAAAAGGCAACCCTCCCAACTTGCCTTTTGGTGTCTCAAATATCAACATCTTTGGGATTTAAGTACTGGGAATTTTTACTCATTTTCAGTGTAACAGCAGTATCATCCACCAATATCACTACATGAAAAATTTGCATTCTTAATCTGTCCATAGCAAGTATTAGAAAAAGAGCCCATTTAGAAACAATATATTTTACTCATGTGTCAATTCACATTCCCTCATTTGTTTTTCTATTAGATGTATCCAGAAACGAAATATTAATATTTTACTTTAAATATGGTAATTAGTCTTTTCCCATCTCTAAAAACAGAATTTGACATTTTGATCCAGGCTACTTTCTTAAAAGATGCCAGTAAAAATTATCGTCCTTCCGTTCAGGATTTTTAGCAGTTTTTCCCCTAACTAAGGGTTATCTGAGATACTTCTTGATCTCTCTCAAAGTAGGTCTAATCTGCGGAAGGCAGTGAGACAGTGTACTGCACTGTGAATGGACAGCCAGGTATTTTATGAATGGAGGCGATCACGTGATCCCAGCACCTCCCCGAACTGATATTTCCCACATAACTGTGTCAACATTCTGAGAACAGGGGTAGTTGTTTGTGTGTGCGTATGTTTTTGAATTTAACCTATAACTTCGAATTCTCCTTACTTCCTGAACTCAAAAAGCTACATGAAGACAGACAGTCAAAGCTTTGAATTTTTGTCCTGGGAAATCCTTTCAAAATGTCCAAGGTGATGGATGTTTAATTATTTTTTTATGAATGAAGAGTGTGCTATGCAAATGAGGGCGATTCACAAAAAGAGAGAGAACATGGCGGCCACTTCTGCTTCCAGACTGCACTGACACTGCAGCAATCTACCTTCTCCCACACCCGCTCATCAGAAGAGTGTACTGGTGGGGGGAGGGGGGTGGAGGTTCGAGGAGAAACGCTGCTTGGCATTTCTCAAGCTATTTTATGTTAAACAGGCCTAGGCTTTGAATTTTAAAGTTCTCTCAAAAAGGTCTGACTCGAGGAATGCACTTTATTTAAAGGAATGCATCCTAGGACTAGTCCTAACTCTCTTAACTCTTTCCAATCCTCCAAAGATAAACAAAACTTGAACTTAATTACAAGAGAACGGATGCAAATATTCTGCACGGAATTAAATCCGGTCTCAGTAAAAACTGTTACCGCACCATTATTCTTTCAGGCAGCCGTTACGTTAAAACAAAATATTTAAAAGGCAACGTACTTCGTTTGGAAAACAAACAGCCCAAATAAACAAAAACTTAAGCCAGGACACTCTAGAAGTTAATGAATGAAGTCATCAACATATTCTGCCATGTAAATACTGCTAAATCAACGTAAATGGTGTTTCTCAATACAGCTGAAGGATAATTATTAACACTCAATATTCTATGCCCCTGATA
>NC_138377.1:71622187-71684144 GCF_054177405.1 Leptonychotes weddellii | reverse complement strand
GCGGGGGGGGGGGGCAGTGGAGGGTGCTGCCATTAAATGGCTAAAGAAATCAAATGTTATCTCCAGAACAAGATGCACCGAACTCTCCAAGCTTGCAAGCTTTCCGGCATCCAAGTCTCAGAGGGGTCGGAAGGATGGGGGGGGGTTACTAATCAAGATCAATGAGGCGCTTACTCGTTGTCAGAAGTCGCCGTCTCCTCGCTCATCTTTCCCTCACCGCGATCCGATCTGGAGATGGAGGAGCAACAGCAAGCGGAGGAGCAGCGGCAGCACCGAGGGGCAGGAGGCAGCGGCGGCCGGGGGGGCGCGGGGGCAGCGGCTCAGGGGCCTCACCATGGTGGATGCCTCACCCGGAACGGTGCCCCCCCAGCCGGGAACCCCGGCCACCCCCGCAGGGGGGTGGCGGCAACAACCTCCGCCGTGGCGACCCCAGCCTCTTCCTCCGCCTCAGCGCCCAGCCAAGGGATCCGAGGAGGCCGGGGAGGGTGGGTGGAAAGGAAAAAGGGAAGAGGGGCTGCGAAGGCTGACTGGAGAGCTGCTCCTCCCGCCACCGGGGTGGAGCGCGGCGGGGTCCGGCCAGGAAGGAGCGGGCGGGCGGAGAACCCGGGAGCAGAGGCGGCGCTTCCCTCAGGGATGCGGCGAGGAGGAAGCAGAGCTGCGTTCGGTGGGGGCCGGCGGGAGGGTGCCGAGCCCAGGCTCCGGGCGGCGGCGGCACGGTCCTGCCGGAGCCCACCCCACCATCTCCCACCTAGCCGCCGGCTGCCCGCTTAGCGCCCGGAGGCGGCCGGAGCGGTCCTCAGGCACGAGCCGGACCGGGCGAGGGGCCTCGCGGCGGCGGATTCCTCCAGACACGCTCCAGTCAGGACGCCTCCAGCTGGGGGAGGAGGGGGCGGCGGGGAGCGTGTGAGGCCAGGGCAGGCGAGCCGATCTCCCCCACCCGGGTCGGAGAAGAGCGGGCGTGCCCAGGAGACAGGGTCCCGGAAAGCAGCGGGAGAGCGGCCGCAGGTCCCCCACCAGCCAGTGCCCACCAGCAGCTCGGCGGGCCAGCTCCTCACACCCGCCAGAGGGGAGCCGTGAGGGGGGCGGCGGAAGCGCTCACGCCGCCCGCTCCTTCCGCCGCCGCTGCCCGAACCGGGGGCGCCCACGGGAGAAGGAGGCGAAGTAGTCCCTGGCGACTTCTCCCGGCCGCCTGCCTACCCCGGGGGCCAGAGCGGGCACGGGGTGCGGTTGCCGAGCGCAGTACCCGGGCCGTGAGGGCGTGTGGGTAGGGCTAAAAGCTGCGGCCTCCGGGCGAATCACTGCAACTCGAAGTCGTGTGCAGCATAGCAAGTTTCAGGAAAGTAGTTCCCTCCTCCCTTCATTTCCCAAATCGTTGTCGAGCCACAGAGCGGGGAAAGGAGGGGGGAGGCGGAGGGATACGCCAGGCACCGTGTACAGTGTGCGTGCGCGCGCTCCAAACTCTTGGCACGCTGCGAAAGGGGGCGGGGGTGGGAGCTGCACTGGGAGCTGCTTGCGAGGTTGCATTGTTGCGCCGCGCTACTCCCCGTTACTCCCCGTTACTCGCTTTGGAATATCCGGGTTGTTAGAACAAGGAGGCTAGAATGACAGTGTGGTCAAGGGGGAAATTGGAGGCTGCTCGGTGTTGCCGTGTGTGTGTGTGTGTGTGTGTGTGTGTGTGTGTGTGTGTGTGTTTTCCTTGCAGAGCAAAGAATGGAACTGGCATGAGTTCATTTTTAGTTGGTGGGGTTAGAGGGAGGGACCGTACAAAGAGAGCTCCGCCTGCTGTCCCTCTGGTTGCATTGCTGCAGTCCCCTAGCTGCATGTACAGCGGGAGTGTGTGTGTGTGTGTGTGTGTTAGAGTTAGTTTTAATACCTTGGATTCTTAATGTGCAAGGGGTATGCTGTGCAGGGCATTCATCTTCGAAAGCTAGAATGGTTGTTAATGGAGAACGACTTCCATTGAAGCCCAGAGTAGGCGTGTTACATGAATCTGGCGCAGCCAGAAGCACAGGAAAAAAACTCCCGCTGCGAGTGAGGTTGCATAACTATAGCGCAGAAGATGCCTCTGTGGCACGAACTGCTCTAAACGGAGGCGGAACCATTATTGAATAGGCAGCTGTCACTTTTGCATTGTTAGAGGACAATGTATGCATTCATCTCGAAAGGTTTTTGCACAGAAACCTGCTGGGGTTTCAGCCGGGAGTTCAGGATCTGCGGGACTAGAGAACTCAGGGCCCCTGGCTCTGCAAATTCTATTATCCCTTTTCTACCTAGAAAGCCAGTCTGTACCCACCCGGCCTGGGGACTGAATCCTAAGTTTCTGACGCATCTCCCTAGCTATCAGTCTAGCTTTGTGTGCAGTGCTTTTCTTTTCATTCTCAGGTTTGTGTGATCTGAGAGTGAAGGTTGCTGCTCCTGCCACCTTGAGGGGTAGAATAATTCCTGATGAAGAGGAAAGTGGGAAAAACTCCCAAACCAGCCAGCACTCCCCATCTGTGAACCGTCTCCAGGAGGTTTCTGGATTGCTGCTTTCTAGAGCACAGGCACTAGCCTGTTTTGCACAGAGTAGGAGCTTAATAAATGAGGAGTAAAGGAGCCAAAGCACTCAGGCAGCCCCCAAAAAACAGCCCATTGATTTCTGAGGTTTCTTTATGTAAAGCTTGCCTGGGCAGCAGCATTATCCTTACTCAGAGTGAGGAAAGGACAGTGTTGGTGGCTGGAAGAGGTGAGGGGATCTGGGGTAGTCAGAGGTTACCTCTGTTACCTCTGAACCTGTGTTTTTTTTTATCTTGTTCCTGGGAAGACCCTGTACCTGGGAGTGTTGGTACTGGCCTGCTCTCCTTCTTACTACTGCTACCCACTATGGCTTCTCAGATTTGAATCAAGTCCCATCAGTTATCATTTGTGTGTTCTAGAAAAGTTACCCAAATGCTGCCTGTGGAAAATGGGGAGAATAGTACCTAATTCATAGAGCTGCTGTGCCGATTCATGAGGTAATAATATACATGAAGCACTTAGAACAGATTAAGAGCCCAATAAATCCTGGTTCTTACTCTGATTTTGTAAAACGGAGATGATAGTACACTCCATGACAAGGTGGTGGCAGTGGTTCCGAAGGTTAAACTCAGCCTTGTTTGTTCATTCGACGAATAACTATGGGTTTTCTTCTGTGTACCACTCTTGCTAGACACATGGCCTGGCCCTTAGCAAGCCATCCATAAATGATTGCTCTCAGAGTCATTATGATTAAGTAAGTACAAGGAAAGTTGGGTCACTTGCAAAGGCCTCCTTTTCTTTTGAAGAAATATGCATCTGCTTGAGGTTCAACTGCATCAGGGAAAGGATCAATGACAGGCCTTAGGAGAAGATATGAAAACCATCTTGGCTGTCCTGTGCAAGGAACTGTGTGCTGGCCACTTTCAAACACATTACTTACCTAAAGGGGCAATATATGATCAATAGCCCAAATTCATGCTTTTGAGATTGTTCCCACTCCTATACCAAGACACAGTCACCAAACTGTTCCTTGCCTCCAGTGTTCCCCATACCACTTGCAGGACCCTTTTGTGCCTTTCTTTTTAAGGGGGCATTTCCAGCCCTCACCTCTCACCCAGTTGTTGAAGATCTTAGTCTGGACAGAGAAATTGTCTTAAAAATTGTCTTAGTCTGGACAGAGAATTCTACAGTAAAACAATTAGAAATGGTCCTACGTTCAGGTTCAAAGGCCAGGAGTCTTCCAATCTAACTCAACTGTCAGCAGCTACCCTAAGCTCAAGAGGCCTCACTGCTCTATCCCAGTGTCTGTACCTTTACCAGTACAAGAGACAGAGTGACCAAATGCAATGTGGGACACCTTATTTGGATCCTGATTTGAACAAATATTTTTAAATTTGAGATCATCGGGGAAGCAAACACTAACTGAAGATTGATGATAATAAGGGGTTTTTTAAAGTATTAGTGTTGTGGTTGTGGTTTTTTTTTTTAAGTCATCATCTTTTAGAAATACATACTGAAATATCTATAGATGAGATGATATATCTGAGATTTGTTTCAGAATAATTCAGTAGGGTGAGGAGTGGGAAGAAGTAGGTAGGGATAGAGATGAAACAAGATTGGCTATGGAATGATAATGAGCACATTCTCTTTATTATTTCACACATTTGAAATTTTCTATAATAAAAACTTTTTTTAATACACTGCAAGAACTGCCTTAATGCAGATTCCTTAGCCCCACTCCCAAGACTGGGATCAGCAGATCAGTAATGGAACTGACAAATCTGCTTTTCCAGAAGTATGCCAGGTACTTGGTCCTTCTTAGCCCTTCACAGCCTTCTCCCATTTTCCCTGCAACTACTTTTCATCCTATCTCCGAACACACCCCTACCTAAGAACCTCGATTCCAGAAGCCCACAAAAAAGGGTGGCCCAACGTCTATCATAGGCTAAGGCAGGTCAAGGACAAAGGGCTGGTTCAGCCAGGGAAGGTGGATCTAATAAGACCTGAAAAGCTGTGTGAAAAGATAAATACAGATGCAGATCACAGTTTCACCCAAAGTTCCAGCTCCATTCAGTTGGTATAGCTACCATTGAACACCAGTCAAAGATTCTATGGCCATGTCAGGGTGAACAGGGCAGGGGCGTGCTTATATTTACTTGGTTGTGTTTTCTCAGGTGGGTCTGTGGGAAAGAGGCTGGTCATGCTAGCTGCTGCTCACAGGTGGCTCTCATTACTCTTGTTCTCAATTTTAGGAATTAACCACAACCACTTACAAACTTGTTCTAGATGATTAATTATCAGAAGTATTTATGCACAAGTGCCAAGTAACTGCCAGTGTAGGACATCATCACAGTTAGGAAGGTACAAGTGGGTTCTGGGTTCTGGGTTCTAGGTAGGTATCAGACCAGGGTTCACAAGGTCAGCAAAGGTGGCCTATCCTCATGGAGGCCCGGGCAGATGGCACGTAGCACTCCAACTCAAGGTGTTCTCCCTCTTCCCAGACCGCTCTGTCCATAGTGATCATCTTTCTGATGAACTCAGACTTTATCTTCTCAAAATCCTTTCTTTTTGCCTTTACCATTTTACCCTTATATTGATAGTTCTCTATCTCTACTCAACTTTTTCTGAGTTTATGTTTGTTTTCCCAGTTAAATGTTAAGTGGCTTGAAGGCAGAGGCTGCATTTCATATATTTTTGGTGTTCTCTTCAGCAGTCATTTTGAGTAATGGAGGCTTTTCTAGTGAAATATTATAGCAAAGCCCGTATATGTTTAAAAATGAAGCTGTAGTGACCGACACAGTGATGGAAATTCAGAGCCTCCTCCAGCTTCTTACTGCGACCTGAACACTACAGCAGCTCAGCATTTCACACACGCCATCCCTTGTGCTAATAAGCTCTCAGCAGAGATTTGTATACTTGAAAAGCCAAAAGAGGAGATGGTCGTGCCAACATATGAGGTTCTAACAGTGCATAAAATACATATTCAAATTTCCATTTCTAAACATTACCCCGAGCAGATGTCTTAAAATTCAAAATTTTAAAACTGTAGCTAGAATGTGCCTAGATCAGAGGGGATTGTCTATTTTCATGCTGTACTTTGCTTAATGAACAATCTTTTTTCTTTTTCTTTCTTTCTTCCTTTCTTTCTCTTTTCTTTTTTTTCTTTCTTTTTTTTTTTCTTTCTTTTTTTTTTTTAGTGTAACCAGTCTCTTGGCTAATGAGCTCTGCCTCTCAGTGGAATTACTAAATGGTAACCATGTTTCTAAATAGTTTCCTTGCCTCTGGCATGAGTCGGTTTCTCCATCACTAGGGTTTCCATGTTCTTCCAAACTAATACAAAGTATAAAGGATAAGTATGCTATTTTATTTTTCTCCCAAAGGACTGCAATTGTTGGTCTGGTAGTATCCGGTGAGTGTGAAATCAGTTTACTTTTAATGCTATAACTGCCTTTTACAGGAAGTTTCCACAAGATTACAACCAGTACAAGGGAAATGAGCAGTCTGCGATTTCCTTTATTTTCAGCATAATCTTAGCAGGGAGGATGCTTACCAGGCCCACACTACTAAATAAAGCACTTCTCCCTTACCATCATTCTCCCAAATGGATTTGGCATGCTTATTCCTTGAAAGTTATATCCCACTACAGTCAATATGAAGGATTGAAATATCCATTACATAAAATTTCCAAGGCTATGTGCATGCAACAAATGCACTACAACAAAAGAGTCTAGATGATTCCTTGGATTTTGTTTTAAATATGGCATTTGACTTCCCTTTCAGTGAGTAATAGTTAGCCATTGTATATGACTATCAAACTTGGAATGCCCTTTAGGAACTTACCTTCCTAACACCCTTGCCCACTAGGTATTATCATCAGTTCCAATTTACAGAAAGAATTAGGAACTGACGATCAAAAAGGTTAGGGGACTTGCCAGAGGTCTCACGTTAGTAAGGCTGTGGCTGGAGCTCAAACTAAAATTTTCTCCTTTAAAAACCCGTGTGTGTGTGTGTGTGTGTGTGTGTGTGTGTGTTGATATTATATATAACTTCTCAAAGATGAGCTCCTTGGTGGCATATGCTTTCTATTTCAAGTCATTATTGCTGTGGATGATGACTTGGCAGGAGAACTGTACTTTGGAAAAAGGGAGGAGTAAATCCCTTGGCTGTTATCAGCTACCTCCTGTGGTGCTCAGGTACATAAATGCCCTTATACCATCAGTTCCAGAGGCAACAACATCTGGTTATCTTTTAGTGATGCTCTTAGTTCTCATGATCATGGTAGCCGCTAGCCATGCGTGGCTAAATTAAAATTAAATTAAAATTAACTAAATTCAATAAGATTAAAAACTTACTCCGTAGTCTTACTAGTTACATTTCAAATGCTTAACTGTCATGGATGGTTGGTGGCTACCATTCTAGACTGAGTTCAGATATAGAACACTTCTACTATCACAGAAAGTCCTTTTGGGTACTTTCGTTATCCTGCTATTAATATAGACATCTAACAATGACTGTGCTTTCGAATATGTTATTATTGGTTTGAACTGAGCATTGTATCCCCTCTCTTAATCTTAGATATGTCTTCACTGCCATCAACTAAGGGTAAAAAAGAGGATAATTTCATAATTAGAGTCTTTGATAAACCCACAGAAGATATCTACGTTGAGAAGCACTAATGCATTTATTTATTTATGTGTTTATTTATTTAATAAAAATGCTTTAAATGCTCATGTTTAATACTGTAAATCCTTGCTACCTCAAAGCAGCATAGCTTCCCCTGGGAGCTTGCTAGAAATGCAAACTCTTAGGCTCCACTCCAGTCTTACTGAATTATAATCTGAATTTTGACAAGATCCCTAGGCGATTCAACTATACATTAAAGTTTAAGAAGCCCTGCTGTAAATAATCTCTGTCTCTGGTAGGTGGCCTTTCCTAAACTTGACTAGGTGTATTGTTCTTCAGGCTTGCCTATCCTCCAAGTATATAAAAGTAAGATATTCCCACCATCATTTTCAGCTCTTTTCCTGCCCCTCCCCCCAAAAGAGGATTTTTTGTTCCTATTTCCTTTTATCCTCTTCTTTCTGGTCTAGGATTTAGACCACTCAGCATCTTGTCTCTGTTCTCCTTAGATCAAGTCCACTACACTCAGCTCCATGTAGTCCCAGGACACTCCGCCAGGGGACTGTGCCCGTGAGAGCTTCCCCTTTCCTCCCACCTCCCCATTTCCCTCTTATCTCTCAAATCTCTCTACTTCCCTAAAAAGCATTCCTTCTTTTTCCAACTCTCTTTTTCTGACTTATCTGAAAGTTTCCTCCTCTTTCTACTCTGCAATATCACGCTTTCAATTAGGCTTCATCCACTCTATTGGGCATGTGTAAAGCCTGGCAGTTCTCCACAAGCCACTCAGGGGATCTTAAAACATCACATTTTTGCTATAACTTCTATTTGCTCTACTCTAATTTAAAAACAAAACTTAAGACCTTGCATTTACATACAGAGTTGGCCCTTCCAGCCCTCTATCTGTGTTGGTAATGTATGTGTGTGTTTATATATATAATTTATATAGTTTAGCAATTATAATTCCAAGAATATAGAAGTTCAGGTGATGGGGTAGAAGGAGAGCTATAAAGGAATTGTCAGTATTGGAGGGAAAAGATAGCGGTTATTTTTATTATCTGTTTTGTATACCATCTTGTGTTATCTAAATGTTTCCTTTTGGCTTTCCATGTCTTCCTGGATATATCGTAAAATTTTGGAGACCAGTAAAAAGGCTGTTGCAATGGTCCACATAGAAAATTAGGGCATTGGTCAGGGGCTAGAGAAAGGGTGGATAAAAGACATGTAGGTGAGAGAATATTCAGGACTACTTTAGGTGCTGGGAGGAAGCCTGCTTTCCAGAGAGCTACAATCTAGCTAAGGAGACATGGAAAGCCAAAAGGAAACATTTAGAAAATACAAGATGTTATCTGAGTAAATGCCATGACAAGTAATAAAAATAACTGCTCTTGTTTTCCTCCAATGACACTAATCTTCTTAGCATCCCCAAATATGTCCGTTTTGGAATTCTGTGACAGTATCTTTAATAGAATTCTGTGTTTAAAAATTATTAGACGCTGAAAACCTCACTTCCAGTGACATCTTACCTTATCAGACAGAGATGTTTTCTTTCTCTGTAAGATTTTTAAATCCTAAGACACTGACCGTCCTTCATACTAGAGAATGCCGCCCTCAGCTCTAAAGCTCTTTATCAGGAAGCTAAAACACTTCACACCCTTATTGTCTCCTGGGTCTTAGCCAATCTTTGTTTATTTCAAGTTTCCTTCCTTTGTTGGATCATCCCAGTCCTTCTGGGGCCCCTGCCAAGCTGTGCCAAGGACTTAGAACAGTCTCTCTTGACCTGCCTTATTGTCTTTGCTTATTTTAAGTATGTCTCCTAATATTTTCCATAGAGCTTTCTAGAATTGATTTGGGAACATAAAATTGCTTGCTACACCCTACATTATTTGGTCTAGTCTACATCCTAGAAATGTGGTTATTCTTGATACGTCCCATGATACTATTCTTAACTGTGTATTTGTTTAATGTCTATATTTAGTTATCCATTGTTTCCAAGTTTTTCTAAAACCCCAACCTTCATATGTGTCAAATTATTTTTGCATAATAACATAAAGTGAGATGTCTGGTAGGTGCTTATTAAATGCTATTTTATATGGTACTGATAATTTATTACTCCAAAAGGACAACTTTTAATTTATATTTTGAATTTATATCTCTGAAGCTCCTACTCATTCAAATATATAAATGACATTAGAGATTTGGCCAAACTTCCATTCAAATTCATAAATTCTATTTATGTATGATCCCAGTTTATCCTTTACTTTTCGTATAGTTACAATATCAAATTTCCTTGGAAATCACTTGAATGTAACTCATTTAATTCTAGCAATAATCATTTCTTGGTTTTTTAAATTCTTTCTCATGGTGTTCACTTCTGATATTGATCTTCTTTTACAAAACCAAAAGTACTTAGTGAAGGATAGGGAGAACTTTCAGAAAACTATCATTAGGATTTATTAGAGAGTGGTCCTTAGGGGCAACTCTCAAAGGATCCATCTTTGATAAAGTCACAGACAATAACTGTATCAGAAGAATTCATTAACTCATTAGTTACTTAAATATTCCAGGCTTAGTACTAGAGATGAAATGAAAGCAGTAATTGACTGCAAGGAACTTATGTCTAGTGAAGATGTAAGTAGGTAAATTCCCATTCCCACAGTAAGTGCTAGAAGTGTTAGGAGTGACGTGCTATAGGAGCAACTCACTTGCTTCACATAAAATGGAGGATTAACCATAGGGGAGCATTTAGGAAGAAACTCAGTTTTCCCCCTTTTGTGTAGTGAAGACCCTGGGTCTTTCCTACGTGTTTCTCCCCTGTGTGTCTCCTTTACTTTTACACAGCACACTTCACTTTGGGGCACCAAATGGGTGGAGGTTTTTCCCCACACCAAGTGTTTCCTTGAAACACAGCTGGGCACCCTACAATTTAACTTGCTTCTGATACCGTCTACCCGGAGATGGCATCAGATTCCACAGGTTAAGACCTCAGTCCCATAAAACTTACCCCCTGCCTGACCCATCCCTGCCACTGTCCCCACTTCTGTCCCAACTTCACAAGCCCAGTGCTTCTAACCAACAGCCTATACAGATCAGAGGTTCCAACGCCCCCTTCTCAGGTTTAATTAATTTGCTAGAGTGGCTCACAGAACACAGGGAAACATTTACTTACATTTACTAATTTATTTTAAAAGGATATGATAAAGGATACAGATGAACATCCAGATGGAAGAGATGAGTAGGGCAAGGTATGTGGGAAGGTTTGCAGAGCTTCCATGCCTTCTCCAGGCTCACCATTGTCCCAGCACCCATGTGTGTTCACCAACCTGGGTGGTTCCTGAACCCCCTACTGTTGGGATTTTATGGAGGCTTCCTCACATAGACATGATCAATTATTAACTCAGTTTCTAGCCCCTCTCCCCTCTGTGGAGAATAAGGGGTAGGGCTCAGAATTCCAAGCTTCTAATCATGGCTTGGTCTTTCTGATGACCAGCCCCCATCCAGAAGCCATCTAGGAAGCCACTCAGAGTCACCTCATTAGAACAAAAGATGCTCTTAATGCTCTTATCACTTAGGAATTTACAAGGGTTTTAGGAGGTCTATGTCAGGGACGGGGTCAAAGACAAATATTAGAGCAAGAGATGCTCCTAGTGTTCTTATCACTTAGGAAATCACAAGGGTTTTAGGAGTTCTGTGCCAGGAACTGGAATCAGAGACCAATATATATATTTTCTACTTTTTCACAGTGAGTTACCGTAAAACATTACTGTGAAACATAAACGAGAATAATGAAATGAAAAACCATCCTTGAAAATGGCTTCACCCATGTGTTCAAGGAGAGTGTGAATAGGAAAAACAAAACACTGATGACTGTTTATTTGTATAACTTCAACCTCCAAAGGGACAATTGGAGCTAAGAGAGATTTGATCAATGTTTGATTCTTTTCTGTACACTTACATAACAACAAGGTCAGCATGCTGAAGATGAAGCCCCTTGAGGACGAAGTGCTCACAGCCACTCCCCAACACTTAGCCTATTTAAATATGTTACCCCTCTCACCAATACCTATCTTCATTTTCCCTGGGAGAACGCCTGATAACTCCAAAGTGATCTAATTGATGTTTATGTGACTGGCTTATGTATTTTCAATTTTATTGTCTGTCAGTTATTTATTGTACAGGCGCTGTTGGCTTATTTCAGCAATCTACTAATTAGTACCAAAACACTCTGAGAAAATAATGTTTTACATAATGCACTTTGTTTTGATTCCCAGTTCAAGAACTGTCCGTGGTTGCTTTTTGTATACTAAATGACCAAGGCCACCTGTCCTGCTTCTTATCTTATCCATCCCAATGTCTTTTCCACTGGGCTTTCCATTTCTCTGGGCTCTTCTGAATGCATGTAAAAATTCTATACTGGACATTTTTTGTGTGTTTATTTTAATCCACAAGGTATTCTTAGGTTCCTAGTGTATGTTCTGAATATCAAATTAAGAAAACAGGAGCTCTGCTTTCTTTCCTTTTTTTAAATTTTTTTGTTTTTTTTTTAAAGATTTTATTTATTTATTTGACAGAGAGAAAGACAGAGAGGGAACACCGGCAGGGGGGAGTGGGGGAGGGAGAAGCAGGCTCCCCATGGAGCAGGGAGCCCGATGTGGGACTCGATCCCAGGACCCTGGGATCACGACCCAGCCGAAGGCAGACGCTTAACGACTGAGTCACCCAGGTGCCCCCAGGAGCTCTGCTTTCTAAGATTTCTTTTATTTTCCCAAAATGTCTAGTGTTGTACCCTCAACAATGGTGACAGATAGAAGTTGCCCATTGCCTTCCCAAAATATGAAGGGAGCTCATGTGAACCTGGATCATCATGTGCAATTAAAACAGTAATATTAAAAGGCACAAAATAATTAATATCAAGATGAAGAAATCCCAAGACTTAATCAGCTACCTCAAACCAGATATATTAGAGTTAAAATTTAGCACAGTAAACTTTATATATATATATATCATCACAGTAATCCCCAAGTGCAAAGACAAAAATACTAAACTGCCTTTTTTGTTGACTTTTAAAATTAAAACAAGTGTACTTCTTGCAAAAACTTAGAACTCTACAGTAAAACAGTACAGAGTAAGAGGACTCCAATTTCACTTGTCTCAAAGGTGACTACTATTGATAGTTTAGAATATGTAACTTTAGATCCTTTTCTATGCATTTACACACACACATAATAAAAACTAATTTTATATATTATTCGACTTCCTTTCTAACATGCCATGTACATTCTCAATATTAGTATTCATTCTTTTAAATGGTTATATAGTATTTTATAATGTGGGCATACTATAATTTATTTATATATTTCTATAAAGGGACATCAATCACTGATTGTTTCCAGATTTGGGGTTTTTTAGTAGAAACAATGCTTCAATGAGCACCCTTGTTTACTTTTCTTTGGGCTTAAGGGTGAAGATTTCTCACAGAAAGTTTTGTATAAGTGAAATTGCAAGGTCAAAAACAATGAACATTTTAAGTAATGGAAGATAATGCCAAATTGTCTTCTAAAAACACTCTTCCATTTTTTTTTATCAATTATCTTCTCGCCAGTAGTGTATGAGAGTACCATTTTCTCTATACCCTCACTCAAAGTAGATATTAACAATCTCTCTTTTAATTTTTGCCAGTGTAAGGTCACCCAATATAGTATCTTATTGTTGTTGGTTTTGCATTTCCCTAACCACTAGGTTTCATTTCATTCATGTTTCTTCTTCAGTGAATTCCATAATCCATCTGTTTTTCATTAATTTCTCTGTCTCAATTTCCTTAGCTGTACCCTTAGCTGAATATTGTTGTGAAGTAACCATTATGAATATACTCATTTCTTACACATGGTTTTCCATGGGCCACTTTCTTTTCTAGCAAAAATAATAAAAAAGAAAAGTATCATTTATAAAGGCTTTTTAAAATTTTCTTTCCTGTATTCAATATTCTATTTTTATTTATGTACTTTTAAAATTCGCTTTTTTTCCAGTCACACAGAAACACTCTATCCATTGTATTCAGACTAGCAATAGCAACATGTATACTTGAGGGAGAAATTCAGTGGAAGTGTATATGTTCTATTACTATAAAATGTCCATTTGTCCATAATGATCCCCCAGCACAGCTTCCCCAGCACAAAAGTGTTAAAACAAAACCAGCATTATTCTTAAAAGTGTTATGAGACAGATACCTAACTCTCTCCCCTCCCAGACCAATAACATACAATAACCGTCTCGATAAATACAAGTGGCCAAATGTTGCTGGACTCTTCTATATAAGACTGTGGTACATTTTTCTTCCCTGGTGGAGGACATGAAGATAATCATAATAGCTAACAATGGTTGCTTACTGCATGCCAGGCTCTGTTCCATGTGCTTGTATATGTTAATGCTAATCTCATCATGAGATAGGTGTGATTAGTATCATCTCTTTTAGGGATGAAGAAATGAAAGCACATAATGTTAAACAACTTGAGTGGGTCTCACAGCAAGAACATGGCAGAGCCCCGATTCAAACCCAGGTCATCTGATTCCAGAGCCCCAGTCATAGCCAGAATGCCTGGCTTACACAACCAGTGTTTGCCTAGAAGAGTAATAAGGGAAAAGAACATTAGAAAAAGGACATGGACAAGGGGAGAAAACAAAGAAGTGAAGGATAAGAAAAGAAAGGAAAAGAAAAAGAGAAAGGAAGAAAGAGAAAGAAAGAAGAAAGAGAAAGAAAGAAAGAAAGAAGAAAGAAAGAGAAAGAAAAAGAAAGAAAGAAGAAGAAAGAAAGAAAAAGAAAGAGAAAGAAAGAAAGAAAAAGAAAGAAAGAAAGAGAAAGAAAGAAAGAGAGAGAGAAGAAAGAAAGAAAGAGAAAGAGAAAGAAGAAAGAAAGAAAGAAAAAGAGAGAAAGAAAGAAAGAAGAAAGAAAAGAAAGAGAAAAAGAAAGAAAAGAAAAAGAAGAAAGAAGAACGAAAGAAAGAAAAAGAAAGAAAGAGAAAGAAAGAAGCTGAAGCAAAAGAAAAGGAAGGAGAGGAGATAGGCAAGAAAGGACCGGGGAAAGTTACCCTCCCGCCCTCACACTACCAATTCAATGGCCAACAGAACGGGGCTTGATCACAGCGGCATGGGTGAAATGCACTGCATTGTGGGTCCGGTGTCCCTAGTGCCTCCTAGCCTTTGACCCAGTAACCTGTTCACCCCCATCCCCCCATATGCAGACTTACTTTTTCCAACTATCCTGGCGTTTTCCCTTGCTGTACTTCACAGAAACACAAAAATTGTAGAGATGGCAGCTCTCACAAAGGAAGGTGGGATTGCCTCTACACGGGTTGTCTGATTTGTGCTTTTAGGCATAATACAAGCCAGTGATCAATGTTTACAAAGTGTGCCCTTAAAAAAATCCTGGAAGAAACATTGTAAAAATTGGACTTGGATTTCAACTTCTCCCTAATTCTTTAGACTCACTTCAACTTGAACACAATAGAAAAAGATCATGGGGATTATTCTATGATAGTGGTTCTCAACTGTGGGCGATTTTGCCCCCCAGGGCGCATTTGGTGATGTCTGGAGATATTTTTAGGTCACAGTGTCACAACTGGGGCAGGGGGGTTGGGTGAGGGAGGGAATAGCACTGGCATCTAGTGGGTAGAGGCTGGGGACGCTACTCAGAGCAACCCTTCACACCAAAGAACAATCCAGCTCAAAAACGTCAACAGCGCCAAGGTTAAGAACCCCTGTTCTGAAAGGCAATGCTACCCAGATCAAATTACAGCTTCTCCTCAGTGGTACAGGAATTTGTTCCCCAACAGAAATACAAAGACAACTGCAACTTTTCCTTCTAGCCAAACTCTACTTTTTCCTTACAACTCCTTCCTGTCTGGCCTAAGGCCAAGCCATTCATGGAAACACAAAACGGTGCAAAACAGAAATCATATAAAGGTCCAATCCTAAATATTTGAGTACAATTTCTTACTAGAGTTTTCTACCTCTGGCCATGAAATACTATGCAGAAGGATTTTATGAATGATGTTATTTGGGTATTTCTTTATAAAGCCATAGATTGAAATGAAACTGAGCATGTGTTTTGGGGACAAGAATAATAGAAGAAAAGAAAGGAAATCCTTCATTCTAGTGAAACTGCCTAAGGAATAGTCATCACTCAATAATCAGACTATGATATTTGTTGTTTTTATTTTATCGGTGCATTTTTTAATTTTTTTATTTAAATTCAATTACCACATAGAGTATTGTTTGTTTCAGAGGTAGAGTTCAGCAATTCATCAGTCTTATATAACACCCAGTGCTCATTACATCACATACCCTCCTTAATGTCCATCACCCAGTTACCTCATCCCTCCACCCACCTTTCCCTCCAGCAACCCTGTTTGTTTTCTATGATTAAGAGTCTCTTATGGCTTGTCTCCCTCTCTGATTTTGTCTTGTTTTATTTCTCCCTCCCCTCCCTTATGATCCTGTTTTATTTCTTAAATTCCAAATATGAGTGAAGTCATATGATAATTGTCTCTCTGATTGACTTATTTCACTTAGCATAATACCCTTAGACTAGGATATTTGGATGAATATTCTTTGTCTTAAGAAAACTTACTTTACAGATTTGAATATTGCCTTTTTATGTGTCATTAATAATGTGATATACTTAGAGAGCTTAAGAAAATCAGTTGTTTAATAATGAATTTGAGATGTACATACTAGTTAAAATTTTATGTACCACATACTCTGCTCAGTCCTATGTTCATTATTTCATGTCAGCCTCACATACCCATTTAACAGATGTGGAAAGTGAAAGCTCAAGAAGGTGAACTTATTTGCCGAAGCTTACCAATGCTTGGTAAGAAGCAAACCAGGATGTGAATTCATGTTCTCTAGCTCCAACCAGGTCTAGAATTATTTGCACAACATGATTCTGCTTATCTCATCATTCCTGTTCCTAAGAGCATTCAAGGAATGGATTATAGTCCTATTGTTGATTTTTGAAATACAGCCCCAAGTGAAATCAACACATCAATTATATACATATACTGCTATATTAATATATTATGTTCATCATAAAACATTCCAATATAAAAATTCTTAAATGAATGAGATACAGAACAAGTAAAAATAAAAGTTCTAATATTTTATTCCTACACCTCCACAGATCATCATCTTTAATACTTCCTGGGATTATCCCACCCCCTTTGGAGAACACTGGAGTAATGGGGTCAGTTCTTCTTTGCTGTATGTGTCAAACTAGGAGGCCTGGCCTCTCTTCTGAGATTTAATGAGAAATGGCTTTTGTCAGATCAATATTAGATACCAATCCCAATTCAGATGCACACTTGAAACCAAATAAAACAGTGACAGGAGAATACAACTTTTATCCATGAGAAAAGTGCATGCAGAATGTGGCAGGAAGGGGACTTCTGCCCCTTTATCATCACCAAGATCAAAACATGGCGTGACAAGGCAGATGGATCTACAGCACAACAAGATTGAAAGCGTCCCAGCATTGGATCACGAAGCCCTTTATCTCAGAGTCCCAAGGAAATATGTTTATACTTCTTCTCCAGCACTTCTTGCAGAGTAATCATTCAATAAAATACATACTGGGGACACTCGGTGAAAATGAAAAACTGTTCTACTGTAAAGAAATCTCAGGGAAGTGAATTATATGCAGAAAGGCAAATTCTAAACATGCCATTTAGTTACTTGATTTAATTTGACTTAAGATGTCACTAAAGCTTCTTGAATTTTCTCCTGTTTTACTTCTTACCAATACCCTCGCTTCCACCCTTTGTGCCATGGAACCCCATCTCAGGGCCGGGACTGAGGCGAGGTGATCAAAATTTTTAATGACAGAGGAGTCTGTCATTTAGCTTTCCTGGAATTGTGGAAGTAATATCCATTCTGTCTTGTTTCTCTGAGACTTAACTTCCCCCTTAGGCAAGACGCTACTTCATTTAACTCTCTGATGTCCTGAGTGAAGGTATTCCTTCGACCACACCCCAGGAAGTATTGTAACAGATCGTCCTGTTTTCCAGTCGGTTCCAGTGAAACCACTTCCTGTCAAATATAATGCTCCTATCTGGCCACTTGCAGGCTCCATAATCCTTAAAATCTTTGACTTTTAGAAATGAAAGAGATATTACATCTATTGGATGTAACCATTTTCATCTCAATTATTAGATGACTTAATGGCTAAGTGGCTAATTTAGTTTTTTTTTTTAATGGGGAATGTAATGTGAGGATTCTAAGGTATCTAATTACACAAAGAACAGGAATGCATTGGGCCTAAGGATCATGGATTTAAAAATTGTATGTGTCATTCTGCTCTACTTCTGAGTCTGCTTCTTTTCTCTATCCATTGGCTATTTCTACCACTCAGATCAGATTGGGAAAATGTGGCCAGCAACCAATTGCAGGTTTGTATATTCTCAGTTTCAGCCACAAGAAGAAGGCTGATACTAACACGTTGGTTCCAGTTCTGAAATTCCTTGGGGGAAAAAAAAACAACACCTCATATTGGCCCAGGTTGGAAGTTCCTATGCCTGGGCCTGTCAACACTGGTTCATGGACAGGGTTAGATTTTATGAATTTGGTGATTAGTAGTATGGTCCCATTGTAACCACATAGTTGATGGAGTCGAAGGGGGAAGGTCCCCTACTAAGTGGGAGCTTGGTAGAAAAAAAAAATGCCTGTATCTACACAGAAATAATTTAGCCCAATCTTTCATGTAATAGATGATGAAAATGAGGCTCAGACAGGTGGGTTAACCAAGGCTAGTGAGAGAAAGCCAGAACTGGATCCCAGGTCTTCAAAGTGCCAGACTCATGTTCTCTTATTCAACAGCCCTTTCCCAAGCATTCAATGGTGCCAGGCATGGTTTCAGGTGCTCAGGTTGGTTACAAGAGTAAACAACAGCCACAAAAGTCCCTGTCCTCACTCTACTGCTTGTTAGACCAATCAGATTATCTCCAGATCTTCCTTCTTCTAAACAGCTTCTTTCTTTACCACTGCCCCAAATCTTCCTTACCGAAAACTCCAGAAAATATCTCAATCTCTCTGCCTCTTCATTGCTTTCCCACGTGCCAATTGCTTCCAACATTAGTTTTTTCTAGAATCCACCCCAAGAGTGATTGCTCTGATAGACACCTAGCCACGAGAGGCACATTTAATATACACAAGGTCTTTGAAAGGATAGGGATGTTTTCACCATACAGGAGGCACGTTGTAGGTAGAGATGAAAAAATAAACACCTTTAGTTAGTGTTATGATGTCTCATTTACTACTTTCCCCCAAAGAAGGAATATGTAATATGTAACGGTTGTAAATTCTTTGGGCATTTTTTGGCAACTTCAAGAAGCAAAGAAAATTAAGGAATGGGCATTAAATTGAGTTTTGGTTTATAGTCCAACATCATACCTTCCATTTGCTAGTTATGTGACTTTCAGGAGTTCACTTAACTTCTCTGTGCCTAAGTTTCCTAATTTATAAGAGTGGGGACTAGACAGTTTATTGAAATTATTTATACTTTGTACTCTAGCTTTGTTCTTAAAAAGATTGGAGAAGCCAACAAACTATAAAATCCAATTCCAGTGTCAAAATTCCACATTTTAATGAAAGCCAGTCTTTTTGCTCTGCTTTGCAAAGGTGAATAGCCCTTGGACTTTACCATTTGTACACAGATCCTAAATGATCTAATTATGTTCATTAAATCAACCAGGTTTCTTTGAAAACAAGATGGCTTTGTCTCCCAATGCTAGAATTATAATGGGTTGCTGCTGTGATTTAAAAAACACCTATTTCGGGGCGCCTGGGTGGCTCAGTCGTTAAGCGTCTGCCTTCGGCTCAGGTCATGATCCCAGGGTTCTGGGATCGAGCCCCACATCGGGCTCCCTGCTCTGCGGGGAGCCTGCTTCTCCCTCACCCTCTGCTTGACTCTCTGCCTACTTGTGCTCTCCCTCTCTCTCTTGTCAAATAAATAAAGAAAATCTTAAAAAAAAAAATAAATAAAAATTAAAAAAAAAATAAAAAATTCCTATTTCGGCAGCCAAGAACATCTCATACTGGTCTTATAAAGAAAAATGCCACCTTTCCAAACGATTTCTTCTCTCCCTCCCTAAATTAGAAGGCTAAGATACAGCATAAGCAAGTAATTGGTATTATTCAGAGTTCTCCACACATTTCATTCCACAGAAATCTAAGAAAAGAGCAATGGGAGGAAACGCATTTCATTTTTGCTCACTGGATGACTCCAGGATGCCTACCGGATTCATTTTTTTTAGGTCTGCTTTAATTTTTTGTAACCTGGTCAATGCATATTAGTTTTCGTCTGGTATCAAAACATTTTCATATTGAATTCTACAAAAAATAATCTTGGATCCAGCATTTCCACCCTGCCTTGTGTTCCCTTGACTACCAGAGACAGCTATGCCTTGATGGGCCCTAGAAGGGACAGTATGTGAAATGTGCCAGTTCCCAGAAACAGCATAGAGCCCCCGTGGCTGGATCCTGGATAGGGCATTCCTGGAAGCAACCACTCAGGAGTGCTACTTTTAGCAACAATAGCAGCTAAGATATGATGCACGAGTCAGGACATTATGCTGTATCTTTTCTAAGTATCTTGAATGAGCTACTGTTTGTGGGTGCCTACTGAGCTGAGAGCTGAATGCTAGTCTTCATGTAACATAGCCCTCAGTGTTTTCCCACTCAAAAGTAGCAACAGAGAAAAACTTCTGGAGTGGCATCTTGGCAACAGGCATCAAAAATCTTAAAAATACACAAAATTTATCTCCGTAATTCTACCTCTGAAGAATTTTTCTTAAGGAAATAAATGTACAGTATAGTGGCTGGCATATAGGAAACATGCAATAAATGTGAGTTATGATTATAAAGATAGTCATCACAGCACGGTTTATAATAATGAAAACTGGATTGAACATAAAAGCCCAAGAAAAGGAGATTGATTCAATAAATGGCATCATGTCTATATAATATACTTTTAGGGCAGCCATTAAAAAGTAGGTCAGTGGTTTCCAGATTTGGGTGTGCATCAGAATTGACCAAGGAACTTGTGAAAAATGAAATTTCCCAGGCCCCATTCAAAATATTCTAAGAACTGGAAAAATCTACAGGTAAGAGAGAAATTGGGGTTTCATATAAACTCAATATGTATAATTATATATATTATATTAGGAATATTAATTTTGCTTTGAGGATTATTATTTATGTCAAAGACTTGATGATTTTTCTTAATCAGTTACCCTCACAAAAAAATCCATCTATTTTAAAAGGAGCCATTTAAATCCTTCAGGTCATGGAAAATAGCCTAGGCTTGAAGTTCTATGTCATTCAACAAATTTTTCTTTAAATGGGCATCACTGTAAAATATTCCCCAATCCTCCAAATTACATAATCTTCTCTCTCTATATATATATAGATAGATATCTCTTTAATAAAATAATAACATTTTCCTTCAAGAGCAGAATCCATTTGGGGTAATACTTCACACTTGGGGCTATCTTTCAATCTGCCTCCTCTGTGTGTATTTTCATTACATTTGTATTACAATGAAAGGTAGTTGGAAGACCGTGATTGAGTATAGTGAAAGCATTTAACTATCAACTCTGAAGGTTGTTCCAGCCCTAAGATAAGTAACTATTTATCTATAGTTCCTATTTTGCTCAAAGAAATATGCACACTAAGAAAATGGCCCAAACGGTGCTAAATTAATTAAACAAGAAGGCCATTAGACTGAAGTGGTTCTAATGTCTTATAGTAGGCTGCTGAAGCAAACCAAAACCTTAGCCTGAAATGTCTCAAGGTTAAAAAACCAAAACCTAAGGACAACAAGCTACAAATAGCCAACTCAGCTTTTCCAAATAAAGCAAACACTTAAGTTATAGCCAATCAAATAATTTTCTTGCTTTGCTTCTGCCTCTTCTCTTTAAAGTCTTTCCTCTAGCTCTTGTCAGTAAAGCACTCCTAACCACTTCCGGTTTGTCTCTGCCCAATTTAAATTGATTTTTTGCTCAAATAAACCCTTAAAAATTTAATATGCTTCAGTTTACCTTTTAACAACAGGAATTGTTTTCTTTCAGATGAGCCATTACTCTAAAGATTAATATAATGATTGTATTATCATTGGAAATTCCAGGGTATTCCTTTTTTTCTGGGCATTCCTTGCCTGCTTATAATTATTGTCCCAGAACAGTGAGTTGACCCAATAGCAGCAGAGTGACTCAGTGAGTACTGTTTTTTCATGTTTTAAGAAAAGTGTTAAAGTCCTAATTTCTTATTCCTTCCCACACAACAACTTCTGTCATAACGGCAGCTTACAATTACACAATGCTTATTTGTGCCAGGCACCGCTCTAATCATTTCACCTAGGTATTTATTATTTAGTTCTCACCCTGTAAGGCAGCATCCCCATTTTACAGATGAGGAAATGTCCCCCCAGGAAGGTTAAGGTATTTGCCCAAGGTCACACAGTTACACTCACATAATCCATAAGGCTTTGAACCCAACCACTTTGACAGTCTACATGTGTAACCTCTAATCCCCAATCTTAACTATACCACTTTTGGGCCGACTTTTGTTTCAACTACTGGAGAAGCTACAGGTGGAGGACAGAATATGAGGGACTAAGTGGTAGAGGGAAGTGCCTCGGACAAAAAAGGAGAGCATGCTTAAGGTCGCAAAGTGGAACCCAGGGAAAAGCTTGGTTGGAAATCCTGCTCATTTCTGCCTCTGACTGGCTAAGGACCCTTGGAAAAGGTATTTCATTTTTCTGAACCTCAGTTTCCCATTCTGTAAGAAGCTGATAATAATGACACTTTCATTATGACCTCATAATGAAATAAGATAATATATACACAATAGACACAGAGAAAGCTTAGCTGTCATCTGTCCCCACCCCCAATCAAAGGAAAGAAAGTCTAGATCTTTAAATTAACCAAATTGAAAAACAGGTCTCTGAGTAGACTTTCCTTAGGACTAGAAAAAACAAAACAAAGCAACAAAACAAAAACCAAAAACCTAAAAAACGATGGCATTTGTAAACAATACTTTTAAATGTATTTTTACTACTCTTTTTTTTTTTTTTTTTTTTACTTTCCCCCTTCTCCTTTTCTTCCTCCTCCGTGTTCATTTTCCCCTTCATTTCTCAGTAGAATACTTTTTGAAAACCTCCAGCTTTGACTCCACTAAGAGGAAAGAAGTTTTAACTGAGGCCAGAAATCTATGGAAAGTAGAGTGCCCTGGGGGACATCCCAGCTGCAAAACCAAAACAGAAAAGCTGGCTGAGCTGGGAGATGAATATTCTAGAGGGAGGAAGTGTTGGAGATGACCAAAAATTACAGATTCTTTCCAGCCTGGGATTGACTTTCCCAAGGTCGACTTTGCTTAGATAGTTGATTTACTTTACTGGAAAGTGGCCCTCTGCCTAGGCCGTCTTACATTTCCTTTTGTATTCCCTTAGAATCATTTCTATTGTTTCAGGCACACGTGGCTCATTTGCCATCCAAATTGCTGGTTAGAATAAGAAAATGCATCTTTTCCTTTAGTTCTGTTTTTGCATGTGAACAGGAAAGAACTGTGCTTTGAGGTCAAAGAGCCCTGGTCTGAACTTCAGCTCACTACATAGACTGGTGAATTTGGGCAAATTACTTGGCCCTCTAATTTCATTTGTAAGGTAGGAATAAGAATAGTGACAGCCAGGGGCACCTGGGTAACTCAGTCAGTTGAGCAGCTGGCTCTTGATTTCAGCTCAGGTCATGTTATCAGTGTCCTGGGATCAGGCCCCGTACTGGGCTCTGGCGCTCAGCCTGGAGTCTGCTTGAGGATTTCTCTCCCTCTTCCCCTCCCCCGCTCTTTCTCTCTCTCAAACACGTAAGTAAATCTAAAAAAGGATAAAATAATAGTGACAGCCACAGAAGTTTGATTGAGCTAGTACCTGTAAAGAGCAGCAGAAGAATGGAGCCTGAGAAGTGTTTATTGGAAGGTAGCTACAATTACTATTTTTTAAGTCTATTTTTCTCTCTTTTATGGTACCTAACTATGTACTCAGTTTAATACGAGTTTGAGGTGAACTATATGAATGAAATGAAGATATACTATCAGTCAGGGCAAAAGTTATAGCAAAAGACTTACTTCTCTCCAAGAGGTTGAAGAATTTTGATGTTCTAGGTTATGTTTCAGACAAGAAAAGGAAACACAGAAACATGAAAATAAATATGGAGGGATATCCTGAACAGTTGTCATTGTGGTTAGGACATCTTATTTACATAAATAATTTTTGATTGTCTTAATTACATTAGTAGAATACCATATTATTTGATAAATTAAAACAAAAAACATGGCTTGGCTTCCATGAAACCAAAACAAGTAATTTGAAACAGAACAATTCTGTTTTAAAGATTGAAAGAATACTTAGATTCCTCCCCTTGAATTAGCAGCTTTTTGGGTAGATGAGGCTACCCAGCTGGTACATTTCTGCCTCTACATCACTTGTTATTTTCATTCTAAGTGACTTGTTATTTCATAATACTTAAAATACTAAATAAATATTTTATGCATACACCATGTACAAGGCACCTGGATTGAAAAACCAGCAAGCCATAGTTATAACTCTGGAAAATAAAAATAAGATTGTAAATGTATTGAGTGCATGGAAATTGCTACTCAAGGAATGTAGTCGTGCTCAGTTGTGCTTATTATAAGGCTAGAGTGTGATCAATCTGATCATTCCTACTGTGTCCTGGTTATGGAACTCTGCGTCCATATGTATTTTCCAGGTTGTTGGTTTACTAGGTTAAGCGGATATTTATTTTCCAACTTGTGAATGACAGTAAAAATTTATGCCCCAGAGTCAGAAGCTTGGGTGAGCCATTTGCTAGGGCCCTGAAAACCACCTTTCTCTGTCACACAAGCAGTTGTTGTAATCAAATTGGCTCCATGCCTAGCGCACGCTGTGTGACTCAGTGACAGTTGCAATCAGAGCATGGAGTTGGAGACAAAGAAGTCATAGATCAGGAAATCACAGTGACGATGGCCTGTTGGGATTGGATGGTTTTATATGAGTGGAGGGGTTTTTTTTTTAGGAATGTTTTTTCTTTATATATCATTCATCAAAGACACATTTAATCCTGTTACTTTTGCATGAGATTGAAACAACTTTTTGTCCTACTAATACTCTGTTCAAGTGATTCTGTGCTAAGGCAGAGCTCCAAATATCATAACAACCACTCAGCATTTCCAGGGATTTCAGATCTGTGCTTGGTAAGGGCATACATGCCTACTCTCACTTGAATTAGATCTACTTTTTAAAGTCACTTGGACTTTAAAATCCACCTCAGGCTAGATCCAACTCATTCTAGTGAAAACAGAATTCATTTCCAAGAGAAATCTTGAATCAGAGGTTCTCAAATATTTTGAAGTCCACAACATGTATAGTTTGCTAAAAAATGATCAAGCACGTAACTTTCATATCTATCTAGTTATTGTAGTTATAAATGTATATGGCAAGCGATAATAAAGATACAGATTGGTAACTATTGATTAACTTCAAGGGGAAGGTGTAAAAAATTAGGGAAAATGAATAAGGGTGGGAAGTTATGGTGGTTATAATACAATTTATTTCTTCTCTTCTACAATACCTGTTATATGGTCAAACAACGTGGAACTACTCTGGTGATACCAGAGGCATCATCCTTATGTGGTTGGGTAGAACAGCTACCCTATAGGGTAAGGATGAGTGTAACCTGGAAACAGTAACAGAGAGAGCTGCTAGATTCTGAAATAATATCTTCACATAAACTTAAAATATTGAACGTACGGGAGCAACTACTTCATACTAGGTGTGCTCTGGTATGAAATGCTCTCATAACCCCTTACCATGGAATGCTAGGGTTCTGTAGGGAGCAGATGGAACGAGCCACTGAGCAAGGCCAGGAGAATTGTAATGTAATCTGAGACAGATGTAATCGTGTGAAGATTAGAGCACATCATCCCAAAGTGAAGAGATATTACCTGCAGAAAGAAATTGGAGTGATCCCTGTATGTGATTCAATTGACCAGGTACTTGAAATGAAAAGACTTGTATGATCGGATCACTATGTCGGGATCTCCCAGCCCAAGGAATGTATACAGTAACAGATTTTATTTTTCATTCCTCCCTCCCAAAGGAATTTGTTTTTGTAATGGTTCATTGTTTGAAGATGGAAATTTTGTATTTTATTAGGAACATACCTGGCTGCATTGAGCAATGTCTCAATATCATCTGCAGAAGCATCATTGGATGAATGGTTTTTGAGCACCTATTATGTTCTAGATACTTCTCTAGGGTTTTGGAATACAATGATGAATAAAATGGACAAAGATGCCTTTCCCCATAGAATTTACATTTTAGGGTGGATGATTGACAATAAATACTAAATCTAATAAATAAGTAAATTTAATAGTATGGAAAAATAAAACAGTAGAGCAGTATAAAGGCTGTCAGTATGGGCCTTACTGAGAAGGCAACATGAGCAAAGACCTGAAGGAAGTGAGAGTTAGACATGTAGCTATCTACGGGAAGGGCATTTCTAGAAAGAGGGAATAATCAGTACCAAGGTCCTACGGTCCTTATTTTCACATGGCTCGCCATTTCATTTAAGGAGTAGGGTATGCTACTCCCAGGGAGGTTATTTTATTTTCCTTTATGGGATTGGAAGAGAGATATACCTTTTCCCAGCTTTCTATCTAGGATTCATAACCCCTAATGCCTTAAATATCCATAATTTTTGGCTTAGAAAGTAACCGTGACCACTCTTGGCCATATTTTATGGAGCCTGCCTGCCTCCTTCAAATGTATAGGATAGGGAACCAATTCAATTATGGGGTATTATTTTTTTTTTTCTGTTAGAACAATTTGGGAAGGAACAATTGTTGTACACCATCTATATTTATCAACTATAAGATGGATGTAGTTTAAGGATAATTGCCTCCCCAGAAATTTAACTGAACTTGACAACATCATAACTTCATAGTAAATGAATTATATGGAACACACACACACACACACACACACACACACACACACACCAGTTTTCTCTATGTGACATTTTGTTACAAAATCTGTTCTTGGTAATCTTCAAAGTGCATGTGATGTATTGGTACTAAGTATTTATTTTTTTTTAGATTTTATTTATTTATTTGAGAGAGAGAGAGAGAGAGGGAATGAGTGGGGGGAGGGGGAGGGGCACAGGGAGAAGGAGAAGCAGACTCTCCACCACCGAGCAGGGAGCCTGACATGGGGCTCACAAAGTCCTAGGATTATGACCTGTGCCAAAGGCAGACTCTTAACTGACTGAGCTACCCAGGTGTATTTAATATTAAGTAGTTAATAAGCAATTAATATAATTGCTTATATATATTTACAATATAAATTAAGTATTTAATAAGCAATTTCAGATGCAGAAATGCTATTTCATACCATATGATGTTGAGGCATCACTGATATAAATGAATGAATAATATAAATCATTGATATAAATGATTGAACATACATACATATGCATTTGTGTGCACGAGCACACACATGTATAAGGGAAAAAAGAGACTCATTCCAATTTAGGAAATATAAATAAAAATAAAAGCACATATATCACTTGCCCAGACAGAAAATGCATTATTAGGCAAACCACAGAGAGCAATAACAAACATTTAGTGAGCACCTACTGTTGGTGGATCCTGTGGCAAGGGTCCTTGTTCTACTGCAGAATTTGAATTAATTCTGCTTCCAGGCGGAGCAAAATATAACCCCCCAATCCCACCCCCACCACTACATACAGAGTGCTTATTACTTGTCAAAGAATGTGCTCAGTGCATGTACTTGTGTTATTGTATTATTGCAATATTGCATCATTTCACTCATGCAGTAGGTACTATTATTATCAACAGATGAGAAAACAATGGTTCAAAGAAACTAAGAAACTTGTGTAAGGTCTCAGAGCTCATCAATTCTAGATCAAGGATTTGAAAGCAGGTATTATTTCTAGGGCTTGCAGTCTTAACCACTGCAGTGTGTTGCTTGAGAAGGATCTCAGTAGTGTGAGAAGACTGAAGTCAGATGAGACCCGGTTTAAATCTTATTTCTGTGTCTTATGTGGCCATTGACAAGTTTTTAATCTTTGAGACTCGGAGATTAATAGTATGCATGCTAACAACTAATGTATAGTATTTGTAGTGCTACAGTATCTATAAATATCTATAGATATGGAGATCTATAGTACAGTATTTAATATGATAGATAATAATATTTACCTTGCCCAAATTGTCATAAGATTAGAGATAATGGGTGTGCCTGCCACATGGTTGCTGCTTGGTAAATGATAATTGTGATTTAACTGTTATCTCTGAATCTGAACAGAGTCATAGAAGAAAACCAAGCCAAACTCAGAGTGCACCTAACTTTTCCTTTTCTCACTAATCAGAGCTACTGGTGATTTGCTTAATAATTTGTTTCTAGAATCAAGTGTAACCATTGCTAGAGGGAAGACCAGGGAGTGCGTTTTGTACAACTTAGAAAATGAAGCCCATTAATTTAATTTACACCAGAGTTTTGGCACCCTGTAAAGTCTTCCTCTGGAGGAAACAGACAACAAGCTAATGTCCCAAGGAGAGAGAAACAATTAGCTAATTCATGAACTAAGGTTGTAGTTACAGTATACTCTTTTAGCCAAAGATAGTAATTTGTTAGCTTAAATAACACCAAACCAAGATTACCAATGTTACTAGAGAAAGTGCTCTTTAAGGACAGGTCAAGCCCTAAATAATAAAACTGAAATCTAGAGATGTTTGGTATGCTCAAAGATGTTAGGATTTACATGGATGATTTTGCAATAAAGATAGAAAATTAAGCCCCAAACAAGTCATTATCCTGAACAATAGAAGTATAAACAGAATCCTAATTAATGAGTATTCTAGTAATTTTTGAGGAGATAATATAATGTCAGAGCTGGAAGGGGTTTCAGAACTCCTTTACACACACACACACTCACACACACACACACCACTTTTTTTAGGTGTGGAAACTGAAAACCAGAGAAAGGAAATGCTGTAGCCAGTTTCATACAATACAGTAAAATATTTCTCATCTTGATTTGCTCCTGGGTGAGGTGACGGGGCTTAGGGAGAAGCATAGTTTATAGGGGCTCATGAAGCCAGGGGCCTTGCTAAATTTAGATTTGGTTCCTGCTTATGTAATTTTCCTTGTGTTTTCAATTATTTATACGAATATATTATTTATATATGTCTGGAACTTGTGCTTTTAGCACTCAATAAACAGGAATAATTTATAGGATTATGGAGTGCTTCCTGTTCTTACCTTTCAGAATGTGTTCTTTTGCATTGCTAATTAATTGTTATATTCGGTTGTGTGCAACTTCCTTTCCCAGCAGCAGTCTTGTGGTGATACGTAACTAGCCAGAGAGAGCCATGTTAGAATCCGCCTTTACCTTCATACCCAGATTCCAAAACCCAGGGTTATTATCCTATCAGCCATTTCCCTAACACAGCTACCTATGTTAATATGGTGGGGAGTCGGGGGGAGGGCGGGCCTCAGTGACATGACCTAGCAGATCACGTTCCTTGAGAAGAGAGACCATAGTGACAGAGGAAGCAAGTTTCCAGGCTTAAATAGAAGTTGCTTCTACTTCAAGTTTCTTCTTTGCCTCTGCCTTTTTTTTTTTTTAAAGATTTTATTTATTTATTTGAGAGGGAGAATGAGAGAGAGAGAGCATGAGAGGGGGGAGGGTCAGAGGGAGAAGCAGACTCCCCGCCGAGCAGGGAGCCCGATGCAGGACTCGATCCTGGGACTCCAGGATCATGACCTGAGCCGAAGGCAGTCGCTTAACCAACTGAGCCACCCAGGCGCCCCTGCCTTTTTTTTTTAATCAAGTTCTTGACATCCTCTTTGCTCTGTCTTCTCTCGTCACCTTTTTCCATCTTGCTGCCTTGCAGTGACTCCAGGTACCGATGTCATCCTGGCTTGTGGGCATGGGTCTGGATTGTCCCACCAAAAGGGATTCCTGATTTTTGCCTCTTTCCCTACACTTCCAAGTGTCCCCCATGTCTGATCCTCCTCGTCCTTGGTTCTCACTTTGTCTTGGATTTCTGAGGGTTTTGCCCAGTAACCCACACGACCTAGTAACAGCTGCTGGGAAGAACATGTATGGAAAGAGACCTGACGGGGATGGAGCTGGGTGAGGTGCCTCAGCCCCTTTTCTTCATTGCCTCCTCAGCATCTCAGAGCCAAGTGGGAAGGGGTCCTCAGGTGTTTCTTCCTGAGCCTGGAGGGATATAGGTCAGTAATCAGTTTTTAGAAGAGTAAATGTGACCTACCTAATCTTTCCCAGTGTGGAAAGGGGGGACAAACTGAGATGCGCTGTCTCTTTTGCTACGTCTCTCGGAGGCATGAGGTCTTCGGCTCTGGCTCAGGCCTTGGACCATGGTCTTTCCTGGGTTCCTTCCGTCTCTCTCTTTGATGGAGCCACTAGGTGAGCAGCCCACTCTCAGACCATTTAATCTGAAGGCAAGAAGCAACCTTCCCACAGTCATGAGTGTTTATGAGGATAGAGACCAAATACATCGTTGATGTGAAAGACTACTGCAATGTAAACAAAATAATTCTTAGGAAAAGAGCTATTTTTTTTTTTTTTTTAGAGATCTTATTTATTTATTTGTCAGAGAGAGAGAGCACAAGCAGGGGGAGTGGCAGAGGGAGAAGCAGACTCCCTGTGGAGCGGGGAGCCTGATGCGGAACTTGATCCCAGGACCCTGGGATCATGACCTGAGCTGAAGGCAGCTGCTTATCCGACTGAGCCACCCAGGCATCCCCAGGAAAAGAGCTATTGAGGGAAAGTTCTCTTTTCTCTCTCTCTCTCTTTTTTAAAGATTTATTTATTCATTTTAGAGGGGGGGTAGGGGCAGAGGCGGAGGGAGAGAGAAACGTAAGCAGACTCTGCGCTGAGCATGGAACCCAACAAGAGGCTTGATCTCACAACCCTGAGGTCATGACCTGAGCCAAAACCAAGAGCTGGACGCTCAACCGACTGCACCACCCATGCGCCCCTCTCTTTTCTTTTCTAAGCATTGCCAGTGATTTGTTTTCTACCTCATGTGGTGAAACATAGTAGTTAATCATAATACTAGGTGTCCAAATGTGTTGAATGAAGGATGGATGGGGAGATGAATGAGCATCTCACTGAAGATGTGGAACTCTCCAGACCTGAGCTTGTGCACACTGGGAACTTTTTGTAATACTTTGAATACATGGCAGGAGCCCTGACAGCAACTTTAAAGCCTTAAGGGATGCACCTGGGGATGCACCTAGTTGCGTGGGACTGACTGGCCAGGGCACCAGCTGTCGGGAGCCTACTTCTCGGGGGTATTTGTTCTCTAGTATACTTCAATGGGATAGATGCCAGAAGGTTCTGGTGCCCTTTGGGGCCAACTAGGTGGCTGGGGAACTCCACCCAATCCTAGCAGATTAGGCCAAGTAGGTGGTAGTTAACTGTGTTAAAGGGGAAGGAGAAGATTCTGAGAAAGATCCTTTAAATGCCCTGGGGCAAAGAGTTTTCATAAATTAATCTGGCTACAAAATGTGTTTTAGCTCCATATTTAAAACATCTTAAATTTTAAGAGTGATTTATATTTATTGTAAAAGATGCAAAAAAATGGATGAGTAAAAGTAAAGCCCCCCACCTGTGTGAAGCCCCAATCCCACACCTGAGTAAGCTCCGCTGACAGTTTCTTGTTGATCTTTTCAAAGATGTGTAATGTATGTAGAACTGGTGTATCAAAGGGGCTGAACTAAATGGGGGTGAAATCAGAAAAGTTGCTTTATTCTTCCTCTCACCCAAGCCTTTCAAATGCATGCTACAAATCCTCTTGGATGTTACCTTGGGCAGATCCTGTAGCTTTTCCAAACAGGTGTAGAGTTAAAGACAGTCTTTCGTTTTCAAATATATTTAAAAGGTCAATCTGATCAAAGTCAAGAGCTGCTTCTTGGGATGCCTGAGTAGCTCAGTCATTAAGCGCCTGCCTTCAGCTCAGGTCGTGATCCCAGGGTCCTGGGACAAAGCCCCTCGTCAGGCTCCCCACTGAGCGGGCAGTCTGCTTATTGCTTATCCCTCTCCCTCTGCCCTGTCCCCTGCTCATTCTCACTCTCTCAAATAAATAAATTAAATCTTTTAAAAAAAAGTTGCTTCTTATATCCAGTTAGACGTTTCTTTCCTTCCCCTGAGTTTAGACCTGATCCTGGTTCAGAAGCCTCCAGGGAGAAAGAGGAGTGTGGGATGTGGCTCTTTCCTCTCCTTTACCTTGCTTTTTCACACCCCTGGGCCCCTTGCTGAATCCTGCCGCCCCCAGCCACTGGGGACTGGGCTGCGGAGGACGGATGAGAGGTAAAAGGACAAGGCCTTGCTCCATGGGTGCTGTGTAGTCAGACATCTATGCTCTCTGGGTGGTGGATACCTAGTGCTGACTGCTTCTTGCCTGGGGTGGTTCTGAGGGTTTACTCGGACACTCTCTCCTCTCGGACTCTGCTCTCTGTTCTCTGAACTCTTCTCTGCTGTGGAGATGCTCTCTTAGCTTAGCCTCCCGTGACTCCCCCAGATCTCAGATTCCAGTTTGTTCACACTGGGAACTTGGGCAATGCAGTCTTGTGTGCCTCCTCTCCCAGAATGTTTCTGTTGGGGTTATCTTGCCCCAGCAGGCAGGGCTCTAGGGCAAGATCTTTTCAAGATGGCATAGCCTGGCTGCCTTCCAGGGCGATCACTGAGCCCCTGGGAAAACCCCGCATTGTTGCCCCACCGAGCCCTAGAAGAATGGCCTCTCCCACTGCAGCCCTCTTTCTTGGCTCTGCTGTTCCGTGTTGTTCCAGACAGGAGGCAGGCCCCTCATTCTGTGCCCCTGAGTTCTGGGGAACACAGATTCGGCTCACCCAAGGGCTCTCTCACCACATTCTATCAAAAGAGAAGCATGGAGGGATCTCTGAATTTTTGCAGCTTGGCAAAATGGGAGTGAGAGGTTTTGGTTTTTTTCTCCATCTGCCGAGCCCTTTCCACTCTCAGGGGGTTTCTCTTTCCTTCTCCCTCTCTTGGCACTTCATTCGGCCTCCCTTGTGAGAAAGGGAATCCATGGAAGTAAATGCTCTTAGGCCAAAATCACTCCTCCAAGCTCTCCTTTTCCTTCTCACTCTAACATCCTCGTAGACAGAGATTAAAGGGGGGTCACAGTATAGGGTTTTGTTTACCTTTTAGTAAGTTCTGAATGGATAATAGAGTATCTCTATTTAGAATATGGGGGAACATATCCCTTATTATTAATGGTGAAACCTCAGCCCAGATTCTGACACAATAGGAGGTCCATTTAAGCAACACACACACACACACACACACACACACACATTTCTAGGTATTATAAATCTTTTCTTAACCTCGAATGGGAGTGTAACCATGTTTATTGTTATACAACTTTTCTTAAGAACATGTCTTAGACAACTTGTATTGTCAGTACATATGGGTCCACTGAAGGATTGCATTAGACAGCTGTTTCCAGATTTCTATTATGACAAACAATGCTGGAGTGAAGAGTCTTTGATGCTTTGAGAGCATGTCTGCAGAAAAAATTCCTAGAAAAAGAATCCCTGTGAATTCACAAGTAAAATTTTAATATATATTGCCAATTGCCAACTTTTTATGTTTTCACCCTCACCATTAAAATGTAGAAAGCCCATTTCTCCATGCCCCCACTAATCAGGGGGTTTAAGAAGCATTTAAATATGTCAATTGGATAGGTAAAAAAAAAAATGGGCATATTAACATTATTTCAGTTTATATTTCTTCAATTATGAGCATGGTGGAACGTCTTTCTACACACTTGTTGGTCTTTTCAATCTTTTTTCTGTGTTGCTTATTTATTTCCTTTGTTCATTTTTGAATTCATGATTTTCATATTGATTTTCAAAGAGCACCTTGTATGTTAAGGACAGTTGCTTCTTTCTGATAAGTGAAATGAAACATCCATTGCCTCTAGTTCTTCTTTGATATTGACTTTGTGTGTATCTTTTATTTTTTTTTTCCTGTAAAGAAGTTTTACAACTTTATGTAGATAAATCCTTCAGTTTTTCCTTGGTAGCATCTGGATTTGATGACATCTTTGATGAAGTCTCCAAGTTTCTAAAAACATTCACCCATTTTCTTCTAGTGTTTTCATGCATCTTTTTAAAAAACATTTAAGTCATTGATCCTTGTGGAATATATTTTAGGGTAAAGTGTGAGCTTTTTTGCATCTCAGAAAGCAAACTTTTTACTTCCTAGATTTCTCTAACTCCTCTTTCTCCGTATCACTGAATGAAAATCAAAGTTCTACCCAAGAGTCCCTCTCCATACGCAAAACTTCTCACATAGTTAAACACAAAGACAAATAAAACAGGCAAAAAAAATTTTTTTTTGTTTTAAAATATGCCCACTGCCCACTTTCCAGGATTCTTAGCTTGTCTTTTCTGGGCATTGGTCCCTTACACCGGTACGTATTTTCATGGCAGTTCCAATGTGTTTTCAAATCCAGTGGTGAAAGAGGTAAAATATTTGCTCCTCCCCATTTTTACAGTGGAAGCCAGGAGAGGGGAAGTAAAAGGCCCAAGGTCACAGAGCAATTTAGGGTGTTGAAATCCAAGGTTCTGAGCCATCTAGCCAGTTGCACTAACCATCAGACAGTATCATGTACAAAGCACAGGTAGAAAGCATTCTTGTTCTGATTGCATCACTCCCTAAATTACATAATCCACAACAAAAACAGCTAGAGGGCATTGGATGGGGTAAAGCTTAGCCCATTAAAATGCACAGATGTTTCAGCGAATTGGGAAAATGGCCTGCTCATAGAGATCGTATATAATATTTGACAATGTGAGTCAGACTTGGGCATCATTCAAGATTAATCTTGTGCCCTTCATGAAATAGCTGATTGTTTTGACTTGTTCCTCTCTGCTTGTTCCAAGTTGCCTGACAGTGTGTTATAGAGACAGTCTTGCTGTTCTGAAGCTCGATTCTCAAATGCTCAATTATGGAGTCCATTTAGAAGTTCAGAAGATGTGTTTGGAGAGGCAGGAATCCAGCAAAGCTTCTAATTTTTCCATGATGATTGATGGCTTTGGAGCAGTCTTCAGGGGCGGCTGTCTAATGCTAAGTGTTCAGTGTGTCAACTTTGTCACCTCACACGAACTCTGTCACCGCCTTTTCTTCCACCCTCCTCTTCACAGGCTGCCTCTGAGGGAAGGAGAATGTCTGACTTTGGAAGTTGGGAAGAGACCGGAGGGGTGGGGAGGAGGCACCAAGGAAAACCTGCCCGCATCTTAAGGACCTGGCAGCTTCCCTGCTTCGGTTTCATAGGTCGTGGGATTTCTCCCAGAAAAGTTGTTTTGCAAAGGGTGTGTGGGGCAGCATGGGCCCTCGGGTGAGTCGGTTACTCCTTCCCAGCAACAGGATATGAGAGAGTTCAGCACCAGGAAGATCCCTGCGTCCAAAATGGTGGGGAGAAGTCGGAAATGGTCTCTTGTCTGACCAGCTGCTCTTTTCTCTGAACTCAAGTGGCTCTGGGGATTGGCTCCAGCACCTCATCATACTGGGAGACTGTGTTCAATCCTAGGTTCCTGAAGTTCTTCAGTTAGTCTGTGGTTTATGTGGTCGGGGCTGACAGCACCAGCTAAGTTGGAGTTACAGGCAGTGATTGTGCTTGTCATAGAAATGGTGCATTCCTTGATGTGCTTTCAAGCGCTATGTCCTAGGAATCCTGTTGGCAAGAAAACCATCCTCCACCCTAGCACTTAGTTAATAAATATGGCTTGAAAAGCAGCCAAAAATGCATATGTTTGCTGTGCTGTTAGATTCCTGCTTGAACGGGAAAAACTCTTCTGAATGTGATGCACAAAAGATTCCATTAATTAGGAGAACTTCGAATTATCTCCCTATAGACTAAAACAAAAATAATAGCCTACATTGTTACTCTACCAGTACCTTTGGTGGATGAAGTTTATTGCTCTTGCTTCTAGCGGAGAAATTGCCTCTCTGACCCCTCAGTTGTCTCTCTTATCCTCACACTGTGCACACACAACTATTCATTAATGTCAACAAGACTTATGAGTGCATATCCGGTGGGGTGGAGGCGAAGGGGACTAGATCCCAAAGTCAACATCTTTGCAATACGTTCCAAGATGAAAACGATCAGGGTCCCATTACTCTTCAATGACTAACAGAAAACAAAGTAGAGCATTCAGGACATAGGTTAAAGATGAAGCAGAAGACTTTCGTTTTCTCCCCCGGAATTGTGTCATCTACACGCCAGACTATAAAGCACTTGAACTCAAACTTGTCCCTAGGTATAGTTGGATAGGATCATCAGAGCTCACTTGGAACCAGAATTTCTCAAAAGAAATTTAAGCTTCCAGGAAGCCGAAGGAGAAAAGAGCAGCCACCCAGGCGGGAACCAGGTGCTGCAGATTCTGAAGTACCCATGAAGGAATATAATCAGAGAAGGAGATGTGTGTTGGATGAAGGTGCCAGGGAGGGGTCTTTGCCTCTCTGAGGAGACAGAGGGATTTCTTAGCTCCTTTCTGCCTCGATGTGTTTGTAGTTATACTGAGGAGGGCTCCTAAGGAAACCTAGTCTCCACCCTAAGAACACTGCCTTCAGCCTCCCATCTTCTTTGGAGGGATAGTACACTCCTTTCGTCCTTTGTTCATTGCGCTGTATATTCTGTGTGCCCTTAAAGAGTGACACTCCACCTCCTTCTACTCAGCCCGATGCGGCCGACGCCTGTGGACTGAATCACCTGGGCGCCCTGCCTTCCGTTGGGGTTTGGCTGATGGGAGGGACTGGCAGGAAGTCACAGGGCAGCAGGAGAGAGAAGGCAGATTTACTTGGATCTACTTATTCCCCACGGCCCTTCCTGCCTGGCCTCAGCTTATTAGCGGCTGTGTTCTTCTAGAAAAGGTCACAGCTCCTGTCGAGACCCCTTTCTACAATGCAGGTCTCACTGAGGTTCAGCAAGCACTTCCTCCTAGTGCCATTCGGGCCGAGGATTGCTGGTGGTGTTCCTCTCTTGCCAGCCCAGGGATGTCGTACCATCCTCTGTCAATCTTCCTTAACCGTAATTATTCCACCTTGCATCCTCATTGAGTGGGCCATCTGTTTTCTGCTAGCACAGTGACACTTGAATCTATCCATATCAGCAAGGCTGCTTAGAATAGGGAGCAAGCCACCAGCCCCTGACCTGCATCCAGCGGTCATCCTCTCTAGGGACCGTGGGGTCCTGGTAGTTGTTCTACCTTTGGGGATGTTGTTCCCAGGCCCCATTTTTGAATGGTCACTTTGTGCCATGCTCGGCTTCTATCCTCTGGCCACATTAGTAGCAGCCTTTCTGCTCTCTTCCTTGCTTTTGATGATTTAAGTCAGTGTTTCCTATGAGGCAGGTACTGTGTGAGCTCTTTACCTATTGCATTTAATCCTACTACCTTTATCCTCGTTTTGCAAGTGAGAAAACTGAAGCTCAGTAAAAACTGCTGAAGATCACACAGCTGGGAAGGGCAAGGATTCAAGTCCTGTTCTGCTCTAAACCACTAAGCTACGGGCTAGCTGATCCTTTGGCTTGGTTCTTAGAGCCCAGTGTAATTGCATGCCGTGTTTCCATATATACTGGTCCTTCCTCAGTGTTTTCTAAACCATGGGGACCTTCTAGCTGTTCAGGTTTCTCACTGGGCTTCTAGTCCTGGCCCATGTCCTGCTCCTCCCAATCTGGAACTTGATCTCTGTTTTAGTCTGCTAGGGCTGCCATAACAAAATGCAGCAGACCGGGTGGCTTAAACAACAGAAACTTATCTTCCATAGTTCTTAGAAGTCGAAGATCAAGGTGTTGGCATGATAGGTTTCACTCTGAGTTTCTCTCTGTTAGCTTGTAGGTGGCCGCCATCTTGCTGTGTGCTCACATGACCTCTTCTTTATATGCAGGAAGAGAAAAAGCTGAGCCCTGTTGCTTGTTCTTCTTCTTATAAGGACACAGATTTTTTAGGATTAGAATGACCTTACATAAACTTTATTACCTCCCTAAAGGCCACATCTACAGATATAATTACATCGTGGGGGTTAGGGGTTCAACATACGAATTTGGGGGTGGCGGCAGGGACACAATTCAGATCATTACAGTTTCTCTTCCTGGGAACATGGACTTAACATTGATTCCTGACCCACTGTGTCAAAAATGAAAATCAGACCCTCTTGGGTAGGGAAAAAATTCCCTATCCCTCATACCTAGAAGGAAATAAACCTTTCCGAATTTTTACAAATGAGCATAAATATTTTTTTAAATGCCAGGATTTGGAAATACCACTTAAATCTAACTCAGTTTAAAGTATACACATATGAGGACCTTGACAGAATATTTATAGTTAGAGCATCCTACCCTAACTTCAGGCAGAGCAGCATTACATCATCTTGGGAAGATGTGGTCTATACCATACTTAACCATTCTGTGTTGAATTTATACGCTTCTGAAGAATCTAGGGTTTCCTTCTACAATGTGAGAAGGGCATGGGGACAAGAGCTGATAGTCATGGATACAATGGATTGGGGGTGCTTAATTAGGAAAGGAAAGAAAGTAAAGCTGTGATGGTGGAGACACGGGGATGGATGAAATGTTTCGTCCTTTGAAAAACCTTTTTTGTAAATGAAATCTTGCCATTTGCAATGATGTGGATGGAACTAGAGGGTATTTATGCTAAGCAAAATAAGTCGATCAGAGAAAGACAAGTATCATATGATCTCACTGATATGAGGAATTTGAGAAACAAGACAGAGGATCATAGGGGAAGAGAGAAAAAAATGAAACAAGACAAAACCAGAGAGGGAGACAAACCATTAAGAGACTCTTAATCATAGGAAACAAACTGAGGGTTGCTGGAGTGGAGGGGGGTGGGAGAGATGGGGTGGCTGGGTGAGGGACATTGGGGAGGGTATGTGCTATGATGAGCACTGTGAATTGTGTAAGACTGTTGAATCACAGACCTGTACCCTTGAAACAAATAATACATTATGTTAGTTAAAAAAATTTTAAATTAAAAAAAAGAAAAACCTTTTTTGTGATAAATCATACGATGAAAAATGTGGTCATATAAGCAGTTTACCTCCCTTTCTCTACTCTATTGCCGTTCCATTCCCTTAAATCTGGTCAGCTGTTTTGTTTCTGCTCAGTTCTACCCCTACAGAAGTAGGTGGATTTGCTATCCACAGTGGACTAGGTTGGAGGTGAACTAGTTCCCCAAGTAAAGCTGGCATTTGATAATGAAGAATCTTCAAACTTCAGGTTGTCTAAACTTCTAAATAACTGGCTAATCTAGTAGAAATACTGTAGCTTTCCAGAAGAGCAATTTATCAGTTGGTTTGGAGAAAGAAAATCAGTATGTTTTTATACATAGAGAAAAAAGTTATAGAACACTATTTAGAATGATTTGCCACATATATATATATATTTAAGTCAGCATGTGTGGTTACCTGGTGTGTATCAACACAGATGAGTCTTTGTGCTTTGTTTCATTACAATATACACTACAGAAAGGAAATCTAATTAACACTTGTGGTACTGGCCGTTGAGGTTGGGGCACATCTAAGAGCAGGCAGTCCAAAACATTTGTTCCCCCAAAGTCCTGCATATATTTTGAACTGAGAGGATAATAGAAAGAAGGAAAAAGTTGGAAGTCCCTAGACAGTTACACGTCTGGGGCAACTGGCTTCTGGGGTATGTGAGGCAAAAATCCTTCCTGAGACACATAGATAAGATGTTTAACACACTGGTGTGTCCTAATATTACTGGTGTGGAAAATCCTGGTCTGTTATTACTCCGTTTTTTTCAGAAAGCAGAGCCCACAGTCTCTCTCAGATACACCATTTAGTTTATACTTCTCTCAATCACATAGCTCTCTGTAGGTTCAATCACTGATGCTAAGTCTAAGCCTTTGTGTCTTGTTACATCTATAGTGAAGCTGAAGATCAGCTAATCTGCATAATGACTCATTATTGCAAATGTTTTCTTCACTTTTTAAACATGCTGCCCCTCTTCAAGCTATAAAAAGACAAGGAAAAAAACGAAAACAAAACATGGGTGTGGCCTTGGATTGAATGTCTTCAGAAAGCCCCTTATACCCTCTGAATTCTCTGACTTTCACCTTTTGTTTACTTTCTTGAATAAGGGGAGACATGGACACAACATCAGAGCATGTTATTTCTTTTTTTCCTCATGAGCATGAGGGAAGGGTTTTGTGAATTAAAGAAGTCAAATGCTAATGCCATGGGGAAATCCTGGCTTGTCTCACCAACGCAGCTGGTGTGGTTAAACTGTAATACAAAACTCCGATTTCTTCACCTAAGCACAAAATGGAGAGAAGTTACTTACGTGAGATGTCTTTTTTTCCTGTTCTTTTTTTAAAAAAATAAGAGTGTGGGAGAAGACTTTCAGCTCTTAGATGTTGGCCTTTATAACCTCCTTGTTGAAATTGTGAAGTTTCAAAGTTAATGTTTCCCTCAGGGAATTTCCTTGACAAACTAAACAGTTCTTGCCTTATTCTTCAAGGCGGGGAAACTTTCAAGAGGAGAGGTCCCTCAGCCACACCTCTTCCCAGAACATCTCATCTCTCCACTCTGGAATGTGGGACCTATGGGGCCTGTGGTAGGTGGGAATCCTGGGGAACACAAAGCCCATTGTGCCTCTTCTGAAACGGTTTTGTCTGTTCAGAAACTGTCTAGATTGAGCTGGTGTCCCAACAGAGATGCCATGATCTACAGGAGCAAGTACATTTGGAGTCGATCCCAAGAATATTTGGATTAAGCAAATATTTTGCTCTTCAAAAACCGGAAGGGTCAAAACCTCACCTATTTAACCTGTACCAAAAGGTACTTGCGATGGTTAATTTTATGTGTCAACTTGACTAGGCCGTGGTACCCAGGCATTTGCTGGGTTCATCATTCTAGATATCAAGGTGTTTTTTAGATGAGATCAACATTTAAATCTGTTGAATAGAGCAGATCACCCTCCTTAACATGGGTGGGCCTCACCTAATCAGTTGAGGTTATCAATAGAAAAAAAGATTGACCTCTCCCAAAGAAGAGGAAATTCTGCCAGCAGACTGCCTTTGGACTCAAACAGCAACTCTTCCCTGGGTCTCCAGTCTGCCAGCATTCCCTACAGATTTTGGATTTGCCAAGCTTCTATAATCCTATGAGCCAATTCCTTAAAAAGCTCTCTTTCATGTATGTATATATATATATATATATATATATATATATATATATATATATATATAGTTATATTTATACACACACACATCCTATTGGTTTTGTCTTTCTGGAGAATCCTAATATGGCACTATACATACTGGAAAATTTGACTCCTGTTTGTGGAAGATAGTTACTTGTATTATACCCTGATAAATTTATAATACTGCTCTTTTCAGGCTGTGGTTCCACACATGAGGCTGATAGGAAATACGCAGTCATAGGTGAGATTGCAGGTATAGTGATTTACTCTCTACCTCTTGACTTTCTAAAACTGTTATGTTATTCCCATGCTTCAAATTCTTTACTGCTTTCAAGGTAAAGGTCAAAATGATTATGTGGCCTATGAGTAATGTGATCATAGAGTTACCCAAAGCGGGATAGTTTTGAGGGTTAAAGAGAGTGAGTTAATAGGATCACAGTATCTACAAGACCTTGATCTGGTTCCCGCCTCATCTCTTCTAGCTCCACATTCCCCTCCACTCACCGTGCTTGGGCACCATGCTTCTTCTTGTCTCAAGGCCTGTGCACCTGTTGATCTCTCTGCCTCAATACAACCCCTGCCAAGTACCCCCAACTGTGCCCAGCTAATCCTTCCTCCTCCTTCAGATTCAGCTCAACACCATTCACTTAAGGAAGCCTGCTTGGTTCCCTGAATGAGGTGGATAGGATCTCAAAGCAGCATGCACCTTTCTTTTGTGGCACTTCCCATTTTGTAACTACCTTTTCGTTTTTATTTAGGTCATTATTGGATTCAAGTTTGTCTACCCGACTTGGCTGTAGACTTCATTAGGACAGGGATTTATTTTCTCTGTTGTTCCAATGCTTATGTGCTGGCACATAGTAAATGTGCCCCCACCAAATGTTTCTTGAATAAACGAAAGAGTGAATCCTAACAGCTTGAACGCATTATGAATGAAATGTTATTTTCACAGGTTATAGTTGAGGAGACCCGGCTTCATTAATATGACCTTGATCACACGGTAGTAAAGCTGGGTCTGTAAACTCAGAGCCCATGCACTTTCCACTACACCAATCTGCCTTCCTCTGCAGCCTGCAGAAACCAAAGACAAAATGATTTAAAGGAAACATTTCAATCCGTGGTCTTCCCTCTCTGCTTCATTTCTAAAAACACATCCCAATTCTCGACACTACTTGAGAAATGAGAAATCTATGTGTGTGGTTTAGATTGGAACCAAACTTAGAGTAATTATCTGGCAATTGTGGTACCTATTGTCTCCGAATAATCAAGCATCGTAGGGAAGCATATCACTTGAAGGTGAGAATAAGCATGTGAAAAATTTTCTTTTGCCCCAGATTTTAGGAGGTGAAAAACTCGCAAAAAGGAGAGAATCAGGCAGAATGTATAACACCTTCACATTTCATAAAAATGGAGATTGAAAATCACATCTCTCCACTTTTTATACAACTCAAAGGTGTTTCAGATACAATTCCGAAGGATCCAAGCAATTGATTTTAATTGATTCCTAAGTAACAATACTAACCCTGTCCCGGTTGTCAGGTGGGTAATCCCATTTCGTTTTAGAAACACAACAGCTTAAGCATTGTGCAATCTTCCCTGGGTATCATGTCCTGAGCAGACAGCTCAGACAGGGAAACTTGCAGAAATCTAATCAAACGGCCTTACAAGACTGTCTCCTGAATTTCAGACCCACAGGGCACTTTCACAGCCAAGTCTGAAAGACGTGAAAAAACAGGCTTAGGTTGGGAGAGCTGACACAAGCCCAGCAGCGAGAATGGCCTCACTTGACTGCTGCAACAATCGGAGCAAAAAATGAATGATTTTTTTGGGGGGGGGTATGCATTAATCTTCAAGCCGCTTGCACGTGACTTGAGAACATGCCACCGAAACCAACATAACTGGGCCATGTAAATCGTGTGTACATTCCTCCTGAATAGGGCCCTTGATCACATTCCTAACAATTACGCTGTTCTCCAAAAGATCTGAACTAAGTCCTAACATGTTAAGAATGCTCAGGGGAAAAAAACAACAGTGGAGAATTTTGCTTCTCTGTTACAAAAATAGAAGAAGGAGGGGCTTAGGGCAACAGCAAGTTAAGACTTTTTCAAGCAGCTGCTACTGAGGTGAAGTAAACCGATACACAAGCTATTCTTAGGTGAGCTTAGGGTTAACATGATGGCAGAGCGCTACAGGTACTTTAGGAAAAATCATTTTGGTTAATACCTATGCTTCCACAGGTTATTTCTCTTGAGGCATTTATCTTACCGTGGGCTGAATAACAGACATTTGTGTTTTTGCTTTACTTTCCACGTCTGCACTCCGGCCCCCAGCCCCCAGCCCCCAGCCCCTGAGACTTGAGTTGCCTGAGTTGCTTTAGCATAGGATATAGGTTCTATTTTTCTTCCGATCCCATAAAGCACTCAGTAAGCTGCAGTGAACATAGCAAATGCAAAATACTCATTAGCTGACTTCAATACTACTTAGTAACTGGAGACCCGTACAATGTGAGATGGGGGCAGAGGAAACGTATTCTGGCAGATAACATAATGACAACTCGTGAAATTTATAGAGTTACCTGGACCTGAGATTCTTTGAGTGTTTTATTATTGGCCTCTTGAACACTAGCGCTCTTAGCCTAGCCCAGGTCACCTGTCACAGCAAACCGGCGGCGTCGTGTTTTCACTTGAAGGAGCACTGAGAGCCTAGAGTTAACAATACAATCACCATCCCACAGCCTGTGCTGTTCGGCAAATGGAGATTTGAATCCGTTTTGCTAGTTCCTGATTGTGTGACCTTGGGCAGATTTCTTCATCTCTCTAAGGGAAATGGTCTAGACAAATTCCAAATTTCTATGGCCGGAGGGTGTTTCATGTGCTTGCAGCATGAGTTTGTGTGGGTGAGCTGGGTTCATTTAAAGGCACCGGGATGGGACCGACTAGAAGCCCTAATCCATCTTTTGGCCACCGCGGGGAATTCTCCAGAAGAATGGGCCTTGGAGATGGGGCTATGACTTCAGCATGATCTGTTATTCTAATTTCATCTGGGGAAGTAGGGTCGTGACTAGCAATCAGCCACTGCGCCTGGATTCGGAAATTGCTTCTTGTACGTTGAAAGTTTCTGGCCACCCTGCACATGCACCCTATATAATCCCAAACCTCTGCTACGGAGGTTGCTGCTGAGAACCCCAGTATTATCTCCACACCCTTGAACTATGGAAGAACTCTGGAAACCCCCAGATGCTGCCTCTGCCGCATTGACCCATCATAGGAAATTACCATGCTCTGTGCCCTTTTGGGCTTTTTAGGATTGAGGAAATGGCATTCACTGACATTTCTGAGAAGTTCCTGTGAATCATTCTGAAAATTCCAGGTTGCAGTTTAGATGTTGGCACCTCACAGCACTAATGCTTTTAAGCTCTAGCCTATGTAGTTGGACACTGTGTATACATTTATGCAGTTGATGAAGTGTCACCAGCGGTACATAGTTATGGGGGCTGCTCCTGGGAAGATACCATCCTCATCGTAGAACGAATTTGAAAAGGACGCCTCTAAGGGAAGCTTCTTGCCCCAGGCCATGTAGTCCGCACGCAGTAGAGCCAGTCGGCTCAGGATTTTAAGTCCTATTGATTTGATGTCCCGGAAAAGTCTTTTCAGGAGTAGAAAGTGAGGGGGCTGCAACATGGCACAGCCTTCCCGCCGTCAGTCACTCTCTCGGAAAGGGGTTGCATCATCTGACTCTCTGAAAGTAAGTTCCTTTAAAAAAATTAGTGGGAATTTTTATTACAAAGGATGCAGCATTTTAACAACGCTGCATGATTCGGTGAATCATTTCAGAGATTACTTACATCACAGGGATTTCCCTCAGGCCATGCCAGTCATGGGACAGAGCAGGGATGTCCTACTGTAGCAAATTGATTCTTCTGCTCCTCTCGCCCGTGCCCTGTGGGAACTTCGAACTCAGTCCAGTCCTTCCCTCTGCTCAGAAGGGGTGGGGAGTCCCTGAGGGGTGAGTGTCTTAGCAACTGCAGTCTTTCCCACACACTTCATCGCTGGGTCTGGTAATGCCAGGGTTTCCTGACCTGGCCACGGGGCCATGGGCCAGTCTTGTCTGCCCTGTCTTGGATGCCTCAACATTCCACCTGTCAATGCACACTGCTTTTTTCTTCTTTATTTTCAGCAGATGTGGCCGTTGTCTCTACTACAGAAAGCAAGGAGGATGCTGACCCCATGTGTAAGAATCTTGGTCAGGGATTCTTCTCTTCTTGCATCCCAGGTCAGCCAGTCCCATGTAGCTCTCCTCTTGAGGAGTGAGGACCCTAAGAACCATCCTGCTCTGTCCTCCTTTCTTCCTCAGGACAGTGTCAAGACCTCTTCTTCTGGCTATTTCTTCCCACCTCTATTAGGTTCCTTCCAAAATAGAACAAGTATTTTTTGGGGGGGGCGGGGGATGGGACAGGTGGCTTTGGTTATACTTGCTTGAAAGGGTATCAGTACACAAAACAAGGAAATTATTCAGATATATTTGTAACCTTAGCTCCGGTTCCCTATGAGGTTTCTGCTATGTTTCAATTAGTAGACTTTATTTTTTTAGAAAAGTTTTGAGTTCACAGAAAATTGGGCAGATAGTACAGAGAGTTCCCATTTACACCCTCTTCCCACTCTATGGGGTTTTAAGCACTTGGTTTTGGAACTCATGAACTGCTTGAAGAATAAATGCAATGTTGCAAGTAAGTACAACATTTCTAACCTGCTGAACCACTGAGAGACATGCAGGGAAATGAATAAAATCAGCATTCTAAGTAGATCACTTAACATCTTGACCCACAGGCTATTTGTAAAGGCAAATTACTAAATATACTAATTGCAGAGCATTTTCAATTATTCAGATAAGAAGCACAAATAGTGAAAAATGTTTATTTTACAGTTTAACATATGTGGTGTTTTTCTTTTTTCTTTTTTTCTCTTTTGTTAGCTTAAAAGAAGTATAATATAATTGAGTAGTATTCTCACAATAACTAGAATTTTCTAATTGTTTTTCTTCTTTTTCAGTTGCTTCTGTTCTGGGTTCCCATCCTAGTCCAGCCCATTTGTCCAGAACCACAAATTGATTCTTAAAAGCTACCTGTGGTTGAAGTATGAGAGCAGAGTGGGAGCTCTATTAACTGTGTGTGGTTTCATCTTTCTGCAGCTAAATCCCTAAAGCCTTTAAAAGGGCAGGGAGTTCGCAGTCTTCTCTAATGATCTACTAATGGTTGAAAAAGCTTGTTGAAAAGGTTGTAAATATTTGTTGATTGATTGTCAACAGAGAAAAAGGCTTTTACTCCTCCGTAGCGGCTGAGAGGACAGGGAGAGGGAGGAAGGAAGCTTTTACACACCCATTTGAATTCAGCTTTTTTATTTCTCTGCTTTAAGGTCCTAGACATGCATTCTGAGCACAGACCTTTCTTTCACCTTCAAAAAGAAAAATTAGAATAAAACAGTTTTCTTAGGTTTCATTTTATAACACAGGAAAATGTACAAATCGTGTTACCACATTGGACGAGGCTAAGCACAGCTCTTCATGAGTAAAAACAAACTTTTTGTTTCAATCCACTGAAGGGAGATGGAGTAGGTGGGGTAGGCAGCTGCCGATGTCATGAGATGTGAACATTACCGAAAGACTTGCCTGCACAAAAATATCTTTCCCCTGGGTCTATCCTAGTTACTAAAGGCAGCCAGCTATTGGAACTGCTATTCTGGATAAAGACGCTGTCTCCATTTGATGCCATTAAAACATACATCTATACCTTGGGAAAAGGTAAATGTTACACATCAGAAAAGACTTAAAGCGTGTGTGTGTGTGTGTGTGTGTGCAAGCGCGTGCGAACTTTTTATCTTGAGATCATTGTAGATTCCCATGCAGCTGGAAGAAATAATACAGAGAGATCCCGTATACCCTTCACCCAGTTTCCCCACCTTGTGTAACTAGAGGACAAGAGCACAACCAGGAAACTGCCATCAATACAATCTGCAGACCTTGTTCGGATTTCTCCAGTTTCACGGGGACTTATGTGTGCGTATGTATTTAGTTCTAGCGGTTTTGTCATAGGTATCATAGGTTTGATGGGGTAGCTGCCACCATAGTCAAGATACAGAAGACCCAAGATACCAGGTCCATCCCCAGGTCCATGGGGAGCCCCAGAGCAAAGTTCTCCTTTTAGCAGAGTAGCAGAGTTCGGCTGCAGGCACAAAGGGCCTGCTGTAGTTCTCTCTGAGCTCAGTCACTGGTTGGGAGCAGCCTGAGGGGAGTGTGGTCTCAGCATAAACACGGCAGGCCCCCGCCAATTCAAAATGCGGCACCTGGAGGCTATTGGCCAACTGCATTCCTTGAAGCAGGTTCCTTCTTGACAAATAGGACAGGCACATGGCCAGGACTGCCATTTCTTTGTCTTTTATAACATTGATATTTTTGAAGAATATCTTGCTTCTATTTTTAATAGAACAGTCTTTGTTTTGGGTTTGTCTCATGCCTACCCAGTGTTTGACAAACATTTTCTCACAGACTCTTTTCCTGATAACTACCTGTTAGCATCCCTTTGAACTGGTACTCTACAGAACAAACTTTGGGAAACTGCACCTCTGTTGCTGCAGGAAACGATCTTTCTCCCTCTTTTTTTTTTACAGATTTTTATTTATTTATTTAACAGAGATAGAGAGAGAGCACAAGTAGGAAGAGCGGCAGGCAGAGGGAGAAGGAGAAGCAGGCTCTCTGCCAAGCTGGGAGCCCAATGAGGGGCTCGATCCCAGGACCCTGGGATCATGACTTGAGCCGAAGGGAGACACTTCACGACTGAGCCACCCAGGCACCCATCTTTCTCCCTCTTTTGTCTAGTGATTTGCCCCCTCCTTCAAAATTCACACGTTCCAATGTTGTAGGTGGGCATGCTCGGCCCCCACAACACACTGAGCCTCTCTCTGCCATCGTACCTTTCAAGACAAGCTGTCATTGGGACGCCTGGGTGGCTCAGTCGGTTGGGCGTCTGCCTTCGGCTTGGGTCATGATCCCAGGGTCCTGGGATTGAGTCCTGCGTCGTGCTCCCTGCTCAGCCATGAGTCTACTTCTCCCTCTGCCTGCCGCTCCCCTTGCTTGTACTCTCCCTCTCTCTCTGGCAAATAAATAAATAAAATCTTAAAAAAAAAAAAAGACAAGCTGTCATCAGTTGACTTGTCCAACTGCTGGAAGCTCATCTCAAACCTATTCAACAAATGAATGTGTGGAGTACTGCAGTATTTCCGAAGGACAACATTTCTAGTAATGCTAACATGTTACCTAAATTTTATTTATATAGACCCAAAATATAAAGTGCAAATAATTTGGACAACTCACAAGAAACAAGAAAGGAGAGTGGTGCCTGGATGGCTCAGTCGGTTAAGCATCTGACTCTTGCTTTCGGCTCAGGCCCCCATCTCAGCATCGTGAGATTGAGCCCCACATGGGGCTCTGTGCTCAGCAGGGAGTCTGCTTGAGATTCTTTCCCCTCTTTCTCCCTCCCCTTTTACTCCTCCCCCTGTTCAGGCTCTCGCTCTCTCTCTCAAATAAATAAGTGAACAAAATATTTTTAGAAAAGAAACAAGAAAGGAGAACATAGTATAAGAGAAGAAAATATAGCATATCCTCTTACACTCTAATGTCAAAGTCTTATTAATGGGAATTCTTAAGGAGTTTTTGTAGTAGGCCACTTAATGGCTATAAATACAGTCCTATGAAGATGCTACTTGGCAGCAGAAGCTCCAGTCCTAATATTGTCGGTGAGACTTTGAGCCCTGAGAGTTTCTGTGTTGGATTCAGAGCTGGAATGAAGCATGTGAGTGTCTTGGGCAGGCTAAAAATTTGGCATGCCCACAATTCTATTTTCTTTAAATATTTACATATTTATGTAGAGGAGGGGCTGAGCACTGCAGGGAAAAGCATAGGAGAAAGGTCACCAGAAGGCAGAGCTCCGCCTACTCTTTTTAGGACTCAGTGCTTTAGTACTGTCCTCAAATTCACGAACACCGTGCAGCAAATCAGAAACCCTGAAGTTATCTTGACCCACCTCTTTAGAAAATGGGGCCCTAAGCATGCTCCTTTTGAAGGTCTCATACCCCATCCCAATACTTGCCTTATCCAGGTATTTCTCTAAGCCATATTTTATGCTTCCTGAGAAAATTCCTGGTAATTACAACGTTCTCTGACGCATTATATTAGCAGCAAAGGTTGACTGCTCCCTAGTATGTTGACTTCCCATAAAGTAGCCCAGAGGACAGTCCCTAATCTGATTCTGAACTTGGGGAACAGAGAGACATTATCTTGGGATCTAATTTCTACTTTTTTTTAAGACTTTATTTATTTATTTAACAGAGAGAGAGAGCACAAGCAGGGGGAGTGGCCGGGAGAGGGAGAAGCAGGCTCCCCACTGAGCAGGGAGCCTGATGTGGGACTCAATCCCAGGACCTGGAGATCATGACCTGAGCTGAAGGCAGACGCTTAACTGACTGGGTCACCCAAGAGCCCTAATTTCTACTTTTTATTTATTCTTTGTTTTAGGTCCCAATATTGACCTCCATTTTCATTTTAAAATAATTACCCACTGAATACATGTATTGAGTTGAAAGATTTGTGCATTTGTTATACTTCAATAAAATAATTACCTACTGCACCTTAATAGTTAGACTACCAATAGACAGAATGGGTGGCTGATTAGGGGATGAAATGTGAGGAGAAATGGAAAATTCTATCTTGGTTAAAACATATTTTCTACCAACTTACTACTAATTTTTAAGTTATTTAACTAAAAAAGAAATACAAGTAATACTCATCATTAGGTAAAAATAGAAATTTCAAATGAGCAAGAATAATAAAAATTAAAATAATCCTGGGGGCGCCTGGCTGGCTCAATCGATAGAACATGCAACTTTTGAGTTTGAGCCTCACATTGGGTGTGGAGATTACTAATAAACAAATAAATAAACTTAAAAAATTTAAAATAATCCCCAAACACCTGCCAGAGGTTTTATAACAGAACATCTTGGTGTATATCCTTCCAGGGTTTTCCTAGAAGGATATGCTTATGAAAAAAGTATATACATATGAAAAATATATTTATGAAGACAAAATGGTTCTCTATATTATGCTATGTAACCTACTTATAATATTTTACAATATATTATCAAATAATTTCCATGCCAATAATATATATTTAATGTATTTGCATATTATCCTATGAGGTAGATTCTTAGCTATTACCTAGTATACTCTACTGTATTTAACCATTCTCTTACTTTTGGATAGTATATTATTTCCAAATATTAAGTATGATAACTGGCATGGTGGTAAACATCTACATTATACACATCTTTGGGTTCATTTGTTATCTGGTCTATATTCTCAGAAGTCTAACTGGTGGGTCAAAAGTTTTTCGCTTTTTTAAGGCTTTTGCTAAGTGTCGCTGATTCTTGCTACTGTTTTTGGAAAGTCCGAAGAGCTGAAAATCCTAATAGCTCTTTGTTATTGGAAGGGATACCTGGAAGGAATACCCAGAAGGAGTAATTAATTAAGCAATTAACCATGACCAGTAGAGCAGATCGGCTTCAGGACTCTGAGAAGATAGGTGAGCACGTGGTTTTTTATATGGAGAGGGCTGAAGAGACCAGAAGGGTAAGTGAGGAGATGTCATGGTGGCCTGTGCTGTTAAGTGTGGAAGGGCAGGAAAGAGCACTAATAGGAGGGGTGTGTGTGTGTGTGTGTGTGTGTGTGTGTAGACACATGGAGAGGAAGGGGTGGAGCATAGACTTCACTGTTTCACAGTTTTACCTGCTGTGTGTCTTGGAAGAGAACAAGTATCTCGTACTAAACTGACCATATAAAACTAGCAGTGTGAGGGCCCCTGGGTGGCTCAGTCGGTTAAGCGTCTGCCTTCGGCTCAGGTCATGATCTCCGGGTCCTGGAATCAAGTCCTGCATTGGGCTCCCTGCTCGGCAGGGGGCCTGCTTCTCCCTCTGCCTCTGCCGCTCCCCCTGCTCATGCTCTCCTGCTCTCTCTCTGTCAAATAAATAAATAAAATCTTAAAAAAAAAAAGTCTAAAAAAAAAAAACTAGTAGTGTGTAGCTTTCTTTGAGAAACTTGCTTCTCTGTGACAAAAATACATGTCTGCAGGTTATTTTTTCATACTTTGGGGCCTGTAATACCTTTATTTTCCACCTTATCCATTTTTGTTTGTTTATTTCTCTTTGTTTTTTGGTGGTTAGGGGTAGGTATTGATAAAAGGGAGCCTTGAACCTCTCACAGAAAAGTAAAGAACACATAAACTTGAAAAATCATCTTCTACTCTCCCTTAGCCATGTAATCATCAGCAAGCTATTGAGCATGAGAGTGTCCAGAATTGATTGATATTTGAGCTAAGGAAAGAGTGAGTTCTCAGGCAGGGAAATCAACCAGGGAGTGAACTTTGTGGCATCATTGAGGATAAAGCACCTTTGGGGGAGCAAAAGAAGCTCCAACCAAACACCATGGTACCACTTACCGATTCCCTAAATAGTAACTGATGGTCTGTCACCCTGAAGGTGCAGTTGACCATTCACCACAGAGGGGTGCTTGGACCCACACTCACTATGCCCGTGTCTTTTCCATGTTTCTCTTTGTCAGTCTGTAAAACAAATGCCCTCTAGATTTCAGATCATCTACTTGGAGACTTAAGAGAAAGATAGCTCTTAGATTTAAAACACAGAAAAACTTGGTGTTATTTTATTAGAACAATAAGGCTCATGTCAGATTGTATTCCTTAAAAATGGCCACAGCAATATTTCCACAGCTCCATGCTCCTTCAGAACCAGGAGCCTTCAGAACCACTTTGCCATCAAGAGCTAGTTTATTACCCCTCACCTCTGAACCTGGGTGGACTCATGACTTCTCTGACCAGTAGAATAAGGCAGAAGCGATGCTGTGTGACCTCTAAGGTTAACACATATTAAGGACACAGTTTACACCTGGCTATCTTTTTTTTTTGCAGCCACAATATTGCAAAGAAGCCCATACCACTCAAATAGGGCCATGTATGTATGTTCCAGTCAACGGCTCCTATTAAGTTCCCAGACAACAGCTAGCATTCACTGCGAGCAAATGAGCCTTCACATGATTCCAGCCGCTGCCTTCAAACGTTTCAGCATCAGCTATCCAGCAACAGATATAAACTATTATTCCCTCTGTGCCCTGTCCAAATTCCTGGCCTACAGAATAACGGCTGTTTTAGCTTACCACTATTCCTGCTAATCCTCATGGAAGCAGAGTAACTAAAACAGAGCTATTGGCCAAATTCAATACTGTACTTGGTCAATCACTCAACAAACAGGCAGGTAATGTGAGCCTGCTCTGATCAATGTACTCTGCTAGACTTGTAGAGTTTGCAAAACAACAACAACAACAAAACCCAATAAAAACACACCACCACCACCATAATCTACTAGAGGAATCCACATGTGTAACTGCAAAATGGTAGCTAACAGTACGTGGTAAGTGCCAAATGAGATAATAAACACATGCTTTCAAGGACTTGGGTGGAGGGAGACTCTGGATGGAGCAGAGAGCCTGGGCTTCGTTAGGGAGCACCACTGCATCCCAGCACACAGAACACACTAAGGAACTGGTCATGTGACCAGAGAAGACGACAAGTTAGGGAATGAAGGAAGAGTGTCAGGTGCTTGGAGAGAGACGATGAAGGTATTTTAAGCCAATCGGAACACTAACTGTCGAGTCTGGAGTATAGGGGTTTGGATAATAACAATAATGCCATTACTCCCTTGTGTATGTAAGAGTACACACACTACCAGCACTTCCACAGACATCACCTTGAAGTCAGTTATCTTATCTCTATTTTATGGATAAAGAAACTTAAGCCCAGTGGTCTAAAAACCACTTTGATTTTATTAGAACTTTCTGGTAGGGGTAGTGGTAAGTGAAAAGGAGCATAAAGGGAGGTAACATCTAATGAGCACCTAGCAAATGCCAGGCATTTTGTTTGGTTATTTTCCTAATTTACTTAACAACCTGAAATCTACTTTTATAACGACCTTGGAAGTAATTGTTAGTATCCTGGTTATCTAGATGAGGAAATCGAGGCTCAGAGACATCAGGTAACTTTCTTAAGGGCAGACAAGTGGTAAGTTAGGACCTAGGGACAGACATTTCCAAATGTAATGGCAAGTTCAGCAAACCTCCTTTATTCCTGTGGGACAGAGGCTCTCTGCTCCTCTTTGCATAGTTTCAAACAAACTTTCCTTTCACGTTTTCACAGAAACATCTAGATGTTGCCTGTCTAAAGCACTCAAGGCATTAATACGGGAACAACCAATGGGTTTAGCACCTTCCAAAAAAAAAAAAAAGACATAGTGTTAACCTCAAAGAATTTCTAGTTGGTAGAATATGAAAAGGAAATCTGTCTCTGTCTCTCTCGAATAAGCAGGGACCCTGATGATATACCCAGAAGTTCAGCAATGAGCTAGGAATATGGCCTTGAGCTAGCCATTTAAGACTTCTGGGTCTGAGTTTCCTCACCTGTAAAATGAAGGGTTTGCTGGATGGGCTTCAAGGTTCCTTCCAGATGGACTGTTTTATGACTCAATAAACCCAGAACTAAGATGTAAAATAAGGAATTCACTTTTTAAAAAAAAATGTTACATCACTCAGCCTTTTGCCTTCACCTTTGCAGAGTGAGTCTGTTCCACTCACTGAGCAAAGAATCACACTTAAAGAAGACAGGGTCAGTGATGTTCTGAAGCAGTTACTATGTAGCAGGTGCTCTATCTAGCAGTAGCGCTCTAGACCACCAACATTTGACAGATCCCTGCAAGCCTGTGGTCTCAAAGGTATTTATGTAAAACTGTTCTACTTACTGAGGTGATTTCCCATACCTTGCTATTCTCAGTTTTCCTCTGCTAAGTACATGACCATTTTTCAGTTGATGCTTTTGAGATGTTTCTACAAGGTGAGATTGCTCCAAGAGTAAGTTTCAACCACTTGTTCTCATCAAATGGCAATAGGCTCTGATGACATAAAACTAACCACTAAAAAAATCCGTTGCAATCCCAATTTGATAAAGCAATTGAAATTATGATGTTAATTGCTCTCTTCCACTTTCACTCTGTGTTAATTGCCACTGATAACTGCCACTTCCCAGGGAATCATAGAATATGGGGATGTTAGGTAGGTTGCCCTCCCTGTCTCTATTAAACCATTTGTAATAATAAATGAATATGCAGGAGCTGGTAGGCAAATAAATTTATGGCCTTAATTTTATTGCTTGGATTGAGTTTATGTGTTCCCAAACTGTTTTTTTAATTGCAGTGTCTTTGTCTATTTTTGAAAGCCTGGGTAGTTATGTTGTTACATAAGATCTAATGATAGGTAAAACTTCTATCTCCAGAAGTTGACTTATCATTTATATTCTCTTGCATTTATACTTAGGAAATGTCAAACGACTCAACACCACTACATTTCTTGGTGATTTTCAATTGCTCATGAAACAACAGATTAGCATGGGGCTTCAAATAGGCCACAATCAAGCAAATGATTGATAGATGCTCTTATATAAAGCTTATGAAGCTTAATTTCATTTTGCCTTCTACTTAGTGGCTCAGTCCTTAAGGAAGATAAAAGAATGTTGTTTCCTTTCTAGGTCTCATTTCACATAGATAGCCCTTGGGTGCTGGTCTTTTGCCCCAAATGAATGAAAATTTAGTTTTAAGAATAGTCGTTTCAGAATGAGCCTCTGAATAACATGAATATTAATTGTTGCCCCCCACAAGTATAAAGGATTGACCCAGACTTACCTATCCTACTCTTTTTCCAAGCTCTCGAAGCCCCTTCTGGCTCAACTAGCCCTCCGTGGTTACCCTCAAACCCCTTTGCCTACAACAATCACATGCCAGTTGTAAAAACATTCAAAGCTGTTGAGATCATGATTAACAAGACTGTCATTATTTGATATGCCAAAATCTGTCCCAAACCACGTTTGGGCATCTGACCTCTATGAGTACTGACTACAATAATTTTTAAGGATGCAGAACATAGGTACTAACAGAACTGAAGCTGGCAACTGGGTTCATTTCAGACAGGCTTCATCTCCAGAAGTACATCTGCAAACCACAAACAACAGCGTTGGTGTAATATGTTTGCATACTTTTGGGGGAATGCAGCAATGCCATTGACCACTGCTGACTAGAAATGGTGATGTTTTGTAAGTTCCCCAAATTAGGGACTGGTTGAGCTCCTCCAAGGTAGAGAGAGTGTCCCATCAAATTTGCTTCTATTAATTGTCATCATCACTGTTTTCCTCATTGTGGTTGTTTCCAGCAGTTTCAATAGAAGAATGCTGGGGCGCCTGGGTGGCTCAGTCGTTAAGCATCTGCCTTCGGCTCAGGTCATGGTCCCAGGGTTCTGGTATCGAGCCCCGCATCGGGCTCCCCGCTCCGCGGGAAGCCTGCTTCTCCCTCTCCCACTCCCCCTGCTTGTGTTCCCTCTCTCGCTGTATCTCTCTCTGTCAAATAAATAAAATCTTTAAAAAAAAAAAAAAAATAGAAGAATGCTACACTTATTTCTAGGTGGCAAGCCCTGAGCAGAACGGCATTTAAATACAGGAAGTAGCATTTAGGCCACACAAACGGTTCCCAGCTCTTGCCGCTGAGCAGGACCATTATTCTCCATCCAGGCTGAGCATTATAATCACCTGTGGGGCTTAGAAAATATTATAGATTTCCAGGCTCCATAGTTATTCTCATTCAGTAGTTCCGAGGTGGGATCCAAGCTTCTATAGCTTAAAAGAGTACCACAGGTGGTTCTGCTGTACAGAGATCATGAGATCTTAGGTGTAGTAAAGTAACATCAAGAATCTTAATTTTGTCTGTTATAAAATTTGCAAAAGATAGTACCTACACGTTAAACATTGGAATAAAGTAGACTTGGGTCCAAGTCCAGGCTCTACCACTTACTATGTGACTTGGGCAAATTACTTACCTTCTCTGCACCTCATAGTTTTCATCTGAAAAATGGAGATAGACTCATTTAAGTGTCTGACTTGTGATTTTGGCTCAGGTTGTGATCTCGTGGGTGGTGAGATCCAGCCCCAAGTCCGGCTCTATGCTCATCAGGGAGTCTGCTTGAGATTCTCTTGCCCTCCCCCTCTGCCCCACTCCCCCATTATCTCTCTCTCTCTTGCTGTCAAATAAATGGATAAATCTTTTTTAAAAATGGGCATAATTGTTTCCTAATGAAATGGTGTGAAAATTAAATGAGATAATGTATGCACAGTACTTCCCACAGTGCCTGGTATAAATACATACTAAAATATAGCTGTGCTTTGGTTTCTCTTTAGGTGTTAAATCTGGAGCAACTTGTACCTGAGTGACCAAAATATACCATTAAAATTTGAAAGGCTACTTTATCTCTCTATGACAGTAAGACTGGAAGACCTTTGAGGAACTAAAAATTGTAAAACCTGGCAGTTGACATCAAAGCATTCAGAAATCAAAGGTTCATCACTTTTCTGAACGAAGAAGATGAAAAAAAAAGTCTTCTTCATTACGAGGGGAGATGCCTAAAAAGAATGGTTCTCTGAAAAACAAGATGTGATGATGGCTGTTGGTTGCTCGCCAACTTCAACTGGAGAGAAAGCTGATCTCTTCCTACTCCAAACTCCCCCTCTGGGGGCAGGAAGGCAGGTTTCTTCCCTCTTCTCTTTTTTCTTCCATGGTTATTCTTACTCCCTTGCCTGGGCTTACTCCTTTTCCTTCTTCCAAGATCACTTAGGTCCCATGTCCTTTTGTCTATTTGATCTGCCCAACTTTTCCCCCCATCTTTTGAACTTCTGTTACCTCAGCTAACATCTGTCACTGTATCCATTTTATTATTTTGTGGATGTTAGTTCTGTCTTTCTGAATGGACTTCAAATTTTCTGAGGGGTAAGATATTCTTAACCTGCCTTGACATCTTTTTCTTCAGTCCAGCAAAGAAAACACTTGGCATCAAGGGTTACCCCATAAAAATGGATCGAGTGTAGAGAAGGTTATCTATTATGTGAAGTAGAGAGCCAGTTTGGCCATCATTAATGCTTGGTGTGCTAGTAGCTTTAGGTTCAATTTTACTGGGGATTCTTTGCTTTCTAACAGAGATGTGCAAAACACACAGATTATTTTAACTGTTCATTGACTTTCCTTGTTGATCAATTCAGACTTTGTTTCTCCTTTAAATAGCGATTCTCAAAATTGTTTACATGTTTGAATCATTTGGGGAGCTTTAGAAAATCCTCATGTCCAGACTACACCCCAGACCAATTAAATCAGAATTTCTAGGAGTGAGGCCAACCCATCAGGAGTTTCTGTTAAAAGCTCCCCAGGAGATTCCAATGTACAGCCAAGGTTGAGAACCACTGTTTTAGATCAAATTATGTAAAAACTGATTACTAGAGCCCCAGATTGGAAACAGATAATAAATAAATAAACTTCCAGGAATGGGATTTCTTAATGGAGCCCCTCCACCCCCCACCCCAGCCCAGTGGATTCCCTTCTGATTCAGAGTGTTCTTTTCCTAAGCTGCTTTAAGGCACACTGCTCAGTGGACCTGAAACTACATTTGAGAACAAAGTTGTGTAAGAAGTGAAACTCACTGCTGCAGCAGGGTTCATGAACCCCCTGTTAATAGCTCTTGGATTGTCCATATAGCTAATTGGTACCCATTATTTAAATCTCGGATTGAATGTCTTTTCCTAACAGAGGTCTTCTCTGACCACTTTCATGCTTCATCAATATATGAAGCACTAGTTATACTTTCTCAAACACCCACAGTATATTAGTGATTATTTGCTTAATGTACCACCGCCCCCTCCTCCTAGCACAGGATTTTAAGCCCGGTGACAGAAGAGATCATATCTGCTTTATTCTTTGCTCTAGAGCTAGCACCCATCACAGAGGTAGGAGCTTAGTAAATACTTGCTGAAGGAATGAAAACCAGAATACTAGTTTTTGATGGGCATTCATTTGTGTGGGAGAATGGCTGACTCCTGTGCCTCGCTGTGGAATATTCTATCAACATCGAGATAAGGCACAGCAGTGGGCACACTTGATCAACCAATTTTGACCAGTGATTCACAAATACGACCTGCTCATGAGAGTCACTTGGATGTTTTGTTGAAAGTACAAACAACTATGCTTCATCTTTGAGGGATTTGACTTCTGCTGAAGTCAAAAGTATGAAGTCAGAGCCAGCAATAAGTTTCTGATGCCCTGGGTCACAGTCCAGTGTTTAGGAACTACTGCCTTAGGCATTGCCCTGAAATGACACTGTCCAATTTGAAGTCTGCCGCCACCATAGCTCAGTCGTTCTTGTTGTTCTGTGATGAAACTGTGGAAGTGAGGTTGAAGGTTTTCTCTGGAGGAGAAACAGATTGCTTTACACAGCAGCTCTAAAGAGATAATGCTCCCCACCCCCCAATCATCCACTCTGTTTAGTAATGTGCCTAGCCAAACTCAGGGTTTTTTAGAATTTGATGTAGTAAAGTCTAATGATAATATCAGAAATGCATCAAAGAAGCACTTTCCCCAAATGCTTGGGAAACCTAACCATGTTAGCCAGGGTCAGTACCAAGGGGGCCCTCTCTATGTTGATCAGTGTTGGTCATTTTTATATACCTGTATCTATTTTTAGAAACAATTAACATGGGGAATATTATATTAAGTAAAGTATTCATAGCTTTTGTGTTTATGCTAAGAAGAGATACACAGATTTTAAGACTGTAGAGGACCTATAGAGGTCCTTCATCTTGCAAACTCAACCAGCCAGATAGAGCAAAGAAGGAAAAAATAAGCAAAAAAGAACTCCATATACTAAAAATGGGTATTATAAAAAACCATATAATTAAACGTAATTTTTTTTTACATAGGAGATTCCATTACTCAAAATCTACTGTAATTTCAAACATAATCTAATTGCTTTGGGGAATCATGATTCATTTACAATAAACACAAAAACATCAAAATCATAGCTGCCTAACACTTCTTGGGCTAAAACTGTCCTTTATTTTAGTATCTGCATTCTTATACCCACTAGCTGATTGATAACATTTACATATGTTATACAATGAGAAATTCAGGGAAGATATTATTCCCGTTTTACAGATGAGGAAACTGTGTGTCAGAGAGGTTGAAGAACTTGATAAAGTAATTGTGATTCCTAATCTAATAATCTTTCTGTTGCAGTAGGTTACCTTGTAAAATACAGAACAATCTTTAATAATTGTAAAGTTAATCTGGAACCATTAAGCAACATTTAAAGTTTAGCACACTCAGTTAAAAAATGTAGAACAACCTATAGCATTTTACAAAAATAACCATTACCAGAAATTAAATTAAAATAACAATGTTTGAATTCAACACCCCAAATCAAATAATCCAATTAAAAATGGGCAGAAGACATCAACAGACATTTCTCCAAAGAAGACATATAGATGGCCAACAGACACATGAAAAGATGCTCAACATCACTAATCATCAGCGAAATGCAAATCAAAACCATAACAAGATATCACATTTAACAAGTCAGAATGGCTAGAATTAAAGACAAGAAATAACAAGTGTTGGCGAGGATGTGAAGAAAAAGGAACACTCGTACACTGTTGGTGGGAATGTAAATTGGTACAGTGGAAAATAGTGGAGTTTCCTCAAAAAATTAAAAATACGTCACCACATAATACAGTAATTCTACTACTGGGTATTTACCCAAAGAAAACAAAAACACTAATTTGAAAAGATATATGCACACCTACATTTATTGTGACATTATTTACTGTAGCATTATTTACAATAGCTAAGACATGGAAACAGCCCAAGTGTTCATTGATAGATGAATGGATAAAGAAGATGTGATATATATATATATATATATAATATATATTGCTATATATAATATATATATAATGGAGTATTACTCAGGCATAAAAAAGAATGAAATCTTGCCATTTGCAACAACACAGATGGACCTAGAGGTTATTATGCTAAGTGCAGTAAGTCACAAGTACTGTATGTGGAATCTAAAAAACAAAACAGATGAATAAACAAACAAAAAGAATAAACTGATGGTTGTCAGAGGAGGGGGACTAGGAGGCTGGGCAAAATGGGTAAAGGGGAATAGGAGATACAGGCTTCCAGTTATGGAATGAGTAAGTCACAGGAATAAAAGGTACAGCATAAGGAATATAGTTAATGGTATTGTAATAGCATTATATGGTGAACGATGGTTGCTACACTTGTGGTGAGCTTAGCATAACATATAGAGAAATTGAATCACTATGTTGTACACCCAGAAACTAATGTAACATTGTGTGTCAACGATACTCAAATAAAAGAAAAATAATAAAGTGGGTTAACCCCCCCCCAAATAAATTCAAATAAAATAACAATGTTTGAGTACCTAAAGAAGTAAGTTTTTGTTATATAAAAAGCTCAGGGCACTTGGACTCAGTGGCTCAGTCGATTAAGCATCCGACTTGATTTCAGCTCAAGTCCATCTCAGGGTTGTGAGACTGAGCCCCACGTGGGCTCCGTGCTGGGCATGAAGCCTGCTGAAGATTCTCTCTCTCCCTCTCTCTCTGCCCCTTCCCCCCCGCCACGCACTCTCTCTCTCTCAAAAATAAATAAATCAATAAAATATTTTAAAAAGTCACTTCAGTGAAATCTTCATTTAGTAGGAATTCAGATGAAAAAGAAATACGCATGCATACACACACACGTATTTTTTAAACTTTTTTTTTTTTAATCCACTATGAATTTACCACCATTTCTTACGTGCACATATTCCTCATGTGGTTTTGGCTATGTATTATTTACGTGATCTGCAAACCAATCTTCCATGCTCAAAATGGCCCAGGAAAGGAAGGGAAGAAGACAGCACAGTCAATTAAAACTAAAGAGGGATTTTTAGCAGACAGATAGTATATACCTGAACCAGAAGAGAGTTAAGACACTGAGACCCACTTCTCCATAGAAAGTGGTTTAGAGATCTTGGCTTGTGCTAAGTTCTGCTTGGCAATATATACAATAGTGCTATTACAATAGATTATGTAATTTATACCTTTTCAAATTCTAACCTTGTACTTTATCTGCTTAATTCTCCAATCCTAGGATCAGATATTTGGCTGATATGAATTGGCAAAGAAAGTAATTCTATGTGCTCCCGGCCCTCCACCCAAAAACCCAACAATGCATGGACAGACTGAAAATTTTCTTTTTCAGACATTAATAGAGTTATTGTAACCCCTGCAAGGATGGAAGGTGCTATTATTTTTGCTACTATTCTATGTGCTACCCTATCCATTGATTATACATATATATTTTGCAGTGCTGTGCTGGCTGTTGGCCTTTAACCTTTTAGGATTTGCTACTTTTTCCTGACATATTTGTAGGTAGAGAAACATTTATAAACATTATACCTCTGCATCTATGCTGATATTAAAGAAGTAATCTTTCCAGATATTAATCTACTATTTGATCCTATAATAAATATTGCTCTTAAACTACTGCAGAGTTATTTTTCCTTCTCTATCCTAAAACTAGGAAAACTTATTTAGAGTCACTACATCAAATTTTTCCTCATCCTCTTATCCATTAATTTGTTCTTTGGTTATGTGCTAGTTTTAAAGTATGTCCACAAATTATTTGACACAATTCTTTGGAAAGGTGGAGAGTCTAATTCTCTGCCACTTAAATGTGGGGCATATGTAGGGACTTCCTTTGAACAAACAGAATGTGGCATAAATCATAATTTGGGACTAAATGGGAAATTACCATTTCCATTTCTTCTCTCTTGGATTGTCCGCTGGGGGAGGTTAGTTATCATGTTGTGAGAATATCCAGATAGCCTTGAAAGAGGTCCCCATGGGAAAGGACCAAGACCGCCTATCAACAGCCAGCCGAACTTGCCAGCCATATGAAAGATCCACCATGGAAGTGCATTCTCCAGTCCCACCCAAGCCTTCAGATAGCTGTAGCCCTGGCTGATCTCTTGACCGTGACCCCCAACCAGAGTAACCCCCAACCAGACCACTTGGCTAGACCACTCCCAAATTCCTGACCCATAGAAACTGTGATAGGTAATATATGAGTATTGTTGTCCTTTAGGCACCAAGTTTTGGGGCAATTTGTTAAGTAGCAGTAATACAGTTATCTTGCCAAGACAAATGCTATTGAGCATTTTTTAAAATTTAAATTCAATTAATTAACATATAATGTATTATTTGTTTCAGGGGTACAGGTCTGTGATTCATCAGTCTTATACAACATCCAGTGCTCATTACAACACATACCCTCTCCAATGTCCATCATCCAGTTACCTGATCCCTCCACCCTACCTCCCCTCCAGCAACCCTCAGTTTGTTTCCTATGATTAAGAGTCTCTTATGGTTTGTCTCCCTCTCTGGTTT
>NC_138377.1:71582784-71622087 GCF_054177405.1 Leptonychotes weddellii | reverse complement strand
CATAATACCCTCCAGTTCTATCCATGTCATTGCAAGTGGCAAGATTCCAATTTTTTGATGCTGAGTAGTATTCCAGTGTGTGTGTGTGTGTGTGTGTGTATGTACAACATTGTAGTATTCCATTGTGTGTGTGTGTATATATATATATATATATATATATACACAATATATATATACACAACACATCTTTAATCATTCATTTGTCAGTGGACATCTGGGCTCTTTCCATAGTTTGGCTATTGTGGACATTGCTGCTATAAACATTGGGGTGCAGGTGCCCCTTCAGATCACTACATTTGTATCTTTGGGGTAAATACCCAGTAGTGCAATTGCTGGGTCATACGGTAGCTCTATTTTCAACGTTATGAGGAAACTCACATACTGTTTTCCAGGGTCTGTTGCCTTTATTCTTATAACAAATAGTGAGTGCACATCTGATTTGTGTCAAACAGTCCATTGGGTGTCAATTATACTAAAGTAAATAGAAGAGGCATAGTTCCTCCCTTTAAAGAGCATATAATCTTGTGATGGATACAAATATTAAATAGATGATTATACAATTATTTAATTACCATAAGTGTGAGAGGGAATAGCAGGGTCATGAGTGCCTATGATCCACAACCTGAAGGTCAGGAAAGTTTTCCCTGAAGAACCGACACTGAAGCCAACACTTGAATGTGTAGGAGTTAATCAGGTAAAGAGGAAAGTGGAGGATGGAAAAAAGCTTTCCAGGCAGAGGGACATATAGGCGAAGAAGGCTCTTGTTCAGTAGTCCCAACTAAGAAATTTCTGTGCTAGAAACTACTGGGAGATATTTTTCATTTATTCAATTTCTTCAAAGAAATATTATCTGAGCACCTACTATGTGTTAGGCACTGTTCTAAGAACTGAGGATACAGCAGTGAACAAATCAGGCACAAATCCCTGCTCTTATAGAACTTACATTCTAGTAGGTGAGAAGGACAATAAATAAAAATAAATGAATAAAATACATAATACGGACTTCTGGTTCCTGCTCCAGCATGTAAAGAGCTTGGGAGTTGTCTCTCTCCTCTGCACAAGGAAAAAGCTGAACAAATTAAAAAACAGCAACTCTTCTTAGATTCAGCAGAGAACTGAGGTCATAGGGCAAACCATTATTCCCAGAATCAGAGAGGCAAACAGGCAGATACAAAGAATCAGAGTAGCCCAGGAGCAGAAAACTCCCCAGGAACCATGCCAGGGTAGGAAAGCCAGATCTGTACTGAGAAATAGCTGGAGGCTCAGTGTGAACAAGACTGAGAGAGAGAAAAACTTCAGAGGCACTCAGTCCTAGGTAAGCACCCCCCGCCCTTCTGTGACTTTTCCCTCCGGGAGCCCTATCAGGTCCTCACAATGAAGATCAGAAAAATCCTCTTGTGTTTCCCATGAGGGAGGGGGAAAGTAGTCTTTCTGAAATATGCCCAGGGCATTCTGTTTTATTTAACAAGGCTTGCCCCCAAGAGAAGCGATGTTACCAGAGCCTGACTTACTGGGGTTTTACTAACCTAGTGGAAAAGAAATAACCAATTCTAACACCCTTCCTGTCTGTCCTAAGGGAGAAAAACAAAACAGATAAGCACTTGTGTGAAGGTCAGAGCCCAGGGGCATGGTCTCTCTAAAGATCGGGACCTAATAACAGGACTCCAAAATGCTTCCCTTCCCCCCATACCTCTACACCACATCAATAGGGTTCCTTTATAACAATAACCGAAAGAACTGTGCATCTCAGAGGATATTCAAGAAGTCCCTACAGAAACCCAAAGACAGCAAGAGAAACAAAAGCAAGGACACCAGAGGAAAATTTAACCTCAGATACCTACAGTTACAGTGAATAGTAAGTACAGCCTAGTTCCTAGTCAGATAAACAAAATATATGACATGGCAGATGGTGATGAGTGCTGAGAAGAAAAATAAAGCAGGTAAAAGGGATCCTTTGTGTCGCTGGAGAGGGCAGGTTGCAATTTTACGTAGGATGGTCAGGAAATGCCTCCCAGGACAGGTGACATCTGCACAAAGATCTGAAAAGAGGCAAGGGGATGAGTCATGGAGATGGCTGGGGAAGAGCAGATGAACAAGTGAAAGATCTTTAGGAGGGAATGCGCCTGGTGTGTTGCACAAACCACAGGAAAACCATGTGACTAGGGCAGGGAGTGAGGGGGAGAGTCATAGGAAATGAGGTCAGAGAGGTAAGTCTTGGGGCTAGGTAGATTGTGCATGACCTTGTGGGCCAATGAAAAGACTTGGGTCTCTGGCTCCTATGAGAACAGACTACAGGAGAGCAAGGGAGCCCACTCAGAAGGTTTGTGAAATAATCCAGGAGAAAGATAATGATGACGTGGGTCGGGGAGGAAGGTAGCAAAGGTGAGAAGTCATCAGATTCTGGATACATTTTGAGGACAGACCTGGCAGATATTGCTTTTGGACCACGCTGTAAGACAAGAAGAGGGATCAAGGTTGACTCCTTCATCTAAGCAAAAAGAGGAAGGCTGAATGAGGAGCAAGTCTTTTATGAGGGAGATCAAGCATTCAATTAGTGACGCCCATTAGACATCCAAGTGAAGATGTTGAGTAGGCATTTGGGCATCCAGTACGAGAAGGTGGGGGAGAGATCTGGGCTGGAGATATAAATTTAGGACTCTTCAATATATGGATAGAATTTTAAGCCATGAGGACAAATGAAATTACTAAGGGAGTGAATCTATATGAAAAGAGAAGAGGGCTGAATCCTAAGGGACCCAATGTTAACAGGTCAATGAAATCAGAAGAAATGAGCAAAGAAGGCTTGGATGTAGGAGGAAAACCATGAAGAGTGTGATGTCCTGGAAGATAAGTTAATGAAGTATGCCCAGAAGGAGAAAGTGAACAATGGTGTTGAACATTACTGATGAGTCACATAAAGGAATTGACCATCGGATTAGCAATGTGGACACCATTGATGGAGAGCAGTGTTGGTGCTTGGAAGAGGCAAAAGCTTGACTAAAGGGGGTTCTAGAGAGAATGGTAGAATAAGGTTCAGAGATATGAGTATAGATAATTCTTCAGAGGAACGGCTGTAAAGAAGAATGGAAATAGGAACTTGTAGCTGGAGGGCAACACAGATGAGAGAAATAACGTGTCGTAAAAGGAGTGGGATCTAGTGATCGGGTGGAGGCTTCAGCCTTAGATGGGAACATGGGACAGTTCATCCCTGGTAACAGGAGAAAAAGCAGCATATAGGGCCCAGATGCTAGTGGGCGGGTGGAGGTGTTGGTGGGAACTTGTGGATTGTTTCTATTTTCTCAGTGAAATAGAAATCAAGGTCATGAGCAGAGAGTGAAGATGGGGGAGGAGTATGCTGGTAGTATGAGGAGAGAGGACAGCATATGGAATCCTAGTCCTGGGACTAGGGCAACGCACTGTGGCCGCTGGGCAGTATGACGGGGGTGCTTGAAATTAATAGTTGCCATGAACTGAGAGGGAGACCTGTCAGCATGCAGAAAGGTTTTCCTCTAGCTCCATTCAGCTGCATGCCTTCTGATTAAGAGAAATGCTTCTCCAAATAAGGATAAAACAGTTATTTGTTCACATCTAACAATCAGCTACTAAAGTAATTAAGATACGATGAATTTGTGTAAAATCTACCTTATTTAACACTATGAGAGGATGGGAGGTCTTTGGTTAATTGACTATTTTAGATAATTAAGTCCATTATATCACATATGAACTAATTTTTTTTATAGAATTAGAAGATTGAACATGACAAAAGTTTTGGGGTAATAATAAATGTCTAAATATCTAATAGCACTTCAGTGTCATGGTGATGGCAAGTAATAATCACTGTATATACTAGGGAAAATTCTGATTATTTGACTTTTCTGGCAGTTTGGAATCTGGATACATTATATTGAGAATTTTTTTTAAAAGACAGAAAAATGAAAAGGGAAGTCATTAAATGTAATAGGAATATCTTCATAGAAATTTCACCTACTGTGTCTTGGTTGTACCTGTGATAACATTGGAGTAACTTTTTTTTCCCTCCTCTCAATTGCTTTTTTCTTGGCTAGTGAAGCCACAAAGATAACATAATTAGATTCTGAATCTTGGGCAATGTCAATAGCAATGCCAATGTCCGTAAGTATGATTATCTAGACTTGCTTCATCTTTGCTATAAGACAAACTTCTTTCTCTAACAGCTACCTGTGTTTTCTAGTAGCTCAAACTATTCTTGCGAATCTGCTTTACATTATTCACTTATTTTTTTTTTTAGTATTTTATTTATTTATTTGACAGGGAGAGATTGAGAGCACAAGCAGGGGAGCAGCAGAGGGAGAGGGGGAGGGAGAAGAAGGCTCCCCATGGAGCAGGGATCCCAGGACCCCAGGATCATGACCTGAGCTGAAGGCAGATGCTTAACCGACTGAGCTACCCAGGCGCCCCCATTATTCACTTATTTTTAAAAATAACTGGCTGATTATAAAAGCAACATATACTCACTGAATCTAACTTGGACAACATGGAAAAGTAGAGAGAAGAAAATAAAAATTATTATCTCACTACTTAGAGATGAACACAATTAACATTTTGGTGCATTTTAATCTAATATTTTAATTCATACATGTATTTATTTATATATCAAACTGTATATCATTTTATATACTTTTTAACTTAATATTTTGTTGTGAGCTTCTCCCATGCCATCACAGTCTTTGAAAACACAATTTTAAATGACAATATAGTAGTCTTTTGTATGAATATACTATACTTTATTTAATAATTCTCCCATTATTATGCATTTAGGATGTTTTAAAAGTTATACCACTAAATGAGCACGCTTGAACATAAACTTTTCTTTTTTTTTAAGATTTTATTTATTTATTTATTTGACAGAGAGATGCAGCAAGAGAGGGAACACAAGCAGGGGGAGTGTGAGAGGGAGAAGCAGGCCCTCCACCGAGCAGAGAGCTGGATGCAGGGCTTGATCCCAGGACCCCGGGATCATGACCTGAGCCGAAGGCAGACGCTCAACGACTGAGCCACCCAGGAACCCCAAACATAAACCTTTTTTTGTAATACTAATTATTTTCTTAAGGTAGATTCCTACAAATGGAATTATAAGGTCAAAGGTACAAACATTTTAAAAGTTATGTGTAGAGGGGCACCTGGGTGGCCCAGTCAGTTAAGCGCCTGACTTCGGTTCAGGGCATGATCCCAGGGTCCTGGGATTGAGCCCCACGTCATCAGGGTCCCTGCTCAGCAAGGAGTCTGCCCCTTCCTCTGCTCTTTCTCTCTCAAATAAATAAATAAAATCTTTAAAAAAATAAAAGTTAACGTGTACATCTTGCAGTGGCCCCCCTGAAAGACCCCACTTTCTGCAGTCTCCCAGAAGTGAACAAGGCAGCCCATCTCTTTGTACCCTTGACAATTCCATCATCTCCAGCACCTATCTGCACACCCTACCTGTGCTCACTTCACTTCAGCTGAGTTCTCAAATGAGCTCTTCCATAATACTCCAAAGGGATCTTCCTGACTACAGCCTTTCTTACCACTAAGATATTCTCCATGCTCCTGTCAGAGCACTTTCCACACCACTGACCTTGACACTTCCCTGATAAAAACCTCTGCTCCTCCCCAGTCCCAATAGGTTACGTGGCAGCACAGGAGGTCCTTCCCAGTCGGTTCCAACCTCCTTTTTCAGCCCGATGGACTATTCATCTCTAAGTCCTCCGGCAAAGCCACATAGAATGTCTTTTTATTTACACAACATACAATGCTCCTCCGTGCCTCCAAGGCTTTACACAATTTCACTGTCACCTTTACTCCCTGAAACCGAATTCATCTTTTATGACACAGAGCACAGGTCCCCTTTGGCAATTCTTCCCTCACCTCCCAGGGTGAGGTGGTTGATCACGGCACCACGTTGCGGTCCCACAGCACCATACCCACATCCACACTCCAGCACTAATCACTCTGCCCTGCGGTTATTTGCTTACCTTGAGTTCCCCACTGAGTCCCTCAAGGACCTTGTCATATTTATTTTTATCCTCAGTTCTTAGCCTGTTGCATAGTTGATGATCAAGAAATATTTATTGGCTCAGTGGCTAAAAGCACAGAACTGGTTTGAATATTCTGTCGTTAGCTTGGAAGTGTTGGATTTCGGGGTAGAATGTGCCATTGCTAACTAGTCTGCAGTAGTCTCGTAAGTGGACTTCCCTTAACATCTAAGCATACGGTCTCTCTTTGATCACAAGCTTCTGCTCATTCTCGCATCTCTTCCTATTATTTGTCTTAATTGCATTCTGTGGTCTACTCTCCCAATTCTTTCATTCTAACCATCCTGTTTTGATTTCACACATCTGACAAAGCTTGGTGCTATAAGCAGCTAATGTACTTCATACTTGCTTCTCTGTTCTTGCTATTAACATTCGCTGATCCTTTGTATAGGTGGCTGAGTGTTGGCTGGAGAAACACAGAATTGTGTTGCCTAGAGCATCCTGCTTGTGAATTCTTTTCTATATTTATATATTTTCTCTGCATCTCATTTATTTTTTATGGTACTCTTCTTATGTATGCCCTGCAAGCAACCTCTATCCTTTGTTGAACAAGGCAGAATAGAAGTACATACATAAATCAATGCATAAATGCATAAGCACGTGCTGATTTCCATTACTGCCCGCTGCATGCTCTCAAAAGGCCATTGGGTGCGCCTTGCTGTTCACCTATATACATATTGGTTTGTCTTTTCGTATAACTCCTCAAGATTGCTGTTTCAAACCTTTTCGTGACTTGGCTGCGAAGTTTACTTCAAAAATAGAAACCATCTGAGATTTTCCTTAACGTCTCTCTCTCTCTCTCGCACCAGGGCGGCTCTTCCAGGGCAGGCCAGCCGGGCATCTCCAGGGTACTGCCCTGTGTTGTGGTGTGTGTGCACGGTGCTTCTAGCTGCACTTAGCAGTCTCCGAGGCCCCCGCTCCTCTGCCTACAAACCTCCTCCAGCAGAGCTCAGTCCACAGGCTCAGCTAACAACCTGCCTCTCCGTCCTTTCTTCATGTCTGACTCAGAGCCCCAGTCTAAGGATGTGATTAAAGAAAATATTAACATCTTTCCTTCTTAGGGTTTACACCCCCCTCCCACCCCGTGGAACTTCTGCAGTAGGAAGACTTGTGAATGGGGGAGAATGAAGAAGGGGAGTGATGGGTCTCTTGTTCCTTGGTCCACTGGGTCATGATGCTCAGTCTGTTTCCACACTCCACGGTGCATGGGCATCTTTACTGAGACTGCCCAGGTCCTGGATCCCTAGACAGGTCACCCAGTGCTTTGTCTCTCAGGTCCTGTCTCCTGTGGGGCTGCTGGGAGGCAGAGCCCCACCCCCCCACCCCCCACCCCCCACCCACTTCTGCCCTGGAAGTCTGTGGATGGTTTTGTCCCTATTTCCTCCTCCTGCCCTGGCTATGGAAAACCCTTGTCTAGGGGAAATAGGTCTCCCTTCATCTTCCCTCAAGAACTGGTTCTTTAACCACAGACTCCCTAATTTTTCCTAAGGGTTTAAGAGTTTGGGAGAACAACAAAAAGCCAAAAAGACTTTTGAGTAAAGACTGACCTGACTGAATGCTTTAAATATCAGAAGGAAAAACTCATAGACTAATATCTCAAATGGTATTCCCATCACAGTAAACAGAATAAAAGCAGGCAAACAAACAAAAAAGTCCCTGATTTTTCTCTACTCACTCCCATTCTCCTCACCATTAGTCTTTCTGAAAAAGCAATCTGCATCCATTGTCTTCATTCTGTGTTACCTGTACCTCTCACCACTTGCAATCTGGCTCTTCCTTCTCCCATTCTCTCCAAAACACTCTTCTAATCACCAACCTCGACTGTTTTTAGCTTCTTCCTCCTCTCACTTTTAACTCCCTTTTTTGCCTCCCACCCTCCAGCTCTCCCTCTGTGTTAGGACTATTCAGTTGCAGGCATTGTGCTATGCAGTGGAAACAAAAATGAATTAGACACTTTGTGTTTTTAAGGAATTTAGGATCAGGTGAGGCACATAGGTAACAATGGAGTACTTCACGAAAATGTGTGGCTTCTGTGTTCGATCCCAGAAAGGCCCTGGCCTCTTCCTGCTGCTATTTGTTCCTGTTTCTAACTCTTCCTCCTTACATTTCCTCCCCACCCCACCCCCCTTTTTTTCCCCTGGCTCCTCTTAAATTTTCCACTCAGCAAAGTCTTTCTGAGAGTCTGCCTCGAGTTTCTTCTCCCTAGGCTTCTTCCTTCAGAGAAATTCTTGGCATCCATTTGGATGAATCCTAAAGCCTCATATTGGGTTGCCTGAACAAATTCACTTAGATGTCCCCTTAAACACCTCCCCTTCTCCTGCCGAAGACATCAGCACCCTCTCTCAGTAAAGCATAAGACCATCAGTACTTATTCTCTGTTCTCAGCATCCAGCCCGTTGTCATGTCCAAACCGGTCTTCTTCTCCAGGCTCTCTCTCATTCAGCTTTAACTTTTCTTGCTCATCCTATCACTTGATTGATACCGTTATAACACTAAGAACTTTCTGCTTTGTTCTTCGTGCCTAGAACATGGACCTGTCCCCTAAACATTCAAATTTTCCTGGAAACTTGTCTCCCTGTTCCAAACTTTTTATGTATCAGAATAAACTTTCAAAAGGACCACATCTCTAATCATTTCTCAATATAAACATATATCATTGTTGTATGTATACCTTAAACTAATATGTTACATGAACATTTAAGGGTTCTTGTATGAGTTCCGACCTAGGGGTGAAGGGGTTTCCACACCATGAAGCAATTCTCTGACACCAGCTGTGTGTCCTGCTATTCAACTCAATTCTGACACTATCTGCTGGAGACAGCATCAGATCCCACAGGTGAAGGGCTCAGTTCTATAAGCCTGCCCCCCCCCCCCCACTTCAGATGCCTGTCGCAAGTTCAGGTTGTCCCCTGGGCTTATGACTGACCGGCTATAGGACCAGAAATTCCAGTGACCCCTTCCTTGCGTTTGATTGATTTGCTAGAGCTGCTCACAGAACTCAGAGAAACATTCTACATACTAGATTACTGGCTTATTATAAAAGGATATAACTCAGGAACATCCAGGTAAAAGAAATGTATAGGGCAAGGTATGGGGGAAAGTTGCAGAGCTCCATGCCCTCTCCAGGAATGCCACCCTCCCCGAATCTCCAAGTGTTCACCCCCACAGAAGCTCTCCCAACCCCGTCCTTCAGGTTTTTATGGAGGCTTCATTACATAGGCCTAATTGATTAAATCACTGGCCTCTGGTGGTTGATTCAACCTCCAGGTCTTCTCCCTTCCCGGGAGGTTGAGGGGTATGACTGAAAGTTCCAACCCTCTAATCATGTGGTTGGTTCTCCTGGCAACCAGCCCCCATCCTTAAGTGAAAAGTCACCTCATTAGCATAACGAAAGACACCTTTGTCATTCCCAGCTCTCATCCCTTTGGAAATTCCAAGGGTTTAGAAGCTCTGTGCCAGAAACAAGGACAAAGACCAACTATATATTTCTTACTCTAAATCACAATATCACACAATTATAGATCAATAAAACCGGGGGGGGGGGGCGATTAAAGTAGCACATCTATCTTATCATTTCCTTGCTCCGGATCCTTGTCTCTTTATCAGTCGGATTGTTTGAATTCTTTACCCAGCACTCAGCGCTTCTAGGATATACTCCAAATTTGTTTCTAGCTTATCTCCAAGTAGACCCTTATGAGTATCTGATACTGCAGCATACTTGTACTGCTCCTCGGATACCAGACACATGGCCTAATTACCTGTGCTGGTACTTTTATAGCTAGAATATACAACTGCCCATTGCTACTTGTGGAACTCCTAGCCATCTTTTAAACTTCTCAGGAGTTTTATTCTAGGGGCACCTCGGTGGCCCAGTCGGTTAAGTGTCTGACTCTAGGTTTCAGCTCAGGTCATGATCTCAGGGTCCTGGGATCAAGCCCCAAGTTAGGCTCCGAGCTCAGCGGGGAGTCTGCCTAAGATTCTCTTCTCCCTCTGCTCCTCCCCGCCATGCTCTCTCTCTCCTCTCTAAAATAAATACATACAATCTTAAAAAAAAAAAATTTTATTCTATGAAGCTGTTCAAGTCTCCCTAACAGATGCTGTCTTTTCTGGCTTTGATTTCCCAGAGCACTTTGTTTGAACTTCCTGCACAGTTGTTATCTTACTCTTCCCTGTATTATGGTTATTTTCTACTTCTCTTATCTCCTTGTTAGACTTCAGTGTCCTTAGAGATGGTGTCTTTTCTCACTCATGTTGCAGATTTAACAGTGCTTATCATTGTGCCTTCTTTATAGAGGGACCCAATACCTAGTCTCTCTTTGTCTTGAGTAACAGAACTCCTGGTTGGTTGTTTTTTTTTTTTTCCAGGACGATAATGTGCACAACTAAAAATACTACTTACTCTCTAAATTCTCTTGCAGTCGGGTGGCCAAATGAGTCGGTTCTACACAAGATGAAAGCTGGGGGTTTCTGGCTTTCTGGGCATGGGCACCACACTGCTTTCTGCTTTGTTCTTCGTGCCTGGAACATGGCCATTAGGCTAGTCTTATGGCCATTAGGTAATAAGCCTCAGGGTAGAGATTAGCACATTGATTCTTTCATTCAACAAATATTTACTGAGTGCCTACTGTAGGGCCAAGCACTATTATAGATGCTTCAGAAAGTGGCAGAGCAGAAGGATAGAAAGAGTCTGGATCCCAGATGGCATCATTAAACATTGAAACAGCTTTAACTGCCTACCTCTAGACTTCATGAACCCCCTTTACTTTAAGCTTTTACTCAGTTTTGTTATTTTCTGTTATTTTTAGCGGAATGCATTTCTTATTCATACAATGCTGTTCAATTACTTTTTTAAAGCCTAGAATTTTAAGTGAGACTGACTCAAGTTTATTTTTCTATTGAAATAATCATATGGATTTTCCCCTTTACTCCATTAATTATTATTGATTTTCAAATCTGCATTCTTGAAATAAGCCCTACATAATTGAGATACAGTTATTGTCCTTATTATTTATCCATGACTTTAATTTGCTACTATTTTGATTGGGATTTTTGCATTATGTCCATGAGAGATACTGGCCTACAATTTTCCTTCTTTGTAACATTCATGTCAAGTTTGATATCAAGGTACTGCTGTCCTTATAAGTTGAGAAGTAGTCCTTCTTTTTGATTATCAGAAAGAGTTTGCTGAAGATTGTTCTTATTCTTTAAATGTTTGGAAGAATTTACTGGTGAAGCATCTGGGCCTGGAGTTTTCATTGTTTTAATTGTGAATTCAATCTCTTTCTTAGATATAGGCCTGCTAAGATTTTCTGTATATATATTAGTCATTTTTAATAAAATGTGTTTTTCAAAGCATTTGTCCATTTCATCTAAACTCAGATGTATTTATCTGTTTATTATCTTTTTAATGTCTGTGGAAATTATAGAGAAGTCCCTTTTTTAATATGATATTAGCAAATTGTTTTTATTAATTTTTCTTGGTGTTTACTAATTTTAAAATTTGTTTTCAAAGAGCCATCTTTTGCCTTTGTTAATTTTCTCTAGTGTATGTTTGCTTTCTGTTTTATTGATTTCTGCTATTATTTCCTTTAAGTTTAAATTGATATGTTTTTCACCCTAGTTTCTTGAAGTGGAAGCTTATATCCTTAATAGTTAACCTTTCTTTCTAATATATGCATTTAAAGATATATATTTCCCTGTCAGCATTGCTTTACCTATATGCCACATGTATTGATATGTCAAGTCTTTATTATCATTTAATTTAAAACATTTTCTAATTTTCATTGCGACTTCTTCTTTGATCCATGAGTTATTTAGAAATAGATTGCTTAATTTAAAAATATTTTGGGATATTTTAGTTTCTTTTCTGTTATTTATTTTAAGGTTAATTCTACTATGATCCAAGAATTTACTCTGTGTGATTGTGATCCTTTGAAATTTATTTTGACTTTATGGCTCAGTATTAGATCTATTTTAGTAAATGTTCCATGCACATTTGTAAAGAATGTGTACTACAAAGTTGTCGGTAGAGTGTTATATATGTATTAATTATATGGTTTTTAATCATATTGTTAAAATCTCATATATCTTAACTGATTTTTTTTTAAAGATTTTATTTATTTATTTGACAGAGAGAGAGAGATAGCGAGAGCAGGAACACAAGCAGGGGGAGTGGGGGGAAGGAGAAGCAGGCTTCCCGATGAGCAGGGAGCCCCATGCGGGAGTCGACCCCAGGACCATGGGATCATGACCTGAGCTGAAGGCAGACGCTGAACGACTGAGCCACCCAGGTGCCCCAATCTTAACTGATTTTTAAAGAAGATTTATTTATTTATTTTAGAGAGAGAGAGAGAGAGCACATGCAGGTGTAAGCTGGGGAGGGGAGAGGGAGGGAAAAGGAGAAAATCTCAAGCGGACTCCCCGTTGAGCATGGAGCCTGATGTGGGGCTCCATCCCACGACCCTGAGATCATGACCTGAGTCAAATTCAAGAGTTGTTCGCTTGGGGATGCCTGGGTGGCTGTTGGTTAAGCGTCTGCCTTCGGCTCAGGTCATGATCCCAGGGTCCTGGGATCAAGCCCCACATCGGGCTCCCTGCTCGGCTGGAAACCTGCTTCTCCCTCTCCCTCTGCCTGCTGCCCCTGCTTGTGCTCTCTCTCTCTCCCTCTCTCTCTCTGATGAATAAATAAGTAAAATCTTAAAAAAAAAAAAAAGAGTCATTTGCTTAACCAACTGAGCCACCCAGGTGCCGCTCTTTACTGATTTTTGTTTGCCTACTCTATCTGCTACTGAAAGAGGTATGTTAATATTTTCAGTTACTATTATGAATTTACTATTTTGCTTTATACGTTTTGAAGCTATGTTATTAAAAAACAGAAATTTATGACTTCTATTGAGTTGACATTTCTGCCAACATAAAATATGTCTCTATTACTAGTCATACTCCTTTCCTTAGAGTCATTCTAATCTGCTATTGTTCTAGCTACACAAGTTTTCTTTTGGGTGAAGCTGGCATGGTGTAGCATCTGCATCCTTTTACCTTTACCTTTCCTGTGTCTTTATATTTAAGGCTTGTCTCTTGTCAGAGTCAGGTTTGAATCCCAGTTCTGGCCCTTATTGGCTAAAGCTCAATTTCCTGACTATAAAATGGACACACACGCACACGCACGCACACGCACATACACACAGGGCAAAAATTACTATTAACTCGTGTAGTTAATAGATACACAACCTATCTTTTTAGATACATCTTTTTTTTCTTATTTTTATTCCAATTAAGTACTATTCAAGTATAGTCCTTTAATGTGGTACTATCATTTTATATTAAAATGGGAGGAAAACACCTCTCTACTTTTGAGTTTCTGGTCCCTCGTTATGAAGCCAAATCTGGGGAAAATATTCCTGCAATTGCATACTTCCTTCTTTGTAACACTGCTTCAAAGAGGAAAGTTAAGAAAGCCCTAGTATTTGACTCCCATGACTTAGTAGATTTTCTAAAAATTTTCTTGGTATAAAGACCAAAACCAAAACAAAACAAAAGCAATTATATGCTATGTATAAACAAAAAAGAAGTGATTCACTAAAGATCATTTGCTCTTGTTTGAGGGTCTGTTTATACTCTCGCCATGTATTCATCCATGCATCCATCTAATCATTAACGTATATTGGGGACTTTGTCATGTATCTGGGACTGTACTAGGAGCGTGGGGTACAAAAATGAGTATGGAAAGTCTCTCCTCCTAGAAGAGAAGTAGGGAATGCTAGTAAGAAGGAAAGATAGATATTAGGAAAATCTTATATTCTGTGATATGTACAGTGATAGCAGTATGCAGTATGCCATGAAAGCATAGAGGAGAAAATGTAAATTTGAATCTGGAATACCCCTTGTTTGTTTTTGCCTATCTTGTGGATGACTCACATCTCCTAGATGAAGGGGCATTTGAATTGGGGTCCATAGAGTGGCTTGGAGGATGAACCAGACAAGCTTTTGTGTAGGAAAACATAAGGCACTCTATATATTTTAAGCAAAAAGCGATTAAATATAGGGATATTTGTGCTTAGGAAATTATTGGAAGAGCTAGAAGAATGTGCTCTAGCCTGAGCCTTCAGTAATGACTCACAGAATGCCACCTATCCTGGGAGCTGCTGTCTTGTCACATTCAGGAGGTGGGAATCAAGAGGTCCACTGGTGGGGTGCCTGGGTGGCTCAGTTGGTTGAATGTCTGACTCCTGGTTTCAGCTCAGGTTGTAATCTTAGGGTTGTGGGATGGAGCCCCCCATCGAGTGGTGTGGAGTCTGCTTGGGATTCTCCCTCTCCCTCTACCCCTTCCCCCCCCCACTCATGTTCTCTCTTTCTGTCTCCCTCTCTCTCTCATGAATAAATAAATCTTTTTAAAAAAGATTTTTTTTTAATTTTATTATGTTAATCACCATACATTACATCATTAGTTTTTTTTTAAAGGTCTTTTTATTTTTTATATTTTATTTATTTATTTGACAGAGAGAGAGAGCGAGAGAGGGAACACAAGCAGGGGGAGTGGGAGAGGGAGAAGCAGGCCTCCTGCGGAGCAGGGAGCCCGATGCGGGGCTCGATCCCAGGACCCTGGGATCATGACCTGAGCCGAAGGCAGACGCTTAGCCGACTGAGCCACCCAGGCGCCCCACATCATTAGTTTTTGATGTAGTGTTCCATGATTCATTGTTTGCGTATAACACCCAGGGCTCCATTCAGTACGTGCCCTCTTTAATAGCCATCACCCGGCTAACCCATCCCGCCCATCCCCCCATCCCCTTCCCCTCTAGATTTTTTAGGTCTACTGGATCTACTGATTTTAAAAACATGATACTATAATCGAGACCCAGGAGTCAAGAAGCTGGAATCAGGAAGCTACTGCTGCCAACACCCATGAAGCTGGAAACTTGTACTGGAATGTAGAAATATCCATATCTGCACAACTTTCCTTGTCCATAGGAAACAAACACAGCTGGGATATGGCTTCTCCTTCATTCCTTCATTTCTATTTGCTGATCTTTGAGTGACTGCATCTGAGTGATGAAGCCCAGTTCAGACCCAGAACCCTAGTGTAAGGGAGTCTGGGAAATGTGATTTTTTTAGCTTTCTGGGTTTTTCTATACAAAGGAAGACACAGTAGGAGGAGATGGGAATAGATGCAGATCAGTTATCAAACATACCAGGTGAAGATGAAGAGGGAGTAGGGGAGTCAGATGGAGGGAATGATACATAAAATGGAGGCAAAATAACAGAGAGATTTGTGGGAAATTCTGAGATGCCTGGAAAGGAGAAACAACAAAAGATGAGTCTGGAGACAACCATCTAGATGATGAGAATGGACTGGGAGAAGGTGGCAGGGAGGAGGACTATTTAACTTAGGTAGACCACCCAGGAGGTTATTGCCTTAATCAAGCTGAGTGGCCTTGGTGGCCTGAACTGAGGCTATAGTGATAGAAAAGGAGAGATGTGACAACTGGGGAGCTAGTGAAAATATCATGATCATTGTGGAATTTAAGAAAAAACAGATATATATAGTGGAAGGGAAGGAAAAATAAGACAAAAACAGAGAGGGAGACAAACCATAAGAGACTCTTTATTACTGCAGGAAACAAACTGAGGGTTGCTGGAGGGGAGAGGGGTGGCGGGATGGGGTAACTGGGTGATGGGCATTAAGGAGGGCACTCGTGATGAGCACTGGGTATTGTATGCAACTGATGAATCACTGACTTCTGAAACTAATAATACACTATATGTTAAATTGAATTTAAATTAAAAAAAGTTGAAAAGAAAATATGATCATTTTTATCATTTATATTTCTTTTCTAATGATAACTTTTCTCTTTGGAAAGCCTGCTTTGTTCTAGTTTTTCACTTTTTTTTTTTTTAAGATTGATTTATTTATGAGAGAGAGAGAGAGCAGGGGGAGGGGCAAAGGGAGAGCAAGAGAATCCTCAAGAAGATATCTTGCTAAGTGTGAAGCCTGACCTGGGGCTCGATCCCAGCACCCTGAGACATGACCTGACCTGAAATCAAGAGCCAGCCACTTAACTGACTGAGCCACCCATGCAGCCCTCACTTGTTTTAATATAAAGCTTAGAAAATGTATCATTGTAGCCCATGGTGATTCTCTGTTTACTGAGCACCCACAACACTTGTGGTTAATGCTATTTCTATCCTCATGTAGTTTCATTTGTTGGTTGCCTTCCCAGTTAGAAATGGAACTTTTAAAGAGCAGAGATCATGTTTTGTACTTACTTGGTTTAATAGTATGTAACATTTGAAAACTTTAGCTAAGGCACAAAGAGTTAATAGATACATTTCCTGGAGAGGTTCCAGATCAAAATGTAAAGTTTCAAAAGATGTCTCAAAACCAATTACATGACTTACAACTTATACCTGCATTGAGGGTCTAAAAGAATAGGGTTGAGGAAGGATTTTAAAGAGGATTTCTTTGGAGAGAGCTGGGCTGGGATTTCAACTCTCCCCAAGGGGGCAAGCTGAGGTACAATCACCTTATCTTAAGACCAGCACAAGGTACTTATTAGAAGTACCTACTGAACTTGTGAAATTAAGATACAGAGAAGACCAGAGATTTCCTCCTATCTGAAAAATCTAAAAGGCATCCGACAGGCGGGTTTACTTTAGATGGATGCACTGGAGGAGGGTGCATGACTCATATCAAGGGAATCTCAGATGAGAAGTCCTCACTGATGGGGCTCTTTCTAAGAATCCACAAAATAGCTCGTAAGAGTCAGTGTTATTTACCAGGGAGTATAGGACCATTTTATGATAGTACCAATTTGGTAAGAGTTTTTCTGTGTATGCCATCCTCTCCTTTCTCTTCTCTACACCCTTTGGCTTTGGAGAAAGGATCACAACCAGATTAGCAAAATGGAGAAGGAGATGTACAAGGAAGAATTCCCCCTCCCTTCACCCAACCCCTTTCCTGACCTCCTACCCATCAAAGTCTTGCAGGAGGGGAGGAGGGAGGAATTTCAATTCCAAATCCAGTTTGAAATTTTGATTATTGCATGTAATTAGACACTCTTAAGTGTGAATTTGAAACAGTGTTTGCAACTTGAAAGGACAGCTGGATTTTTTATTACCCGAATGATTACAACAGTGCTGGGGCTTTGGAGTTTTCCTTCGTGTCAGTGGAAGAATGTTCACCATTGATTAATGTTTAAAGCGAGAGTGCAAGACAACATAAAGATGTTTGGTGATTATACCACATGAATCCCATTTGGTAAACTACTGGTTAAACTTTGTCATTTCCAGAGAGCCTGCTGGTGCAAATCCTAGGCAGTAAGTGGAAAGGCAACATGGTTTGGTACAAAAAGCCTTCTGCTACAACATAGCTATGTGACCCTGTGAAACACACCTAATTCCTACAAATCCTGGTTTCCTAATCTGCAAACTAAAGTGAATACATAATATCCACCTTTTTTACTCCACAGTATTGCTGAACAGATCAAATAAGATTGCACATTTAAAAGGCACCTGGGTGGCTCCGTCGGTTAAGCATCTGACTCTTGATTTCAACTCAGGTCATGGTCTCAGGATTGTGAGATAGAGCCCTGCATCTGGTTCCGTGCTGGGTGTGGAGCCGGCTTAAGATTCTTTCTGTGTCTTTCTGTCCACCTCCCTTTCTCAAAAAAAAAAAAAAAAAGATTGCATACTTGAAAATGTTTCTAAATTCCAATAGGTACTCAAAATCAATTAAGTACTTGGTGATTAGTGTACTCTGATCAGATGGTACTTTGAAAACTCATACAATCTTCCCCTCTTGCCCATGGCCTGAGCCATCCTAAACCCATAGCCAAATAAGAACAATTAAAGGAGAAGAAGAAAGCTCCAGAGAAGGATATGCCACAGAATCCTCCGTGGCCCCTTTCTATTCCTAACACTGCTAGGATGATCTGTTCTGCCTGAGTATTCTTAATGTTTTATCACCACTTATAAAAACCACTGACAACTTAGCACTAATGAAAGTTTTCTTCCCTCATCAGGTTTTCAGCACCTTCACCAACATGAGTGTCGAATTACTGGCCAATTATCCGGAAACTAAAGTGAGCCCAAGAGAGTCAGTGAATTACTAAGAAAAGTATTTTCAGAGGGAGGTAACATCGCCAGAGAAGGTTGATTGAAAAAGCGTCTTTGTGTGTCTCACAGAAGGGCTGGGGAAGTAGAAGAGGGCATAAGGAGGAGCCTGAGGGACGCTTTACTCATCAACAACAAGAGAAGGTTGTGAACATTGCACAGACAATACAATATCTGTCCGTGGTTATGGCATGGGATCTCCCTGACAAAGCCACTAGGAAACTGGCTGCCACTAATTAAAAATGGTTCTCGCGGTGCTTGAATGTCACAATGTTCTGTTGTATTGTGTAGAATTAACAAAAATAGAGGCATTTGTGAAGGAAAATGGACCATGAAATCTAAGTGATGCTGGAGTTTCTGCAGGAAACCATTCCTCTTCTTCCTCTCCCCAGAGTGTTTCCAATTTAGATTTTTCAGCTTCTTGAATCAATGATGACAGTTTCCACCACCTCCACCACCACACCCTATCTGTCTGCTGTTTCTCCTGTGAGTGGTGCCATTTAAAAGAAGATAAACCACCGCTCTCATGCTTCTTTGGAGTTTATGTTCTAAAATGAACTTTGCATTAATAGACCAGTGAGGGAATAAGTACACTATGTAACAGAGTGGATCGAGGAATGGAAATGGCAGATAGAAAGCCTATTAATTGTCTTGTGTTCAGATGTCACAGGTGATATATATACATAGGGGATTTGGGGGAGAAGTAGAGGGCAGTGTAAAGGAGCTATTTTAGTTGGTGAAGAGATGGGAATCTAAAGTCAAAAGAAAAAAGATACACTTTAAGTATAATATTTAAAGTTCTAACAGTGATGAAGACAAGAACTAAAAATAAATGAACTCTCCAAACTAGGAAGGGAGGGGGAGGAAGGAGAATCAAGTTAAAGTGTTTCATCTTTTATGGTGGGTAGTTAAAAGATGTCTGAAGTTAACAAGTCAAGAAAAAGAATTGCAACATATTTTTTGTAGTAATGGAAGTGACTGTCTTTGGTTATACACACAAGAGCAATGACTCTCCTAGGGGGCTGAAGTAAGGCTTCAGGGGGCACCATGGAGCAAAATGTATGTAGGAGTTGGGCTTTGCTTTTTTCCCTCCCCTGTTCAATAGTTGATCTGTTTTACATCTTGGGTTACAGTGAGCTGTTTAGCTGAAAAAAAAGTTTCTGTGCTTTCAAAATGTTTGGAAAACATCATCCTGGGACAAGATGCATCTGTTTCAAAGATCTGGATTAAAATCCTAAATTCTGGAGGGCCAAAGAAATTATAGATAAAGGTAAGTAGCTTTCATAATACAAATCTTCCTTGACATATGAGTTTACATCCTGATAAATCCATCGTAAGTTGAAAATATCATAGGTTGAAAATGTATTTAATACACCTAACCTACCCAACATCCTGGCTTAGCCTAGCCTACATTAAGCATGCTCAGAACACTTAAATTAGCTGATAGTTGGGCAAAATCTTCTGATGCAAAGCCTATTTTATATTTATATGTTGGATATCTCATGTAATTTATTGAATACCTTACTGAAAGTGAAAAACAGAATGGTAATACGAATACAGAATGACTGTAAGCGTATCATCAGTTGTTTGCCCTTATGATCGCTGACTGGGAGCTGCAGCTCTCTGGCCAGCATTACTAGAGAATATCGCACCACAAATTGCTAGCCCAGGAAAAGATCCAAATTCAAAAACTGAAGTTCAGTTTCTACTGAATGCGTATTGCTTTTGCACCCTTGTAAAACTGAAAAATTTTAAGTCAAACCATTGTAGTTGGAGATCCTCTGTTTAATACATATCCATATAGTCTCTCCTTTGAAAATGGATTCTCTTCTATCCACAAACTCCTCCAGAAACCCTGATTTCCTACCTAATCAGGCCATAGCTTATTGAACCAAGAGTGAAGCTCACTGAAGTTTGGAGGTTTTAAATTTAGATTCTTAGGTCCTAGACTCTAGGATTTGAACTGAGTTGATACATACTTGGGAGCTGTGTGTGGCTATCCTTGTCATTTTGCAGGTAGATAATAAAGAAGGAAAGGAAGCGGAGCTGAGGAGGTATTAAGGAGCCCCAGAGAGAAAAGATCTCCTCTCCTTTGCATTTCATAGTCCCCCATCCCTGATGAAACCATGAGATTCCATTATCCTAGATCTTTCCAATAAAGCTTCCATTATGTTTCTCAAGTGTGCATGGGTTTTGTTTCCTTGAATTTGAAAAGAAAAAAGGCTTTCTATAAGATATAGAAGAAAATGCACAGACCTTTAGGGAGAGAACTTAGAATGATCTGAAGGTGATAAGAACAGTTAATAAATTAGTCCAAGAAAAAAATCATTAGAATTCAGAGAAGCTCAGAGGACAGAGATTAAAAGAGCATAGCCCATGAGCACCTGTAAGGTGACTTAGTGGCTGGAGCTCAGAGAACCTATTGAGATGAGGGTCTGGTGACTGGGAAGACCACCTATAACAGAGGAGTCTATCAAATGCATGCATAGAAAAAGACTTTGCTTTCCTAGGGACAGAGAGAACTAAGGGAAATACCTTACCTTTGGGTTGGGGTTTGAAGTAGGGAAAATAAACAAATAAGGATATTTGCAGCTATAGGTAGAGACAGCTATCTAGAAGTGGTGATAGGAAGCCAGGAGTGACTAGCATGGACTGAGTAGCACTTGAATCTATCAAAAAAATTCCATTTAAGAAATCTGTTTTCAAGCAACTTACCTAATGTGCACATGACTTTTATCATGGCATTCCTATAAAGCACAGTGACAAAAATAATTTAGTAAACCAGATGCTGGGGCCTCCTGGTTCTATGAATTAGACTCAAGTGAACCATCCACATCTACCAAGTTTCATTCCTAAACCATCAAGGTTCTTGGCAAAAGAAGGATCTCCTGGTTGATAGGCTCCATTCAGGAAGTGCTGCAGGGACAGACAGCATGCATTTGCTCTTTTTAGGAACGTGTATGTGCTGCAGCCCAGTGAATTATGGGGGAGGGAGAAGTTTACTTTATCAAAGGGAGTATTGAAGGCATAAATTACTCATCTCAGAAGACATGAACAGACATTTCTCCAAAGAAGACATCCAGATGGCCAACAGACACATGAAAAGATGCACATCACTCCTCATCAGGGAAATGTAAATCAAAACCACAGTGAGATATTACTTCACACCTGTCAGAATGGCTGCAATCAAAAACACAAGAAATAATAAATGTTGGCAAGGATGTGGAGAAAAAGGAACCCTTGTGCACTGTTGGTGGGAATGCAAACTCATACAACCACTGTGGAAGACAGTATGGAGGTTCCTCCAAAGATTAAAAATAGAACTACCCTATGGTCCAGTAATTCTACTACTGGGTATTTAGCCAAAGAATACAAAACACTAATTCAAAAAGATACATGCACCTCCATGTTTATTGTAGCATTATTTAAATAGCCAAATAAGGCAGGAGCCCAAGTGTCCATGGATCGATGAGGGGATAAAGAAGAGGTGGAATATATACACAATGGGATATTACTCAGACATAAAAAAGGATGAAATCTTGCCATTTGTAACAACATGGATGGAACCAGAGAGTATAATGCTAAGTGAAATTAGTCAGAGAAAGACAAATATCATATGATTTCAGTCATATGTGCAATTTAAGAAACAAAATAAGCAACAAGAGAAAAATAAATGGACTCTTAACTATACAGAATAAACTGATGGTTACCAGAGGGGATGGGGTGTGGGGGATGGGTGAAATGCGTGAAGGGAATTAAAGAGTGCACTTATAGTGATGAACACTGAGTAATGAAGAGAATTGTTGAATTACTATATCGTACACCTGAAACTAATATAACACTGTATGTTAACTACGCTAGATTTAAAGTAAAAAATATACTCATCTCAAAATTTCTGTGTGTAGGAAAAGGTGTTGCTATACCATATCATGTACCTCTGAGAAATTTTCTTTTGCCTTCCTGGACTCTTTTCTCTAATGACAGAGAAGACACTAGAAGAGTTGGCCTGCCATTTCTGAAAGGATCTGAACCTTAGCCTGAATTCTTGAGATAATTATCTGCAATGCAGCTTTATTGATCAAGTGCCAAATACTACCAGTTCATGAACATATTCAGGAAGACCACTGCCCTTAAAGATGTAGATATGTAGTAAAACAACATCTTTATTTTCTTTTTAAAATTACAAAGAGAATGTGTGCTCCTCTTAATTAATTAAAATCAAATGCTGCTTCTTTAATCTATGGATTTGTGTAATTCTGTAAATATCCTTCATAATATCAATTGCATAAGTCCTATCCAAGAAACATTTGATTTAACCCTGCAAAAAGGTTTCCCTTTTCTGATGAGAAAAGAGACTCTGTATTTCTTATTCGGCGGTTACAAGCATATACGCACACATCTATTTACTTAAAAGCATTTTCCTTTTGCCCTAAAGATACATCTTCTTTTGAAATCAGTAAAGTTCCCCCCCTCCACACACACACGTTTGTTATTTTGGCTAATACATGCTGTTGTTCAGCAAAACCTTCAGGAGTGTAGGTGGTGTTGGAGAAATCATAGGATTTAATGCACAAGCAATCTGGGAAACTGCACCCGGGGGCTATATCACATTCTGTACTCCACGTTCTTACACAGTGTCATGGCTCTTCTCAGAAGGAAATTTGCATTGTTGTCCTTGGGAATAAGAATAGATCAGAATTTGCTGTTATGTAACAATGATCCATTATTAGATGGTGTCTTTCATGCATGGTAACCAAGCTCCAAATGGACTTTCTATGGTCCTTACTCCACAGCTGACAGAGGCCAATCTGTTCTACCAGGTTTTCTCTGGTGTGATCCGCAGCCAACCTGCTTGAGAATCACCTCACCCTACGTCTACTGAATGCTCCACCATCCCAGCTACCCACCAGTTTTTCTACTCCTTAGGGCAGCAGTTCTTAAACTTCGCTACACATTGGAATCACCCAAGGAGCTTTAAAGAATAATGATGCCTAGTTCCATCTCCAGAAATTCTGAATCGATGGATCAGTGGTGTGGCTTGAACATTAGGGTATTTGAAAAGCTCCCTAAGTGATCCTAATATGTAGGCAAGGTTTAGAACCACTGCTCTAGGGCTCCTGAGACTGCGGGAGGGGAGTCTGATTATTTCCATGTCACTTCCCCTCACTGTGCTTGGCCTTGAGGCCCTGAAAGAACTGGTTTGGGGATATGTGCAAATTTGATGTGCAAATACTACAGAAAGCACTTCATGGGGCGCCTGGGTGGCTCAGTCAGTTACGCAGCTGCCTTTGGCTCAGGTCATGATCCCAGGGTCCTGGGACTGAGCCCTGCATCTGGCTCCCTGCTCAGCAAGGAACCTGCTTCTCCCTCTGCCTGCCGCTCCCCCTGCTTGTGTGCTCTCTCTCTCTCTGTGTCAAATAAATAAATAAAAATCTTTAATAAAAAAAAAGAAAGAAAGCACTTCATTTCTCACTCTTCATAGGCAGAGGTGGTCTCTATCTTCCAAAAAGCTATCCTCAGTATTGATGATCTTTGCCCTATAGGATGCTCATCTGCACTTTCCCCTGAAGTCCTACAAATAGTATCAGGAGTAAACAGTCTAAGAGGACCAACTATTCACAATCACACTCCAGGCTTCATAGCCTTTGGACTACGACTATATCTTAAGTGATACACTAAGCACAAAATGTAAAGAAATAATTAGGTACACTTTGATATTGTTGACAAAAATTCTTAATTCTTAACTCTTGTTCCTTTTCTTCTGCCTCCCTCCAAAGTTCAGGAAGAAAATCCATGAGTCCCTCTTCTAGCTTCTTGCCATTCTTTTCTGTCTTTTTGCCTTTGCTTAAGCTTCTGTATTTCTGAAGTGCCTTTCTTCTTATTCCTTCTCTACCTGGTGAACTCATTTCATTGTGCATTTCCCCAAAAGCTGTTCCTCTAAATAGAATAAATTGTTTTTACATGCTTAAACTTCATCTTGAACCTATTTTGAAGATTTATTTATTTATTTATTTTAGAGAGGGAGAGAGATGGAGAGAGAGAGAAAATGAGCATGAACAGGAGGGGCAAGGAGAGGAAAAGAGAATCTCAAGCAGACTCCATGCTGAGTACAGAGCCTGATACAGGGCTTGATCCGGAGACCTGAGATCACAACCTGAGCAGAAACCAAGAGTCAGACACTTAACCTACTGCACCACCAGGTGTCCCTTGAACCTATTTTTTTTTATTTTTTATTTTTTAATTTTTTTATTCTTATGTTAATCCCCATACATTACATCATTAGTTTTAGATGTAGTGTTCCATGATTCATTGTTTGTGCATAACACCCAGTGCTCCATACAGAATGTGCCCTCCTCAATACCCATCACCAGGCTAACCCATTCTCCCACCCCCCTCCCCTCTAGAACCCTCAGTTTGTTTTTCAGAGTCCATCGTCTCTCATGGCCCTTGAACCTATTTTAATGGCAGTTCTCATCAAATTGCATTATAGCTGGTTGTTTTCACAATTGTGGTCTTTGCTAGATTAATCCAACAAAGTTTTAATGAGTGGCCAGGAGTGCCAGAACTTGGGTTAAGCAAAACAAAAATGACTGATATTTTTCTCTGCCCCCTCTACCCTTTAGGAGTTCATAGTGTAGTGAGGCAGATAAACAAATCACTATAGTATCCCTTGATAGGTGCTATCAAATATAGATATACAATGGTAAGGAAATTCTAAGGACTTAGTGTTATTGTTTAAGATGGGAATACTTAATTTCTGGATGCCAGAATCATCCTCAATTGTTACGGGAAGTTGGATTATTTAGGTAAACAGCTAACCTTTGTCAAAATTCTCTTTTGGGAAAGTTGTACTGTATCAGTACAGTTGGAAACAATATTCTGGCTAGGATCAACTATTGGTCACCTACAGAATGGCTATTGTGATGACATGAGTGGTGTAGAACCTTTTTAAATTTTGTGCTACCTCCAAAAGTTTGGACCCATTTCTATCATTTCAAGATACAAATCCCCAGGTGCAGGAGGAAAAAGAAATACTGGGATCTGAATTCATTAAATTTGGGTTTGAACCTAGGCTCTTTTATTTATTTATTTATAGATTTATTTATTTATTTGAGAGAGAGAGTGAGAAAGCACGAGATGGGGGAGGGCCAGAGGGAGGAGCAGACTCCCTGCTGAGCCAAGAGCCTGATGTGAGACTTGATCCTGGGATGCTGGGATCATGACCCAAGTTGAAGGCAGACACCTAACCAACTGAGCCACCCAGGTGCTCTGGCTCTATTATTTATTAATTAAGTGGCTAAATTACTTCTTTCCCTGAGCATCAATTTATTTGTGACATGAAGATAAAAATGGAGAGTTCATGTGGCTGTTTGGATGATTAAATAAGATAATGCAGGTAAAGCACTTAGCACAGTGCCTGACACATAAAGAAAATTTAGCAAATGTTGATTTCGCACTATACACCTTCACAAATTATAAAAGAACAGGTTGCTCCAAAGCCAGAGGGAAAATGCCAGAAGACTTTTGGAATAGATACCAGCTGCTTGCTCCTTCTTTTATCTGGTGAGTAGTATCATTCCACAACTTGCGAAGCTTGTCAGCAGCTGAAGAGTTAATACCACCCCCACCCACCTCCACCCCCAGTTCCCTCTCCCAGTTTAGACTCAGGCCACTCAGGTTCAGAGCGTCCTGTGTTCAGGGTGAGCAGAATTCTCGGCCCTCCTCCATCTGTGCTAACCTCTCAAGGCTGGCTGCTGGAAGAGTGCTCATGATTTCTTTCACTCTTCAACACCACACAAGGCCGCCTGGAGAAGAGAAAGAAGGTTGTTTCATCTGCAGTTCAGTAAATATCTCAGGGCTGGCAGAGAGCAAGGACTTGTAAAATGAAAGAGGAAGGGCTTTCTGATTCGTGTCTGGCTCCCCCAAACCCTGAGCAATCTGTTCCTGTTTAAAACAAAAAGCAAAACATGTTTCCTCAAACCAGTTTAAGAGAATAGTGATGACTAAGGCAGTATATTTATTTCAGCTGTCACAGGAGGCATGGATTCCTGGATTATTATTTTTAAAAACTCTTCTATAGTTTTGAAAGCACTGGTTTCCTTCCTAGGGACTCTTGAAAAGAAATTCTTTTTTTTTTTTTTTTGGACATTAAGATGCCAGGGGAGCAAGTTCTCCATTCTGAAACATTTCCTTGTTCAAAAAGATTAGAAAAGTTGGTTCAGAAGACCACAGATCTAAAGATGGTTGAGCAAGGTTAAAAAAAATTAATAAAGGGACAAGTGGAAATTATACTCATTCATTCTATAAATTACCATTAAGCACCTGCTGTGCACCAGAGACCATCAATATAATTCTGGCTGAACAAAGCTGAACAGGTACTTGACTCCTCATGGTTCTTAACAGCCTTGATTGTTAACAAGAAAACTCATCATTACAATCCAGTGTGATAAAGGTACTAATAGCAGAAGGGCAAGGAGGTATAAAAGAGGATGCAGAGACCCAGAGGATGAGCAGAGCTTGGCCGGATAAAGAGAGTTGTGTGTGGAAAGGGTATTCTAGACAGAGGGAATAAGGTATCTTAAGGCTTAGAAATACGAGAGAGTGGAGTGGGTTTGAGGAATGAAATTCATTTCAATGTATGTAGATCATGAATGTAGCAGGAGGAATAGCTAAAGATGGGGTGGGTGGGATGCCCATTATCTTCCTTTCAGCAGCTTGATGCTGGTAAAATTCCTTGGAAATGCTGGCCCCAAACCATGTGCTCCAACTGAATCTTGCCAAGAGAGATGCTTAACATGGTTCCTTGTTTCCCATTTTGCGATTGTTTCATGCTGTTTATTGACTCCTTTTGGGGTTGGTTACCCTCAGACAGGTCCATGGATATTGGCACTACCTCAGATCTGAGTCAAGTTTTCTAGATCCCTTGGGAAAATATAATTAGCACCACCTGACACCTTCCTTTGGAGTTAGCCCTACTATTGGCTTAGTTGCTCTTGCCCTAGGACCATTAGTTCTGGCCTCTTATTCTTTCCTTGCCAATTCACTGCAAGTCTAATTGTCAGTCTTGATAGTTCCTTTCTCCTGGCCATTTTAGACTCCCTCCTCACCAAGGACTAAATGTTCAATAACCTCAGGGTGATCCTTTCAACCTGTTTGACTTCTCTGGTCCTGTGAATCACATTCTCCTGCCCTCCAAGGCACCTCTTTCTGTTTACTGCTCCTAACCACAGAGAGTTGCTAAGTAAAGATTCATGGTTAAACCCAAAGGGCCCACAAAATACCTATATTTCTTCCTTGGTCATTGTATATCAACTCTGTTGTTGGTCTTCCTCTAAATTCCTGCCTACCCTCATCCTCTAAAAGTTGTTTTGGATACATTTCTTTCTCTATTAACCGCCCCCCAACCTTTCTTTATTTACCACTGCAGAAATACTGACAATCCTACTTTTCTTCAGCAAGATTAAGACTATTTTTGATCTTCCCCTTAACATATCTGTGTTTCTTTATCTACATTTGATTCTTTGTTCCAGGATCAGCTAAGAAGTGCCCTTTCTCTTCTCTTGCTTATGAATTGTTATTTTTGGGGCTCCTTAACCAGGTTGAAGATCTGTATTTGTTTGACTTAGCATTGTTTCTGTATATACTTGTGGGCAAATCCCATTATATCCTGCTTCACCTCACACAGAATTGACAAAATGAGATCTCTTCCCTTCTACACACTTTTTTTTTTTTTCCATTTTGCAGGACGAAAGAAAACACAATGTATTGTATTTATTAACTCAGCTGCTAATCATTTTCTGGCCTTTTTTCCATGGTACCTCTAATAGAGTGCTGGGCATATAGAACAAACTGAAATACTGAAATTACCGATCAATTGATAGATTAAAGTAGCGCGTGACTCTTGTTCACCTCCACTTATCTCCTCCTTTCAAAGAACAACCGTGTTCCTGGCACAGTTCATCTTGTCTAGCTAATTACCTCCATGCCTGATTTACCTTTTTGTTTTTTCTTGAATCAGTCATCAGTTTTCTCTGGTACTTCTGATTAGGAGCTCTTTAGCCCACGAAAGGGCTCTTCTGTTTAAATCGGTTTCTTATAGCTCTTATAATTCTTAAGAAATTGGTAGAAACTTTATTTTTGCAGCCACCCACAGAAAATCAGTGTGCAAATATTCTGCACCTCAACTGAACAGGTCTTTTTTTTCTTTTTTTTAAGATTTATTTGAGAGAGAGAGAGAGCATGAGCAGGAGAGAATCCCAAGCAACCACCAATCCCCAACCAAGCATGGAGCCTTACTTGGGGCTCAATCTCATGATCCTGAGATCATGACCTGAGCTGAAACCAAGAGTCCAATGCTTAACCGACTGAGCCACCCAGATGACCCTGAACAAGTCTTTTAATTCACAATTATTTCCAGTAGTTTTTCTTTGAGTGAATCACTCTTGTTTGGCAGCTCGGGCAGGGTTCAATGTTGGAGGGCTAATTTATCCATGTTGCTGGGTGATTCAGTTAACCCCTTGTTATTCTAGTTGTTTTTGATAGATCCCCAACTGCCTCCCAGTATTCAAGATTCTCCACTGTTGGATTAGACAGTGAGCTGAACATGGATTTTGATGTAATAGCTAAAATATTTTTAATGTCTTGGGAAGGTAATGTGGAATAGCATTAAGAGTACTTGGTTGAAATTCAGAAAATTTGGGGTTCAGTCCTAAATCTGACAATTGCTTGAAAGTAAATCATCCTTAATCTCTCTGTGCCTCAAGTTTTAACTTCTAAAAAACAAAGTTTCCTTTAAGTTAAACATTTTGTGTTTCCTATGTTTCCAGTGCTACTGTGAAAGGAATATATTAGGGACTTATCTTTATTCCCATTATTCCATAATTTCACTGTAGTGGACCTTGCTATGGGTCATTGTAAGGTCATTTTTAGGCAACCTATAGGCACTATCAATTTGGAGACATGTCTCAGAATTTTTCTCGTATTACCCGAGCCTGAGAATTTTAAAGGAGCTTACCCAAAGTCATATACCCTGGAAGTATAGATGTAGAGAATCTAGCTTGTATAGAAGATAAGATTAGAGGCAGTCTTGGAGAGGCAATATTCGAAGGGAAATTAGCTGAGAATTTTTCTGAAGAGAGATACGAGATATGAATCCTTAGATGGAAAGTGCATTTCAAGTTTCAAGTAATGTAAATAAAATAAATCCACCTCAGGGTGAAATTGCAGAGTATAAAGGGTAACAAGAACAATCTCACAGGCCAGTTAATCCCAAAAAAGACTATCTACCAAGAAAATTAGGTTTCCAATAGACTTTCCATCTGTAATCATCAATTTTAGAGGACAATGAAATAAACACCTTCAAACATCCTGAGGGAAAATAACTGACAACTTACATTTCTATTCCCAGCTAAATGGTTATTCAAAGGTAAGGGAAAACTGAAGACATTTTCAGGCATACATTCCACCCACATATCCTTTCTGAAAGAGTAACTATACCATAAAGACAAGAATATTCAGAGGGGACGGGGAGATGTAATAAATAACAGCACTGAAGTTGAAAGATGTTGGTAAATTTAGGAAGAACAATTGGGTTATTAAAAATAGGGGCACCTGGGTGGCTCAGATGCTTAAGTGTCTGTCCTTAGCTCAGGTCGTGATCCCCAGGTTCTGGGATCGAGCCCCATGTCAGGCTCCCAGCTCAGCGGGGAGCCTGCTTCTCCCTCTCCTTTTGCCTCTTCCCTTGCTTGTGCTCTCTCTGTCTCTCTTTCTCAGATGAATAAATAAAATCTTTAAGAAAATAATAATAATACTGCCTTGTGTTAAATAATAAGAAATCAAAGCTATATAGTAATAACTTTATGGGTATGGGGCATGTTCTAGGGTTCTAGGATCATTATCTTGTTCAGCTGGAGGAGACACTGAATAATGTAGACTTTGTTAGAAAAACATGTGTCAAGTACATATGTTAGGGAAACCACTAGAGGAATAGAAATATAACCTATAGCTTCCACACCAACATAGAAAAACCTTATATTCCAACTGAATACAGGAACGGAGGTGGGTGGGGGAAACCACTGAACAAAAACAAAAACAGATGAATAAATCCAAATGTATAACAAATAATAATCACTGAACATATATTATTTTAATCACGGGCCTTATTTTACAGAGTTTCGATTTACTGTAGATTTCCTGTGGGGTTTGGGAGGAGGGAAGGAGTGGCAAGGGGTTGGAAACCATCTAAAATACCAGTATCATCAGAGCTGGCTTACTCTCATATCCAATTGTTAGCATAAAGTTGAAACTTTCTTCCCTTAATATTATTTATGACATAATTTCAGACAGATTTCCAGCTATTTTCTAGCTTATATGAAAACCTTCATTTAATACAGAGAAGAAAATACCTTTGCATTGCCTCTCAAACACCTGGAATCTGGTGTTTGATTCCACTTCCTAGATGGCCTCTTAATCTAGCTATTTATAGACAATGCATAGGTTAGGAACGTCAAATAGTATGCTGCAATTATAGAAATTGTTGTCTATGTTTACTACAATTATAGAGGTATTTAAACCCTTTGCATTTTGCCATTGGGAGAAAAAAATAGAAGGATCTGGAGTAACCCGTTGTTATGGGCACATTCTGAAGTTAAATCAAAGCTATTTTAGTTTGCTTATAGCACAGCCTGATTTCAAAAACAGCCTGGGTTTTTGAAAGTTGGATATTTGTAAATATTCTAAATTCAATTGCTTAAGTTCCTCAACCAGCTACTGACCTTCAAAAACCAGGAAATCATTAGACTATGCTTTGTAGTTACAGTGAGGCTTACATTCTCAATCTAATCACCTATTTTGTTCTTTTAATCAGTAGCTATTCTAGTCTTCTTAGTGTATCAAAAAACTTTTTTTTTCTTTTTTGCTTGAGCTTGGGGTGCTTGAGCTTAAGTTTACTTTTTTCGTTCTCAAGGCAAATTGTAGGTCACTGAGTTACAAGTATTAGTACTCTTAGGAATTCCTTAGTCCAAACTTTTCATTGCATAGAAGAAGACACTGAGGGTCAAAGAGGAAATGTAACTTCCCCAAATCCTTGGGACTCATTAGTGACAATAAGAAATGACCTGAAACCTATATGTGGGTTGTTTTTTCAGAGCTCTTTATAACATGACCATTTCACCATTTGGGCAAAAGAGTTGTTTTATTATTTCAACATTTAACAAATATTATTTCAATCAATGACACACCCTAATGTTGAACAAAAAACAATCAGTAAAAATTCAGTGAAGCAATTTATTGAAACTTATTGTGAAATGTTGTGGCTACTGTCTACACTGGCTAATTCACAAGAAGAAACTCATTTAAGAAATTCCTGGATTCAGCCTATTCTGATTAATATTGTGTGAAACAGTAATTTGTCATTATTTAAAAATTATAGAGTATTTCATGCATACAAACAGGATTAAAGGGTCTTTGTAAGTCACTATACCAGGTTTGTTCCATACTTCAAAAATACCTGCTAAGAAGATCCTTGACACCAAATCAGTTCAATTCTACAAATGTCTATTGACAGCCCAGTTTGTCAAATGTATTGTGTGAGTTATCATGTAACATATGAAGATGAAAGAATTCCCAGAGACTTTACAATTTAATTATAACAGGGAGCCAGGGAAGCCTGAGTCTGAAATTTTGAAGCTAGAGCACTGCTATTTTGAAGTTGAATTCAGTTTTGGCTCATAAAGTGAGAGGCAAGAATTAGTCTTCAGGGGAACTTTTTTCTTTGTTTTGGGAGGGATTATTTTGCTTTTAAGATTGTGAATTTAAATCATGGACCTCTCTACCTACTGCTCGAGGAGATCTGAGTGCAATGGAGTAATGTAAATGTACTTGCTTCAGAGTGATTTGTAAAATAATTTGTTAAGTAAATTGAGTGTAGTAGCACAATTGTAGTCCAACAGAATTGATAATTTTTCCCTTGGAATTTAAATGGAGGCAACCTATGGACAGAAATGGATTGTTCCTTGATTATTTGTGTGTGAGTGTATTTGTGAAAACCTGCTTGCTGTTTATGAACTGTTTCCTTTTTTTTTTCTGAGCACAGAGCTAGACTATATTTCCTAGCTTTCCTTATAATTAGTTGTGACCATGTGATTGGTTGTCAAAAATATATAAATGGAAGTGCTGTGTGTCAGTTCCAGGCCAACGCTGTTAAGAAGTGAATAAACCTTCCCTATGCACTCTTTCTCCTTTCCCTTGGTGAATGCAGTTGACAGAGTCTAGAAGAGGGCAGGGCCCCAAGATGAAAGAAGCCTGGGTCCCGAATTGCCTCAAAGAGAAACACTACCTGCAGATCTGGGACACTATCTTTGATCATTAAATAAAAGGAAAATAAACTATTTTGTTGAAATTTGTCTTATTTGTTACAGTGGCTCACATTACCCGAACTCAAACAGTGTTCTTGGTTAGGGCTTCTTCATAGCAAACTGAGAAACTGGACTTCTATCACATAAGCATATAGGCTCATCTCTCTACTTAACATGTGAGGAGAGATGGTGAAAAGGAACGGCAGTCACTTGGTGGGGCAACACATTGAACCCCTGATATCTCACACATGGCACTTTCTTTTTCCACAGAATAATTCAGACATTAGGAAATATGTAAGATATCAGTATATTATCACTGATTAACTTCTCTGGTCTCAGAGGATGAGACATACCTAGTGGGGATGGAATAGAATCTAAAGTGAGTCCATGGTTCTATCAATCATTCAGGGATGAGAAAGAAAGTGAATCTAGGAGAGTTGGGGTTTATATAGGCTTGGGTTTGTAGGGTGGAAAGGCCCAAAGAATTTTCTTGGTGGTTGTTGAGTTTGACCCAACCACATGGAAGCCTGAGATTTTAGACTGAGTTTAGCCTTTTGAGTTCCATGACTAGATTTTTTTTTTATTGTGCTAAGAACATATAACATGAGATTTACTCTCTCAACAGATTTTTAAGTTTATAATATAGTATTACTATCTGTTGTACAGCAGATCTCTAGAACTTACCCATCTCGCATAACTGAAATTTTATACCCGTTGATTACCAACTCTCCCTCTCTCCAGCCCCTGGTAGCCACCACTTTATTCTTTGCATTTATTCTATGAGTTTAGACTATTTTAGATACTTCATAAAAGTGGAATCATGCAGTATCTTTCTGTGATTGGCTTATTTCACTTAGCATAATGTCCTCAAATTTCATCATGTTGTCACATATTGTAGGATTTTCCTCTTAAGACTGAAATATTCCATTGTATGTCTATACCATGATTTATAATCCATTAATCCATCAGTGGATATTTAGGTTGTTTCTACATCTTTTTTTTTTTTTTTTAAAGATTTTATTTATTTGACAGAGAGAGACACAGCGAGAGAGGAAACACAAGCAGGGAGAGTGGGAGAGGGAGAAGCAGGCTTCCCGCTGAGCAGGGAGCCCGATGCGGGGCTCGATCCCAGGACTCCAGGATCATGACCCGAGCCGAAGGCAGACGTTTAACGACTGAGCCACCCAGGCGCCTGGTTGTTTCTACATCTTAACTATTGTGAATAGTGCTGTAATGAACATGGGAGTGATAATCTTTTCAAGATCTTAATTTCAATTCTTTTGGATAAATACATAGAAGTGGGATTGCTGGTATGGTAGTTCTAGTTTTAATTTTGGGGGGAACCTCTATACTGTTTTCAATAGTGTCTGTATTCCTTGTCATTCCCACCAACAGTGTGCAAGGATTGTTATTTTTCCACATCCTTGCCAATATTTGCTTTCTTTTGTTTTTTGAGAATTGCTATCCTAACAAGTATGAGGTAGTATCTCACCATGGCTTTGATTCATATTTCCCTGATGATTAATGATGTTGAACATCTTTTCATATACCTGTTGGCCATTTGTATATCTTCTTTGGAAATGGTTAGTTGTTTTAATAGCCCCATTGTGATATGGTTACATTATTCTTTAGGCCTTCAGTGAAATATTGCTGAAAGTCACAAACTCATCTCAAGTGTTATGTGGGCAAGGGAAGCTGGGTGTTAAGAGGTAGAGAGCAAAAACAGTGACATGTCCATGGAGATGGACTGAAGACGCTGTCAGTTTTTTTGGTTTCTGTTATTGGTGGTATGAATGTGCTGCAGATGCGAGGGTCTTTTGTCACAGAGCTAAACAGGCACACCTGGCCCAGGAGTCCTTCAGAGAAGATGAAGGAAGATCTAAGAAGAACTAAGGGGGAGCTGTTGGTGTAGCTTTTTCCTCAAGCCAATAGGGTAAGCCAGCAGATCAACATGTATGAGCTACAGAATGTTTACTGCCTTGTTTCCTCTCTCCAAATCTCTCTTGTGGTCCACCCCTAACTGGAATCACACAGGAGAGGGAATTCTGGAAAATATAGGTCAGCCTAGTCATGTTGACCTATTACAAAGTCACTACGATAATGTCTTAAATATTTTATGGGGCACTGTCAGATGTCATATAGGGAAAGAGTTTCAGCCTCTCTAGTTTACCTTGTTGCTTGATAAAGAATTCTTGACTGTAAGCCTTGCAGGGATAGGGCAATTGCCTCTTTTGCACTCCAATGCCTAACACACACACTTTTACATAGTAGCCTCTTAATAAACATTTGCTGAATAAATGAATGTGTATGTTCTAGATACCATGCTAAGTGCCAGGGGTAAAAAATAAGACATGTTCTTTTCTTCCTTCATGGAATTTGGAATCGGTTAGATAATACATATAAGATAGATAGATGATAGATAGATAGATAGATAGATAGATAGATGATAGAGATAGATACATAATACATAGACACATTAGAAACTTTTATAGATATGCACAATCTTTGCCAACATACATGATAAACAATGAAAATTTGGTATAAAAGTAATTTATTATTATGCATTTTTCAAAAATGCATATAAAGGATGGCTAAAGGAATCGTGAATCTAAAATTCCAGTTTTCTAAAATTAGGACAAGAGACTAGAGATTCAATAAAAGATATTAGGCATTCACTTTAGGGGAAAAAGTTTTGGAATAGAAATTTCTGATTCTGCAAATGTCTCAGAGGAGAATGATAACTGTGGCAGAGATGGGATGGATGGTTACCAAACCTGTTTCTTCCTTTTTCTGGGCCCACAATGAGACTGCAATTCTCAACTTTCCTTGCAATGAAGCATTGTCATATGTCTGGCAATAGAATTTAAGCAGACATGATGTGCATCACTTACAGATCTGGTCTGTAATGTCAAGAATTTAAAAATTAAAAAATTGATTAAAAATATGTAATTAAATAAGTTTGGCTATGCTGAGATATACATTAAAATAAAAAGCTGAGTGGGATAGCTTGACATGGTATATTGATATTCAGGGTAATAGCAAGTTGATCATCTAATATTCATCATCAATAGCCTAATTGGATTTAATCTTTTTTGTGGAGTCTTCTTTAAATGTGTCACAACGGATTGGAAACCTCTAAAAGTGCATTGATTCCTAAGCCTGTGATCATCACTGGGAGTCAGAAAACCAAGAATCTGAATATGATTTTGTTAATTTTGAATCATGTGATCTCAGATAATCACTTTTCATTTATTAACCACAAACCTCTAAACACACACACAAGTCCACCATGAATAGAATTTATACATAAATGCATGTGCATACACACACACACATATACATTAATCCTATGCACAGTGAACTTGGGACAGAACAGTCCCAACTTCCAATCTTCCTCACTGTCTGAGTTTTTTTTCAGGGATTTCCATACTTTAAAAAATAATAAACCATCTATGAGTCCTGATATCAAAACCAGAGAAAGACATTACAGGAAAAGAAAACTATAGATCATAGCTTTTATGAGTATGGATGCAAAAATCCTCAAAAAAATGTTAACAAAGCAAATATAGCAACATGTAAAAAAAATTATACACTATGATCAAGTGGAGTTTATCCCAGGAATGCAAGGTTGGCTTAACATCTGAAAAGCAGTGACTGTGATACACCACATAAATAGAATAAAGGAGAAAAAGCACATGATCATGCCAAAAGATGCAGAAAAAGCATATGACAAAATTTAACCACTTCATGATCAAAACACTCTATAAATTAGGAAAAGAAGGGATCTTCCTCAACTTGACAAACAGCATCTAGAAAAACCTACAGCTAACATCATACTTAATGATGAAAGACTGAATGTTTCTCTTTAAGGCCAGGAAAAAGACAGGTTGTCTGCTCTGCCATTTCTTTCTTTCTTTTCTTTTTAGATTTTATTTATTTATTTGACAGAGAGAGACTCAGCGAGAAAGGGAACACAAGGTGGGGGGTGGGAGAGGGAGAAGCAGGCTTCCTGCTGAGCAGGGAGCCCGATGTGGGGCTCCATCCCAGGACCCTGGGATCATGACCTGAGCCAAAGGCAGATGCTTAATGACTGAGCCACACAGGCACCCCCTGCTCTGCCATTTCTGTCCAACATTGCACCAAGTTTCTAGGCCAGGAAATTAGGAAAGAAAAGGAAGTAATAAGGTACCTAGATTGAAAAGGAGAAAGTAGAATTTCCTCTATATTTAGATGACATGGTCTTATATACAGAAAATTCTAAACCAACTCTTAGAACTAATAAATGAGCTCGGCAAATGGCAGCATATAAAATTAATATAAAAAAATTGTATAGCACTACACAGCAATGAAAAATCCAAATATGAGATCAAAGAAACAATTCCACTTATAATAGCATTTAAGAAAATAAAATGTTTAGGAATAAATTTAACAAAGTAGTGCAAAACATAGCCACTGAAAACTACAAAACACTGCTCAAAGAAATTAAAGACCTAGGTAAGAAAGAAGAAAGAAGACCTAAATAAATGGAAAGACAACTCCTGTTCATGGATTGAAAGATTTAATACTGCTAAAATAGCAACAGTATTCAAAGCAATCTACATATTCACGTAAGTCTCTACCAAAATTCTAGCTGTTACAGAAATTGACAAGCTGAGCCGAAAATTTGCAGAGACATAAATGATCCAGAAGAGCCAAAACAGTCTTGAAAAAGAACACAGAGTTCTCACACTTATTAATTTCAAAATTTATTATAAAGCTACAGTAATCAAGACAGTGTAGTATTGGCATAAAGATAGATATATAAAATCAATTGACTGAAATCAGAAACAGCTGTCATACTTACAATCAATTGATATTTGACTGGGTTTCTAAGATAATTCATTAGGGGAAAGAATAGGTTTTTTTTTTTTTTTTTTTTTAAATAAATGGTGCTGGGGCACCTGGGGGGCTCAGTTGGTTAAGTGTCTGCCTTCGGCTCAGGTCATGATCACAAGGTCCTGCGATTGAGCCCAGCATCCGGCTCCCTGCTCAGTGGGGAGCCTGCTTCTCTCTCTCCCTCTGCCCCTCCCCCTACCCATGCTCTCTCTCTGTCAAATAAATAAATAAAATCTTCAAAAAAAAAAAAAACAAATGGTGCTGGAATAATCAGATATCCACATACAAAAGAATGAAGTTGGACCCCTACCTGATAGAGTATACAAAGCTAAGTCAACATAGGTCAAAGACCTAAATGTAAGAAATAAAACAAATACCTAAATACAAAAAATAAAGCTTTTATAAAAATGTAAAAGAAAAGTTTTAGAAAAATTCTTGGTAGAAAACATAAGCATAAATCAATGTGATCTTGGATTAAATAATGGTCTCTTACATATAACATCAAAATCGCAAGCCGCACACACACCCACACATACACAAGATAAATGGGACTTTAGTAAAATTAAAAATTTCTGTGCTTCAAAGGACACCATCAAGAAAATGAAAAGACAACCAATGGACTGAGAAAAAATATTTGTAAATCATATATATCATAAGGGACTTGTATCTAAAATATATAAAGGAATTTTATGACTCAATAATAAAAGACAAATAAACCAATTTAAAAATGGGCAAAGAATCTGAATAGATAGTTCATCACAGAAAATATACAAATGGCTAATAAGCACATGAGAAGATTCTCAACATCATTAGCCATCAGGGAAATGCAAATGAGAACCACAATAAGATACCACTTCCCACCCAGTAGGATAGCTAATATAATAATAAAAAAAGCAGGTAATAATAAATTTTGGTGAAAATATGGAGTAAGCAGAACTCTGTTACACTGCTGGCAGGAATGTACAATGGTGTAGCTGGTTTGGAAAACTATAGTTCCTTATAAGGTAACATATATTGCCACATGATCTAGTAATTGTATTACTGAGTATGTACCTAAGGGAAATGAAAACTTATGCCCATATAAAAATGTATACATGAATTTTTATAGCAGTATTGTTCATAATAGCCAAAATGTGAAGACAACATAGATACCCAAAATGTGACAGAGCAATATAACGGAAAATTATTCAGCAGTTAAAAAGGAATGAAGTAATGGTGCATGCTACAACGTGGATGAACCTCAAAAACATCTGTTAAGTGAAAGAAGCCATTACAGAAGACCACATATTGCATGGTTCCATTTAAATGAAGTGTCTGGAATAGACAAATCATTACGGCGGGTGCCTGGGTGGCTCAGTCGTTAAGCGTGTGCCTTTGGCTCAGTTCATGATCCCAGGGTCCTAGGATCAAGCCCTGCATTGGGCTCCCTGCTCGGCGGGAAGCCTGCTTCTCCCTCTCCCACTCCCCCTGCTTGTGTTTCCTCTCTCTGTCAAATAAATAAATAAAATCTTTAAAAAAAAAATCATTACGGGTAGCAGGTAGATGGGTGTTTGCCTAGGGCTAGGGGAGTTGAGGGGAAATGGGTAGTGACTGTTAATGGGTATGTGGTTTCTTTTTGGTTGATGAAAGTGTTCCAAAACTGATTGTAATTGTGATTGTGTAACTTTTTGAATATGCTAAAAACCATTGGCTTATACACTTAAAATTGGCAAATTATATATGTATTATATCTCGGTAAAGTTAAAAGAAATAAAATATTTGTGTATTTGTGTCCCAGTGTTTGCTTCTCTGTCAAACAAGGAGCTGAGACATACGGTTGATAGTTTTCTTCCATTTCCACTATTCTGTAATTCCATGGTTTTGTGATTACCAACAGACATCAGTATTGTCATACATACAGTGTTTTTTTTTTT
>NC_138377.1:71564798-71582284 GCF_054177405.1 Leptonychotes weddellii | reverse complement strand
GCGGGACTCGATCCAGGGACTCCAGGATCATGACCTGAGCCGAAGGCAGTCGCTTAACCAACTGAGCCACCCAGGCGCCCTGTCATACATACAGTGTTTTGAGTGACGAATGATTTTTAATAGCTCTAAGATAATCTTCAAATTTTTTTCAAAAGTTTCTAGAATATAAATAACAAGTCAATGATCATTCCATTTATGAACTCACAGAGTAAAAGCCACTGCTTTCCTGTACCGTTTGAAGGGTCACCATTGCTATATGTATTGAGTCTCAAGATAGCTAGATGTCTATATTATCTCGAGTAAGGAAAATACTATACCTAAGTTCAAATTTTTCATCAGCTGACATTGTTAAAAACTGTCTCTTAGTTCTACTGCCTGAGCAGCACAGTTAATACATTGATTGACCAAGCACTAGAAAAGCAAATTGAATCAAAATGTAATGTCCTTTGGGGAACAGGCAGATAAAAAGTTTGCAGACCTTACAAATTGAAGGTATATAGAGCAGTGGCGGTGATTAGAACTAACAGGTTGTGATTTGACCCAGACCTTCAATCATGCTTCTTGAAAAAAATACCTTTTTTTTTTTTTTTACACAAATATCTATGACCACTAAATGACAAAAACCAGACAGTGAACAAGGTTCTGCTGAAAGTGTCATCTTTATGTGAGTAGTCGGGAAGCGGAGGGTCACCAAAGTCTATTCAGAAAGGCACTACAAACAGGCAGTAACACTAACTGCCATGTCCTCTTTGGATGTGAGAAACGTTCTATGTAGCTATCCAGAACTATGGCCGTAATTAAAATAAATGCCACTTCTAAAAACAGAGATAGTTGGAAGGACAAAAACATAAGCAAATTAATTTAAAAGGCACTTCTTTGGAGTTAGAGGTCCAGAAAAAAGTATAGGTTAAAACCAAACAAGAAGGGAACAGACAAAAGAGAATGCAGAATTTTAGAGCTAGATGGAACTTGACTATCTTATCAAGCTTTGTGTTAGTCAGGATGAGATAAGCTATACCGAGATAACAAACTCAGAAATCTCTGTGACTTAACACAACAAAAAGTTTGTTTCTTAGTTTGGTTTAGTAGACACTTTCATTCATCTGATCATTCAAGCTCTTTCCATTTCACGATACCGCCGTAGCCTCCAAAGTTGGTATGGCAAGAGGACAGAAAAATGGAGAGGGCACACTGGCTTTTCCCGGAAGTGACACATGACCTGTGTTCACATTTCACTGGCCAGAATTCAGGCACGTGACTCCTACCCAACATCAAGGAAAATGGGGGAAATGCCGCTTTCCTATGGAACAGTGAGGCAAAACATAACACTGCTTCTAGGCCGCTATTATGCAAACCACCCCCCCAAATCTTCCCAACTTTTGCCATACTGTTACCTCTTGCATCGGCTTACTAATTTAAGTGAATTCTAAATCAATTCACTTAAAAAAACCTACTTACCATTAAATAATCTACTAATTAGATTAAAATATAATTTCAGCTGGTTTGATGTAACAATGACATGTTTTTCTAGTGTGCATTAAAATCAATACATACTTATTAAGTATATGTTATGGTAAGTCTAAAATCATCTCCCATATTATCAACAGTAGGCAAAACACTTTAGAAAAAACTAATCTAACCCTCCTATTTTAAGATGAGAAAACTGAGGCCCAGAAGATGACCCAAGTCCCCCTGCCCCCATCACATGGGAAGCTGAATGACAAAGCCAGAATTAGAGTCTAGGTTTCCTTTCCACTCTACCATGTTTCCAATACTCGAAGTTTGTGGGAAAAGGATGTGGGCACTAGAAAAACAAACTGAGTCACTGCAATTAGGGGAATAAAAAAGAACACAGGCACTAAGTACAGATACCTTAAAGTTAAAAAAAAATTATAGGAAGAGTTGTGAGGCTGCAAGGCAGGTGGGGGTCTCAGAAAACATGACTCCCACACAAATCAGCAGATTTGGGTGCATGACTATCTCAAGCTGGTTTTCTGAATTACTTAGACTCACAGATGAATAATTATAGGGGCCTTGAGAACCACCATGAGACTGGAGAGGAGTAAATGCAACTGGAGGGGCCACGGGGATGGCTGCTGGACTCTGCATGTGAAAGCACAGGAAGGGCCTGCTGTCTGTTCTACAGATTCCGGTCCTCTGTGCGGGGCCACAGACCCCAGGAACACACTGCAGATACACACAGGGAAGAGCATCACTTCCATTTGAATAAAAATAAAATACCAAAAGGATCTGGGTAGGAAACCTCTGGAGGATTACTAGGAGTTCCTTCATATTCTCTAATGCAGCTTTGCCAACAAATACCTGCTCCTGAAGAATCACAATAGAGGGGCACCTGGGTGGCTCAGTCGTTAAGCGTCTGCCTTTGGCTCAGGTCATGATCCCAGGGTCCTGGGATCAAGTCCCTCATCGGGCTCCCCGCTCAGCGGGAAGCCTGCTTCTCCCTCTCCCACTCCCTCTGCTTGTGTTCCTTCCCTCGCTTTGTCTCTGTCAAATAAATAAAATCTTAAAAAAAAAAAAAAAAGAAGAATCACAATAGATGCTTAGCAGACTGAATTTTCCTAATTAGGATCACAGGATTTGGTCCCTGAGGACATTTTGGAGGACATCTACTGTAGTTGTACATTTTCTTTTGAAATCCATGAAAATTGGTTCTTCAAAATAAGCTTTATAGACAAACTCATTACACAGAACTGGTAGAAGCAGAACCACTCTAGTTGGAGGAGTGTCTTAGTCAGCTTGGGTGGCTATGATAAAATACTATAGATTGCAGGGATGAAACGACAGACATTTATCTCTCATAGTTCCAGAGGCTAGGAAGTCCCAGATTAGGGTGCAGCATGGCTAGGTTCTGGTGAGGATTCTCTTTCTGCCTGCCATCTTGCTGTGTCCTCACATGGAGAGAGAGTGGACTCTGGTCTCCTCCTCTCCTCATAAGGACTCTAAACCCCTCACGGGGGCTCCATCCTCATGACTTCATCTAAACCTAATTATCTCCCAAAGGTCCCACTTCCAAAAACCTTCACAAAAGAAATTAAAGCTTTAACATATGAATTGGGATGAGGGACAGATATTCAATCCTAAGCAAGGAGAAGGGGTTTTGGAACTTTGCCAGTTTACCTCCTCTTACTATCCTCCTCATTCCACCCACCCGCTGAGCACAGATAGGTAATATGATGCCCCTTCACCCATCCAATGCCTTCATGTTAGGAATGCAGAAAACTAGGCTTAGAGGTATTGTGCTGATTTCTGAGGCCATCCAGTTGGGCAATGTCAGTCAAAACTACAATTATAGCCTTTTGATTCATGGTGGACCTTTCTGTGAGATTATTATGGTAAGAGACAATGATATTGTGATTTATAGACATAGGTCTATATTTTTCTTTATAAATAATGTCTAGAAATTGTATACTACTTGAAATAGATTATAGAACAGAGTTATATCCTATCCCATTCTAGACACTGAAAACGTACAACACAGATAAATTCTTTTTAAAAAAAGACTTACTGGGGTGCCTGGGTGGCTCAGTCGTTAAGCGTCTGCCTTCAGCTCAGGTCATGATCCCGGGGTCTTGGGATTGAGTCCCACATTGGGCTCCCTGCTCAGCGGGAAGCCTGCTTCTCCCTCTCCCACTCCCCCGGCTTGTGTTTCCTCTTGCGCTGTTGTCTCTCTCTGTCAAATAAATAAAATCTTTAAAAAAAATAAAAAAAGACTTACTGAGGTATAATTGACAAAATAAACTGGCATAAAATAAAATTGGCATAAGATAAACATTGAAATTTACATTTGATAAGTTTTCAAATAAGTGTGTACCCATGAAATCATGATGAAAATCAAGATGATGAATATAGTTATTAGACTCCCAAATTTTTTTGTGCTCGTTATAATCCCCTCTCAATCTTCCCCACATCCTCCCCATTCCAAGGCAACAACTGTTCTGATTTCTGTCCCTATATATTAGTTTATAAAACAGGAATTTATATAAATGGAATCATAGAGTATGTACTGTTTTTCTTTTGTGGTTACTTTCTCTCAGCATAATAACGTTGAGATTCATCTATGATGTTACATGTATGAGAGGTACACTCAATTGTATTGCTGAGAACAATTACATTACATAGTTATACCACACTTGGTTTATCCATTTATCTATTGGTGGACATTTGAGTTATTTTCAGTTTTTGACTATTATAGATAAAGCTGTTTTGAACATTTGTGTACAAGTCTCCGTATGGGCACTCCTTTTGATGATATACCTAGAAGTAGAACAGTTGGGTCATATAGTAAATGTATAGTTGACTTAAAGAAACTGACAAATTGTTTTCCAAAGTGGCATCCTACTTTCCACTCCCACCCATGAGGCAGGAACATTCCAATTGCTCCACATACTTGGTATGGTTAGTCTTTTAAAAATTTTGGCCATTCTAGAGGCGCCTAGATGGCTCAGTCGTTAAGCATCTGCAAAAAAAATTTTGGCCACTCTAATAGGTATGTAGAGACAGTTCATTGTGGTTTTGTTTTAATTGTTCAATGGCTGATGATGTTGAGTAATGATCATTTATGTGCTTATATGCTACTTGTATATCTTTTTGGTAAAGTGTCTGTGCAAGAGGCATCTGGGTGGCTCAGTCAGTTACGCATCTGCCTTCAGCTCAGGTCATGATGGCAGGGTCCTGCGATCGAACCCCGCATGGAGCCCTACATCAGGCTCCCTGTTCAGAATGCAGTCTGCTTTTCCCTCTTCCTCTGTCCCTCCCCCTCCTGCCTGTGTGCTCTCTCTCTCTAATAAATAAAATCTTTAAAAACATAAAGTGTTCAAACTTTTTGCCTAATTTTTAAATTGGATTGTTTTTATATTATTGAGTTTTGAGGGTTCTTTATATATTTAGGTTACAAGCCCTTTGGCTTCCATCAAAAAGCAGAAGTTCTTAATTTTGATGAAGTCTAATTTATCAAAATTTTTTTTCTTTTATGAATTGTGCTTCTATTGTTGTACCTGAGAAATCTTTACCTAATCCAAGGTCACAAAGATTTTCTTCTGGAAGTTTTAGAGTTTTAGGTTTTACAAATAGCTCTCTGATCCAGGTTTAGCTCATTTTTGTATATAGTGGGAAGTATGAACTGAAGTTAATTTTTTTTGTATATGATATCCAACTATTCAAGTACCATTTGCAAAAACATTGTCCTCTCTCTACTGCATTGCCTTCATACCTTTGTCAAATATCAGTTGTCCACACATGTGTGGATCCATTTCTGTATTCCATATTCGGTTGCTTTGATGTATATGTTTATTTCTACATCAACATCACACAGTCTCGATTAGCAATGCTTTAGGATCAATCTTGAACGATAATGTAAGTTTTTAAACTTTATTATTCTTTTTAAAAATTATTTTGGTTATTCTAGATCCATTACATTTCCATATGAGTTTTAGAAATTCATAATGCCAAAAATGCCTGGTGGGATTTTCCCTGAGATTGCATCGAAATTATACATCAATTTGGGAAGAATTTACATTAACAAAAGTGAATCTCTTGATACATGAACATGATATTTCTCTCCATTTATTTATGTTTTCTTTCTTTCAACAATGTTTTGTCATTTTCAGTGTACAGGTCATATACAACTTTTGTCAGATTTATCCTCAAGTATTTTTAATATTGTTGTAAATTATATTTTTTAAATTTAAATTTTCAATTTTCAATTGCTATTAAATGTAAATATAATAGACTTTCGTAGATCTTATATGCTACAATTTTGCTAAATTCATTTGTTAGCTTTAGCAGCACTTTTGTAGATTTTGTAGGATTTATTGATAGGCAATTATACTTTAAATAGTTTTCTCTCTTTTCAATCCAGATACTTTTTAATTCATTTACTTTTCCTCATTTCACGGACTAGATACTCCAGTACAATACTGAATAGAAGTCATGAGAGTGTACATCCCTGCCTTGTACCTAATCTTAGAGGGAAAGCATTTAGCCTTTTACCATTCAAGTATGATGTTAAGTGTATATTTTACATGGCTGCCATTTCAGGTCTTTCTTCAAGGATAAAATCTAAACTCAAGGTCACATGTAAGACCCCTTCTGACATCCTGCAATTGCTTACACTCTAACAAACTACTGATAATTTTCTTAGTATACCAAACATGTAATATCTGTGTTTTATACATGCTGTTTCCATCTTTCCCTCTTCTTTCCTTTGCTCCTGGTCATTCTTTAAAATTTGGCTTAAGAATTACTTTTTTCCAGGGTCACCTGGGTGGCTCAGCCAGTTAAGCCTCTGCCTTTGGCTCAGGTCATGATTCCAGGGTCCTGGTCTCAAGCCCTGCATCAGGCTCCTTGCTCAGCTCCCCCTGCTTGTGCTCTCTATATATGAAATAAATAAATAAAATCTTAAATAAAATAAAATAATTACTTTTTTCCAGTATGCCTTCTTTGGCCCCCCCTGCCCCCCCCCACCGGTTGGGGTTTGCCACTCAGTGTTTCCCTAGCACGTCATGCATATAACTTTACAGAACTTACCATATTTATATTATTGATGCTCTGTTTACTTATCTATCTCCTCAACTAGACTGTAAACTCCTAAGTGCAAGAAGTGCCTCACTCATCTTTGTATCCTCACTGCTCAGGTCAATGACTGTCACAGAGTTGGAGCACAATAATGAGCCAATATTAGACAGTGTTGTTCAGTTCAGGGGTTCTCAAAGTGTGCTCACTGGATCAGCAACATCAGTATCACCCCGGAACTTGTTAGAGCTATAAATTCTTTGTCTCATCCAGCTTTAACTGAATCACTCTGAATTACTCTGGAGGTGAGACCCACCGATCTATGGTTAATAAGCCCTCCAGGAAATTGTTGCTAGGGTTTGAGAATCATTGGTTTAGTAAGTAGGAAATTATAGGGGAATTAGCAAGACCCAGTCTGAATCCTGACTATGTCAAATTCTTTGACCTGGAATAGCTTACTTAATCTTTTTAAAGCCTTAGTTCCCTCATACATAAAAAGGGGACAGTATGAGCTATTTATAGGATTAAGATTTAAATGAGATCTAAATCTTCTAGTGTAATAAATGACCCATGATATGTGCTCGATAAATAACTATGAGCAGTAGTTAATAAAATAATAATACAATAATTTGTACCTGTGGAAACAGAAGACTTGCACTATGCTTCTCTCTACATTATTTTGATCTAAATGGAGAGAAAAACAGCTATAGGAAAGTAGTAAAAAATTATTCTTGGAATCAGAATAGCCTAAGAAATAGCTGAATCAATGAGGGGGGAAAAAACGGAAAAAGGGAAAAGAGTGAGGGAAATGGATTTATTTTAGGAGAAAAATCTGATGGAATTATTATTTGAAAATGTGCTACCCATATTTTGCAATAAAATTCAAAATTAGTTTTTTTTTAAGATTTTATTTATTTATTTGAGAGAGAGAGAATGAGAGAGCACGAGAGGGGGGAGGGTCAGAGGGAGAAGCAGACTCCCCGCCGAGCAGGGAGCCCAATGTGGGACTTGACCCCTGACTCCAGGATCGTGACCTGAGCCGAAGGCAGTCGCTTAACCAACTGAGCCACCCAGGCGCCCCCAAATTACAGTTTTTTGCTTGGTGAGAAGAGTCAGTCATATTCAAAGTCTGAGTGGACCTTAATTTGGAAACTGTCATCTTCTTTCAGTTATAACACTCTTATTGAACACAGGCACAGTGCTAGATATTGGGATACAGAGAGAAGGCCAGAGTATTCCCCACCTAAACTAAGCTGGGTCTAGTGGTGATGTCTGAAACAGATTAAGCAGATAGTTTCTTTTGGATTTTAAATACTTTATAACGGGAGGGATATAAAGAGGAAAACCTGTTTGGGCAGCTAAGATAGCCCTCAGTGTTTAGTTTATCTGTGAACAAAGAGAAAGAGATTTCCTTCAGCATCAGCATTATTTAAGTGGGTATTTCTCCTGGGATTTGTGGCTCTGATTTTGTTGGTATTTTCACCAACCTGGGTCCATTATATACTTCCAGACACACACCAACAAGATGGTAAAGAAACAAAACAAACTGTGTTTTGTTATTTGACATGGCAGAGGTTTAAATTTGATTCAATGCTCTAAACATGTGTTGGTTACCTATACATTCAAGGCACTATGTTAGGGAATGCCAAAGACGAATAAAATGTAACCTCTGTCCTGAAAAAGTTCACTGTCTACTGAGATAGATGCATGTTCATTTAACAACAGTACACTTTCATAGCTCTGTATACTTGACAAACCACTTTCACATAAATGATCTTAACTGAGCTTCACAGTAGCCTTATGAAGTAAATACAGTAAGTATTATTGGTCCATTCTACAGATAGACAATCCAAGTAAAAATAACGCCTCTCATTTGTCTGGAGACTTACACCACATTAACTCCACCCTCTATCTTCGTGCCCTAGTGTATCCATCACCACCAAGTGGTATTGATTCTACCACCTAAATGTCTCTGAAATTTTTGCTTCCTTGACTATTTCCACCACTGCTGCCTTAGTTGAAATAAGCTCATCTTTTCTTGCCTGGGCTATTTCAATAACCTCCTAATTGGTCTCCCTGCCTACGAGTTCTGCCCACTCCAATCTGCCACCAGAATTATCTTTCAAAAACAGAAATGATTATGCCACTCAGCTGAAAAACCCTTGTTGGCTTCCCTATCCATCAAAATAAGTTTCAAATTCTGCAGCATGGCACAAAGCTACTTCACCAGTTTACCCCAGCCAACCTTCCAAACCTCACCTTTGATGTCCATCAACTCTGACCTCTAGTCCTCTACACACAGATCAAATGCTCCAGCCACGCTGAACTTAATGCTCTTTCAAGCCTCCATATCTGTCTGATGAGCTACTTATCCTTCAGGATCAAGCTCAAATGTTACCAACTCTGAGAAACCTTCATGACCACCATTGTCTTATTTGGTCACTCCTTGCCTTGTGATTCTGGACCTCTTTGCATTTTCTGTTTTATAATTTATCGTAATGTACTATGACTGCTTTTTCCTCAGGCACTACCCTGTAAATCTGGAGGGAATGGTTACATTTTAATCACCTTTGAGGGAATCCTGAAGACTTTGGTGCTAACTGGGAGAACCCTTTCTAGGGTTGCCAGATTAATCAACAGAATGTTAAATTTGAATGTCAGATAAATAGTGAATGATTGTTTGGTATAAGTATGTCCCAAATAAGACATGAGATATGCTTATACTATTTTAAAATCTGACATTCAAATTTAACTGGCTATTCTGTAGTTTTCTTTGCTAAATCTGGGAATCCTAATTCCTGGGGACCTAAAATCCAGCTTCTATACCCCGCTGGAAGTTTACCACTGCTACAGTTGCAATGTCTGGTAAAAACCGAAGCTGTAATTTCTGCCCCATCCTCACAGAGCTTCCTGTTTAGTAAAGAAGTCGCAAAAACTATTTCTAGAATCAATCACTTAACATTGAAAAGTTATGCACTTTTGACAAACACTGGCGTGGTAAACTACATGTTTAAGGGCACATCTTAGTATTCATCATCTGGGAGAAAATAAATGCAGTTTTTTCAGTTGTCTGATTCTAAGAATATATTGAAAGGGAGTCTGGAAAGCCTAGCTGAAATGACTTGGTTGCACTCTTGATCAAACCACCACAATATTGAGATTAGTGTAACCTTGGTCAAATTGCTTAACTCTTCTTTACTTCCTGTTAAAAAGTGTGCGTGGGGAGGGAGCTTGTGGGGCAAGGAGAGTAACCAAACTTTCTCGTGTAATGAAATGACGGTCAAGCTGAAAGTGTAACTTCATAATATGCATTCAGATAAGGGCAGAGGCAAAAGTCAGGTCAGGAGCATTACCAAGTTTTCAGTTGTTGCAGAATGCACAAGCCTGGAATTGGAGTCAGGCGATTGCAAAAATGATTCCAGATCTGCATGGTAACAATTTAGCCTGACTTCCACTCCTGCCTGAAATTTAGCGGCAGAGGAAGTCCTTTTTCTGGCCGTCAGCCTTCTCCCCGCCTCCCCCATCTCTCCGTAACTCAGGCTGCTCGCTCCCCACATCTGTTTCCAAGCCTTAGAGAGTTGGGTCACAGCGTGGCGCAATGAGCAACATTAGCAGGCAGCATGAATCAGTGATAAACCTTTGATTTTAATTCCTTGCCTCTATTCGAGAGGAAGTGTGGTCTAGTGGTTAACCCACTGAAAAAGCAGCTAGGAGGCAAAATTCCTGGTCTCCTCCATCTCTCTGTTCTGGTCTTGTTTGGACACCTTGCCCATCAAACAGATTTTTCCTTTTCCCTGACTATTGCTCTACCATGTTTTCCCCTGAAATGACTTCATCGTAAGACTCACGTGGGAAACTCGTTAAATGATTCCTGAGACCCATCCCAGAATCTCCCGGGGAAAGTCCTAGCAATTTCTATTTTTAACAACTGCTGCAGATAAGTCTTCATAATCAGATTCAGCTCCACAGTAGGCTGGTTACCCATGACACAAATGACAAGAGACAGCGAAAGGGAGCCATAGCAGGAGAGCTGAGGTGAAAAGAGCATGTCTGCCATAGGTTTTGCTTGCCCAAACTCACGGGCCATAAAAAGGCAAAGGACGAGGAATAAAAAGATGCAGATTCTAGTTCTCGCTCCGTGTAGCTCGAGTTGCGTGAGCTTGGGCAGGTCAGATAACCTCTCCTGACTGCGTTTTCATAGTTTTAAAAATAAAAGTGATTAGATCATCTCTTTCAGTTCTGTGATTCAATGAATTATTTCTGCGATTTCACAGAAATGCCAAGATGGACTCAGAAAAGTTCTTTTCCTGAAAATGACAGCGGGTACAGTCACAGAGGTGTGGGCTGGCTTCTTTGGGGCTGTGGGCAGACAATGGAAATAAGTGGCAGCTGGGAGGTTTGGGGCCTCGGCCACAAGGAGTTTTCTCCCCAACTCCCTGCCTTGAGGCTCTGCAGCTGGCCTATTTATGCAAAGGCTTTGGCTCCTCTTTCCTTTTAAAAGCATTTCTGACTCGTAGATTCCCCCAGGAGCAGAGATTCATCGTTTCGGGGAGAACTTGCACATGCTTTCCTGAAAGGAAGAAAGGAGGGAGGAAGAGGAGGGTTTGGACGGATTAGGGAGCGGGCTAGGGCTGCCAAAGAAGTGAGTCTCCCGTGCATGATTAACACAGACCCATCGCATCATTAGCTTTGAATATGCCCAGCAAAACCCTTTGCCCTACTTCTACAATGCCTAGAAGTGTGTTCTTGTTAGCGGACTGGACACCCGCCTACTCATCTGCCTCTGGAGCATCTGGGCATTCTTCCACCCAGAACAAGTGGGGGGTGAGTTGGGGGTGGGGAGAGCCATGGAAGTCACAAGTGAGTCATGATGGTAGGAAAAGGATGTCTTACTGAGCCAACGCAGAACTAGCTTCCTAGAAACATCGTGACAGGCCCCATAAAGCCCACGGTTTGGTTCTAATTACAGCATGTCCGCATTTGAGCATTTTCAGTCTTCCCATGGCAACAACAGAGTTTCTGAGGAAGAGGACTTTGACTCAAATGTGCTCCCTACTTCTAATAGTGGGAGATAGTTGGACTTTCAAAAAAAAAGTTATTTTTGCAATTTTACAAAGGAGATATTATTGGCTTGCCTGTGCCTATTAACACATCCATAAAGTGGACTTAAGCATGTTGTACTCGACAAAAAGGGCAAAACGAGCTACATAAAATTAAAAAGATATTTTTTAAAGGGCAAGATGAGCAACATGAAGAAAATCAGAAAAAAACAGAAACCTCAAATAAGTGGAATTTGTTTCTCCCCTCAACTTGAGGCAAACGGCAAACTAAAGAAAAAACAAGACAAGAATTTAAAAAGCAACTTTAAAAGGATGCTATAAATGACTCGTTTATGATACTATTGCCTATACTTTTTGATTCTATTAGACGATGACTGCTCTTCCTGGGGACAATCACAGAGCACAACAGGGGTCTTTGAAAAATCAAGTTATGTTCAAGTGTGAATTTAGTCTCATGGTATTTTCTGCTGTTCAAAAATCTTCAAAAATTGCTAATGCTGGAAAACTCACTAGGGCCAACTTTTAATTACATCCCAACTCTTGATCATTTTAGGGAAATACAATTTTAATTTTTATCGATCCATTCTTTCCCACTTTTCATTATTTAGATACCAGAGATACTAGTCAGAACCTGGGAGGCCTGAAGATAAAACGTTTTCATTCTCCAGTAAAACAGATTCCAGGGCTGATTAACTGGATCTAGGGGAAATCATGAGGAGAGAGGGATTTCCTAGGCTCCCCTGGAGATGGAGCTGAGAACTAGCGTCGTGCACCTGCTTGGAGCCAGCTTGGGGCTGGCTGGAAATTCTTTTTAACATTTGTAAAAGCTGGCATATGTGGTATTTGGAAAAGGAAGAGAAGTACCGCCTATGATTTTTGCAAGATTATCAAATGAGGCTTCACTCTGTAAATCTCAGCAGTTATGAAAGTTGGCGTGGTCTTTAAACCCCACCACAGGAAGTAGGGATGATCAGAAAACATGTTGGCAGTGTTTTGAAATTTTCCAGAAGTATAAGAGATTCTCTTCCTGTACAAACAATAATGACCTCAGGTTTAGTAACCTAGGAAACGATTAAGACAAAAGATAAACCCTTTCCTCAATACCTCTTACTTTCTTCAGATAAATTCTTGAAATTTTTTATGATGAATTCAGGAAGTTATTATAGCTCATTTTTATGGCAAATGAAGTAATAATATATGCATATTTTATTCTCAGTTTTTAGCATATTTGCTTATTTTTATAATAAAATATCTTTTACCAAAACTGGGACAAGGTATCAAATATAGAGAGCAATAATGCTTTAAGGAAGGACCCAAATATATTGTGGATGTTATAATTATTGATTAAGGTAATCAATGGTATCTGGCAAAGCAAAATATAACAGTAGCTAATTTTTATATAATTTATACGGCATACTATGTGCCAGGTACTGCTTTAAGTACCTTAAAAAAATTATCAGTAGTTGTAGTTAATTCTCTCAACAACTTTTATCCCCATTCACAGATGGTAAAACTGAGGCACAGAGAGGTTATGTACCTTGCTTTAGGTCACCAAATAGTATGTGGAGAAGCCGGAATACAACTCTGGCAGTCTGTCTCGAGTTGAGTTCTTAACTGCTACGCGATATTGCCTCTTTGAACAATGACCAAGGGCCCTTATAAAAAATAAAGCGACTTGGAACGTGTTCAAGAGACTCAAACCCTTGAAAGTTGGCCCCTAACTCAGCCAAGCACTTTCTGCAAAATGTTCAGTCTGAGGAATGTGCTTCTTGTGTCAGTAGGAGGACTTCTTTGGTGTGCCTGCAGAGCACCTGTCCCTGAGATATTACTTGAGTGAGCTGTAAGAGAATAAAGACCAGTAAATGAAGGTTCATCTAATTTGTCAACTGGAATATTGTGCCTATGAAGGGTCATAAAGGTGCATTTCCTGTCTATAAGGGACTTGTGATCTGATAAGACAAAGGTAATTATTGACATTCGATAAGCCTTTATTGCAAAGTTGCTATCTAGAGGGTATATAAAGATAAAGAAGCCATGATACTTACTGCAAGATGGTTGCAGCCTGGGTGGGGACATGGCCCATCACCACAGGGTGTGTTCGATGGCGTAGTAGGTGAAAGAGAAGGATGCCATGAGAGCAGGAAAGGGCTTCTAACCCAGGCAGAGAATTCCAGGATGGCTTCTCCTAGGACAGGATGCCTGATTGAAATCCTTGAAATTTCTGTTTCCCATTTCCACATGACTTCTCAGGCACCTTTGAATTTAAAAGGACTAGCTTTAAGGATACCATCTGAAAGGGAGTGGGACCTACAGGCTTCCAGTTACAGACTGAAGAAGTCACAGGGAGGAAAGGTACAGCCCAGGAGTATAGTCAACGGTACTGAAATGGCACTGTCTGGTGACAGATGGTGGCTGCATACACTTGCAGTGAGCAGAGCATAACGAATAGAGTTCTTGAGTCACTGTGCTGTACACCTGAAACCGATGTAACACTGTGTGTCAACTGTACTTCAATTTAAAAAAGGGTAAGACTTGTTCTTATTCCCCAATCATATATCTTCCTTTCCATTACTCCCCTGCCCACCCCCCGCCACCCCCGGCTAAATGCTGGGATTATTCTCAATAGAATATAGCTAAGAAGCCTTGGACAGCTTCTGGGAGAGTGGACAGGACCAGGACAGCTGATTGTCCCGAATGGATTCTTTTTGCATCTGATGCTCCCCATATAGGCAGACCTTTTGGTTACTGACCACTTACCTGAGCTCTTAGTGTTGAGCTTTCCTATACTTTTGCCTTTGTTACCTTTAAATATTCCAATATATCTCCCTCTCTTATTTCTTCCCCTTCAGTGTTCCCTCCCTTCCTCTACTGTCCTCTGCACTATTCCTTATGTTCCACCCATGAGTGAAACCATACGATAACTCCGGGAAACAAGCTGAGGGTTGTGGAAAGGGAGGTGGGTGGGGGGGGTTGAGGTAACTCGGTGATGGGCAATAAGGAGGGCAGGTGATATGATGAGCATTTGGTATTATATGTAACTGATGAATCATTGAACATATGTCAAAAACTAATGATGTACTATACGTTGGCTAATTGAATTTAAATTAAAAAGCATTCCGATATATCTGTATAATCTGGTTTTTGCTTCCTTGCTTGGTTCCTGTGTATCTCTGACCTTTGATTTTTGTTTTCTTTTGGACTTGCTGAGCCATGTTGAGACGTCTCTAGCTTTAGATGTACTCTAAAGCCTCTTGGTTCACACACTTTATGTTTCTTGCTTTGTGCACTCATATATTGCACAATTTCAGTTAGGAATTAGAATCTTGGCAGTGGATAGAATTCAGTGCTAGATACTAGATCAAGAATAGAGCCCAAAGTAAAATATAGAAATCTAACTGCTAACCTGGGAGAGAAGTATTCTCAAAAAACTTTGACCGTTAACTTTGACTGTTGTTCCATATGGACACATAGCCTTTTGATGAAAAAGGAATGCTCAAGACTCAGGTAGGCAATTTTAGTCGACAGTTATGTGCATTCCTTTAGCTTTAAACAAAATTAATAGTGACATGTGAACATGCAAGATGATGTCAGGTTGCTATCACCAGATGCCCTTAACCCATTGCCGAAATCTGCTGTGAGTTCCATAGTGGGTATGTTCAAAATTCTTCAATGTGCTACATAGAAGATCTGATTTAAAGACTTGAAGAATGACCCCAGGGCCAAAGATCAAGAGATGGCAAGGTTGGGAAACTGAATATTGCCTTTCCTTTTCTTGCGCTTGACTAGCTTCATCTCTCTAGAATCTTTTCTACACACCATCTTCCCATCAAGCAGTGACAACATAACCATTATTGCACACCATGTATGGAGGAAGATGTGGATAAAAACTGGCATCAGAAAAGCCTACTAAGTGAGACGCAAAAATAAAAAAATTAAAACTTGTGTCCTCCTCTCTAACTTGTGTTACGGAATACATAAACACTCGAGGAGGACATTTTGGAAATCGTGTATGAGGCAGTTTATAAACTGAAGCCGGTAGGGCAGTATTTCTGACTCTTTTAATGGGTCTTCTGCATCAACGTAGGACAATTTGGTAACTTAAAAAGCAAACTTCTGGGCTCTACCCCAGGTTTACCTAATCAGAATCAAACCCAGGAAATCTGCATTTTTAACAAGCTTTCTATGCGATCATATGGTCCTATGGGAACCATTACTCTAGGACTGTGCTTAAAATAGGCAAGAATCCTATAATTGTAGTCAAAATCACACCTGGCTCCAAGTAAATCAATTTAAACTCTTTGACTAGCATTATAAGGAACAGAAGGGGGTGGTATGGTTCTTAAAAAGAATTAAGTGGAAAAGGATATTTTTATGATAGGGAGAAAGGAGGAGAGCCGTTTTATGGTCTCAGCGGCATCATAGTAACGCATAGATTGTTCCTCCTCTGCCTGTGGAGAAAGAAAGCAAAAGCTATGATAACTAGACCACCTGTGGTCATGACCCAGCAGAGCATGACCTTCTGCTAAAAGATAAGCAAGCCTCATATGGAGCCAGTTCAAGACCATTTTGTTTTTACCCAAAAAAGGATTCAGCGTATGTTGATGGCAATTACCAATTAGCCAAGCAGAGAAAACCAGGGTAAATGAAATGAGGGTTCTCAACCTTCTTGTGTGCTCTGCACATGTTTGAACACTAGAATTTTTGGTAGTGCCCTTGAAGGAAATAAAATGTTTGGAAGACCAAGGGCCATGTCTGGATGCCCTAAAAAGCCCCACAGCTACTACTATCTTCTTCACCTGCCTAACCTCCACTCCACTACTATGTGGGGAGATCCGATGGTTCAGTGCCCTTTCTGGGCTCTCTTTAGGATCAGCTTGGCACTGGGCCATGCCTCTTACCTCTATACGTTGCTTTTCATTGTGTCACAGAACCTGTTCAACAGAATGACATTGGATAGACATCACCATAATATTCTACACACTTAGTAATAGCCCAGATAAGTAGCATTTAAAATTTTGAAAGACCAGCCTCTAAGAATGAAGTACTCCTAGACCCTACAACATGGATGAACCAGGAAAACACTAGGCTGAGTAAAAGAAGCCAGGCACAATAGGCCACATTGATTATGATTCCACTTACCTGAAATGTTCACAATAGGCAAATCAAAAGAAACAGAGAGTAGATTAGTGGTTCCCAGAGACTGAAGGAGGGAGGAATGGGTAGTGACTGCTAATGGACAGGACACTCTTGGGGGTGATGAAAACTTTTAAAATTTGACAGTTGTGGTGTGTGAAATGTTATGGTATGTGACTTATATCAATAAAGCTGTTCTTGAAAAATAATTTAAAAAATTTTGAGAGGCTCCTGTGAAAATTTTGGCACATCAGTATGTTGAGATAGAGAGGTTAAAATTGAATTAAGCAATTATCAAGTGATAAAGTTGATGAAGTGCTGAAGTTTTATTTAAATCTAGAGTTTTCTTTAAATCTTACCATATATTGGATCTTTTTGATTCTATCTAGCAAGAATAATGGACAGCTAACACTTTTTTAAAAAACTGTTCTCACTAAAGAAAATGTGGTATATATATACAATGGAATATTATGCAGCTATCAAAAGGAATGAGATCTTGCCACTTGCAATGATGTGGATGGAACTGGAGGGTATTATGCTGAGCGAAATAAACAGAGAAAGACATGTATCATATGACCTCACTGATATGAGGAATTCTTAATCTCAGGAAACAAACTGAGGGTTGCTGGAGTGGGGGATGGGGTGGAAGGGATGGAGTGACTGGGTAATAGACACTGGGGAGGGTATGTGCTCTGGTAAGCACTGTGAATTGTGCAAGACTGTTGAATCTCAGATCCGTACCTCTGAAAAATAATGCAATAT
>NC_138377.1:71555636-71564698 GCF_054177405.1 Leptonychotes weddellii | reverse complement strand
AATCAGATTATTAAAGGTTTTTTATTAAATAAAATCACTAATTGAAAGAAGAAAACCTGCTTTATCAATATCTCACACACCGTTTTGGTTTCATCTAGACTAGTTCAAGTAGTCTTGTTGCTTGTAGGCGTATGGCAGAGTCAGGATTTGGGAAGAGGGTAACTAATTCATTTCAAAGATTGAATTGGTAAAACCAAGTCATGAAGGTATAGTGTGTTACTTAATGTTCAGTGCTTATGTTCTAGACTAATGCTTCTGGCTGTTAACAGTTTTTGTCAGGGGCCCTTTATGAATGTGAATGAAGTTATGGACCCTTCCACTGAAAGGCACATATGTAGAGGTCAACTTCTTTTCCACAGAATTTTTAGGAGAATCACTCTGAAGTGTATTCATAAACTCTTTATCCCATGCTGAGAACTCTATGCCTATGTAAAGAATAGTTTAATCCACACTAATGCCTATTTTGATCAATTCAAGCTATTGTCAATAATTCCATATTTGCCAAGATGCAAAGTTTCTTTTAATGCACTCACACAGTATGTTGGGCAATGGACAAAGTGTGCCAGTTCCAAGATTGGACTTTATCATCTCTTTGGGATATGACAATTACTTGGAGGAAGGGGGGGGGCTGTGTGAGATTATATTCAGTCCCCACTTCCCAATGAAACAGGAAGCTTCCCTTAATAAGTGGCCTCCAATGCTCTTTCTACTTATGCTTTAGTGAGCAGCTCTGCAAATAAACCTTTAAGTAGAATCTGAGATGTTTTCCAAATAGGAGTGCTCCAACCCTTCAGAGCATGCCCAGCGCCGACATACTGAGACTGAGGATCCAGAGAATTTGGGCAATCACTGAGCTTTGGTCTGAATTCTCCACAAAGAAGCCTCAATGTTTTCACTTTGTTGACCATAAGTGATATATTTAGTTATCCAGAAGGGTAGTCAATCTGCCAGGGAAAATATCCTGAGGAAAATGAAGCGGGCAATTATGTCAGGCAGACCTAGGAGTTAGTGTGGATGGGCCTTGTTTTAAAACAGATTCCTAACTCAGTCAAAAAGTCTCATGTCCATGTGTTTTCCTGGGGAGAAACTTCCAAGGCGGCGATGTGAAAACTAACAGACTTGATGAAGGGGTGTGTAGCCATCTGGTTTGCTCACAAGCAGAGTTGCTCTTTTTATCGGAATTATTTTCAGATTTTTGTGTGGGGGAGGAGTTGGCCATCTTGAGCAAAAGTCAGTATTAACCCTCTCCTTAAACAATTCTATTCAAAATTCTCTTAATAAGGATACTGGGACACTTACTCCCCACCCCCCCGAATGAGGGAACAGAGGCCTGGTGACATCAGGTAGCCAGTGTCTAGGATGGGGGCGGGGGTTGATCATCTGTGAGATTTGTTTGACTTCCAAGGTTTAAGAACAATGTATTCCAAAGATTGGCTGCCTGAGGATGCCCTTACTTCAGTCTGAGCTTTCCATTTAGATGGAAATAAGAGTTAGGAGCTATTAAGGTGACCCTCAGTCTCTTCAGAATTGACCTATTTTATCCTTGGAGCCAAAGCCTCTTTGTTCTTCCCATTCCCCCAGCTGAGGTAGGGGAAGGAGACGTTTGGACAATGGGTCACATGACTTTGCCTGTTGCAGAATTGAAGAGAGAACACAACAGTTTTGCTCCTACTTTTTTGCTCTAATCACGCATAACACTTCCCTCCTAGAATTTTGAATATTTAACATCCACTGAGAACAGCTTGCCTGTAGGTTTCTGCTGGGGACAAAAAAAGGGTGATGGTGTTGGAGGTAGAAAGCTGAGTTTATTATTCCTTCCCCCTCCCTTTTTCTCCCTCCTCCCCCCACCAAGGACTCTTCTAGATACACTCATCCTTATTTTGAGCCAAACAGAAGGACAGGTTTCTTTTCATTTCCTGCCTCCTGGTCAGAAAAAGTTTTCATGGTTGACTCGGGCAGGAATGCCCCAGTATCTTGGGAAGGACTGCTAGCAAGTGGCAACATTTTCTCGCATGACCAAGAGAGCAAATTAAAGGCAGCAGCTAACAGCTACTATTTCAGGCACCAGCATTTCCCCCTTTCCATGTAAAGAGCAAAATCAGAAGAAAAAGGCACAGCCCAGGTTATTGTTGGAAAGTTGACTTCAGAAGAAAAACTGAAAAAGCATAAAGCACTGTGTGTGAACTTTTCTTTTTCTATCTTCTTGGTCAGGGTTGGGGGATACATGATAAACCAGTAGGGGTGGTTACTTTTTAAAGGGCTTCCTTTTAGTTTTCTTGTGGTTCAGAGTTAGCCTTATTCATTGAGCCAATTCTGATTCTTTTAAAAGGATAATAACAGTAACATAATTTTACAGGAATTCTTACAGTGTTGTGACCTTGGGTTGCAAAGCCAAATGAAGAAAAACAATGAACAAACAAGGCACACGCTGCTTCTAAATTTCTAGAATTAATTTGCATTAATGACTTCATATATACCCTCATTTTCCCAAATTTAAGGTGAATTTTTTGTCCCCAAAATTATTTCCCAGAAAAAAGGAAGTCACTTTCAATATACAACCTAATGAAATTATCTTTGGATACTCTCTCAATAGCTGAATTTGGAACAACAAACTACCATTAGGGGGAGATGCTTTGGGGTGAAATGATCTAAGTTAATGTCTGTTTTGGAAGCTTAGGGAGGTCATTTGCTAGAACTGGTTAAAACAAAGAGGAAAAGAAATTTATCACTGATGTAGTCATTACTCTTGAAATTATCAGCCCTTAAATTCAAGTGTTAGATTTTTTTTAAAAAAATAGGCCTTTTAGAGAACACATAAAAATGCAATTCAGCAAATGGCTCATTATGGAAATTACAAATATACAGCTGGAAGAAATGAAAAAATGATCAAGTACTATGCAGATGGGTGACTTGGGATACTATTTCTAGTGGTAACATTGTACATGGTCCCAAAAAGCGTTAGTTCTCAAAAACTTAGAAGGAAATGACAATGATGTGTCTGATAAAGTGTTGCATTAATCACAAAATGGCAGTGGTGAGGAATAACAATTGTTTTATGAAATGACAGTGGACAAGTACATTATTTAAAATCAATATATTATTTTATAAATGTGATTTTAAATATGTATGCATAACTGAACATTTTGAATAGACATTTGAATTATATGGCCACGTCCCTAAAAGTATACATCTTCATGGCCAAGAGAGAGATTTGTTCAGGTTGTCATATATATATATATATATATATATTTTAAAGATTTATTTTGTGGGGGAGGAAGAGGGACAGAATCCTCAAGCAGACTCCCCACTGAGCGTGGAGCCCAATCTCACAACCCATGAGACAGTGATTTGAGCCCAAATCAAGTCAGACATTTAACCAACTGAGCTACCTACTCTCCCCCAGGCTGTCATATATTTAGACATATATGGCCAGTAGGTAGGTCAGAGCTACAAATCCTTTGGCGATCATTTGGACTAGGGGGGACTTGCCCATTTTACAGATGAACTAAATGAAGTTATCAGCTCAAGGTCATAAGGTTAGTTGGTGACAGAGGGGGATCAGAATGAGGCTTGTCCTTTCCCTTATGATAGATCACTCTCTCAGTGGAGTCTTCCTTCAGAAAACTACTAAACCCTGACAGAGAAGAAAGACTAGGATAAATTATTTCAAGGTCTCACTTTGTGGGAGAAACTTCTACCTGTGCAAAGGTGCTACTTTCCCCTAGATGGACGGGGACGGACGGACGGACGGACGGACACACACACACACACACACACACCAGGTGCTACCAGTTCCTGACCTCCCTCTGTGAGAATGCTGGAATTAGGTGGGATTTTTTTTAGAGGCAATGACCATTAACTGTTGACTCCAGATAGAAGAAAGGACTTCACAGTCAGCCAGGGTTTCAAGGATCAGGGAGGTGATCAAATGGATATTGTTTTCAGTCAGAAGCACTCATTCTACAATTAGCTAGGCTCTAAAAAGACAATTTTATCTTCTCCAGTACTTCTTTTAGTATGTTCCTCTTACCTAAGTCCCTGTTATCTGTCTGGAGAAATTTCTCTCTATTCTCAAAAAAATTATTATGACACTTTCTCTTTTCCCAATGCTGGGTACCTAAAGGCACTAGCTCCCATGACTACGGCCATTCTTGAAGTTAGCATTTCTAAAACTTGTATATACTGTATTTGAAACTTAGTAATCTCTTACCAACAAACAGAGGGGTTATGAAGCTAGATAAACTTTGAATGAGGCATCTTGGAACAGTTACCCAAGTCAGTATCTTAGTCTCCCCTTTCCCATTTTGTCCCTTGTGGTTCTTGACATTGACAAAACTAAATCACATTCAATTAAACAACCAACTAGATTTTGTTTTAAAAGATTTTATTTTTATTTGAGAGAGAGCGAGAGAGAGCATGAATGGGGGTGGGGGGCAGTGGCAGAGGGAGAGGGAGAAGCAGGCTCCCCACTGAGCCAGGAGCCTGATATGGGACTCGATCCCAGGACCCTGGAATCATGACTGGAGCCGAAGGCAGTCGCTTAACCAACTGAGCCACCCAGGTGCCCCCCAATGAAATTTTTTAAAAAGATTTATTTGAGAGATGGATAGAGAGAGCTTGCGAGTATGAAAGCAGGAGGACGGGCAGAGGGAGAAAAACTCAAGCAGACTCCCTGCTGAGCACAGAGCCCAACACAGGAATCAATCCCACAACCTGAGATCATGACCTGAGCCAAGACCAAAAGTCAGACACTTAACCGACTGAGCTACCCAGGCGCCCCAACAACCAACTAGATTTAAACAAATTTTGACAACCCCTTCTCCCCAGTCAAAACACAAAAAATTAAGCTTAAGTAAAACCTATGCCAAAGCACTCACTGTGATACCATGTTTCTAGGGTCTCTGGTTCTGGGTTTATTTCAAGTGAAAAGGACTATCTGCTGATGCAGAGTACATCTGATAGGGATTCCGGTCTCCTGAATTCTTATTCTATCCTTGACTCCCTGAATTCCTACGTAAATTACCAAACTTATCTCCTCCACCTTTTGTATAAAAAAAGGACCATGAAATCGTTGTTTTAATTACTGAGTGAGAAATATGGTGTTAGTGACTACGAAATATGTTTCTAATGTTTCTTTAAGGGTGGGCAAATACCACTGAAAACTAGTGGGAAGTCTCAATAGCACTGCTTTTGCACATGTCCTGTCACTGGCATCCATGGTGAGGAGCATGGTGTGGAGATCAGGTGGTTTCTGTTCTCTTTATTTGCTTCCTTTTCATCTGCTAGTGTTACAGAACCTGGACTGGATCACCAGACAGAAGAATCAAGCAGCACTCGGAGATCTTGGAGGATAGGTTTATTTAATGCCCGCGGGCTCAGAGGAGAGTGGTCTCCAACGGTCTGAGCCCCGAGCACAAAGGGGGCAATTTATACACTTCTACTTCCGCATACTTGGCACTTTTGGCGCATGCGCGAAGCGGGGCAGGGAAAGGAACCCAGACTGGTCCTCACAAGAAGCAGAGCAGGAAGAAGAACCTGGAAGAGCCCCAGGGCAAGGACTGGGACTCTCTCACTGGCTTGGTTGGCCATCTTAGGACACAGATTTTCCTTATCATTCCCCCTTTGATGCCCCTTTAAACACCTAGTTTAGAGGGCATCATTCTGTTGGACTCTGAGGGTTGACTGCAAGGCTTGGGGCAAACATGGACTTAATCATAAACTTAACAGCACACCAGGTAGCAGAAGACCAGGACTGACTGGGGCCAGGAAAACCATGGTGAAATACGCTCAGGAGTAGATAGCAGAGGGCCAGTAAAAGTGGGATCTATGACCTTAGGAAGAAGCCTCTGGGGGAAAGTCCAGTCAGGAGGGGCAACAGTGTAGAGTCTGACTCCCAAGATGAGGGAAATCATGCCGATGAGAGCCAGGGACCACGGTGAGCAGGTGTCCATCAGTCAGTGGGGTCTCATCGAAGGTGAAGCCGGAGTGGGTTCGTGAAGTCTGGCTGGACTCTCCATTGGCACAGCTCCTCGTCCAAATGATGAGCTTTCTTCTTTCTTCCAATCTTTGACCCAAACTGAGTCCCCTGTCTGGAAGGAGTGTACCTGAGACCCTAAGGCCCTCTCAAAGGTGTACTTTTGTAATTTATTTAGGGTGGCCCCCAGAGCCTGAAGCTGCTCCTTTATCTCCAACCTGATGCAAGTTCGAATGAGGAGAAACCGGATGTCCCCGGCGTGCAGCGAACATGCAGGAGAGCTAAGGGTAACAGATCTGGCCATGGAAGTTAGTCTCCTGACAAAACTTTGCTAAGGTTCCCTTGAGGGTGCAATTCATTTGCTCTACTATTCAGAGACCCTGTCTCCTCTTGGCTTGGGTTCAATCGGAGACTAGTGTGTCCAGTGGGCTCAAAGGTTATCTGAGCCCTAAGCTTGGAGAGTATGTCTCGGCCCAGGAGAGGGATGGGGCAATCAGGCAGATAAAGGAATTATGTCGGACCTTGTGGCCCCCAAGTTCCCACCGGTGAGCCTGGCAAAAGGGTTGTTGTATTGCCCGCATCCCGGTGGCCCCAAGGATGGTCGCAGTCCTTTTGCTGAAAGGGGCCACTGGGGAGATGACAACAGAGTGCTCGGACCCAGTATCAACCATAAAAGTCACTGGTTGGTCCCCCACCTTCATTCTGACCGTGGGCTCATGGGGGCCAAGGAGGAAAGAGCCCGGTCCCCCCTCAGTCTGAGTCCATTCCCGCAAGGCCTATGAGGTCCTCCTCTCTGGGTTCTTCCTTGTAGCAGCCGGGCATTCGTTTTTCCAATGGCCTTTTTCTTTACAGTAGGCACACTGATCCCTTGCCAAGGGGGTTCTGGGCTTTCCCCCTTTTGGTGGTTGGGGTCTCCCCGTCTTTGTGTTGTCCTTTTCTTTCAGGGCAGTGGCAAGGAGGCGGACTTTCTTTTTCATCTTTTTGTCGGCTTCCCATTCAGCTGTGACCTCCCTGTTCAGGTAGACCTTATTGGCAATCTCTATTACTTGGGTGATGTTCATCCCGGCAAAACCCTCTAGTTTCTGAAGTCTTTTTCTGATGTCTGGGGCGGCCTGAGCCAAGAAGGAGGTGTTTACCATCTGTCAGCTTTCCTGTGCCTCAGGGTCAAAAGGAGCGTATATCCTGTAGGTTTCACATAGTCTTTCGTAGTAGTCCCCAGGGGACTCGAGTGACCGAGGATACCATAGTCATGTTCATGGGTTTCTTAGCTCCTACCCAGATTCCCTGGAGGAGGGCCTCCTGGTACCAGCACATACGGGCCTGTCCCTCGATTGTGAAGTCCCATGCTGGGTGCTCTTCAGGTGCAGCAGTATTAGCCCAGGCAGCAGGGTTGATGACTCCCACTGGTGCGTGCTCTTCCAGGTACTGCCGTGCACCTTTCATTATTCTCCTCCTTTCCTCTGTGTTAAACAGGGTGCGGAGTAACTGTTGGCAGTCTTCCCAGGTTGGCTGATGAGTCTGGAAGAGGGATTCTATGAGGTCTACCATAGCCTGTGGTTTCTCAGAGTAGGATGGGGTGTTATGTTTTCAGTTGAGGAGGTTGGTGCTGGAGAAGGGCTGATAATACATCATGGAATGGCTGGGTTGGACCGTCCCGTCTTCGTTGTGCCTCTCGGGTTCCCGCGTCTCTCGTACTGGCGCTTGGAGGGCTCTTGCACCCGGCCTGGGGCACAGCCTGGCTGCTGGTCCCGGAGAAAGTGGATCTTTTTTGGGCCTGGGGGCGCTGGTGAAACCGATGGCAGCAGAGTATCTGGAGTTGAAGGGCCAGCTGTAGACAGTCTTGGGGGTAGGTACAGTGGGGGCAGGTTTGGTTTGTCCTTGGGATCTCTGGCTAGGATTTGTGGAGACTGGGGCTTTTGCTGATTTTCTTTAGGTCGCTTGATGAGGCGATTAAGACCCTGGCCTGTCCCTGCCTATTGCAAGCGAATCGCCCCCAGGGGGAAAGGGTCTGAGCAATTCCTAGCCAGGAATCAATGTAAGAAAACTGGTCAGGGTGTCCTGGTTCTCCTATTACGACTCGCCATACTTGATGAATCATTGGGACATCCAATGTCCCTTCTGAAGGCCACCCGACATCAAAGGTGGGCCATTCCAATTCACATAGGGTTCTCAACTTGCCAGGGTTCATCCTGACTCCATAGTCTCCCGAAAACCCCTTTCCCTGAACTTTGGGGCCAGTAAGCAGTATGGAGTCTCCACGTGATGTTGAGAGATTTGGTCAAGACCTGTACAATGTCTGCCACAAATGCGGGTCCATTGTCACTACGGATTGTTAATGGCAGGCCGAACCAGGGCACTATCTCCTGCAAGAGGACTTTAACTACTTCCCAGCTTTGCTCTGTCCTGGTCGGGAAGGCTTTGACCCACCCAGAGTATGGCATACTATTACTAGGAGATATTTGAACCCCCTGCTCAACTGCACATCTGTGAAGTCTACCTCTAGATCTTTGAAGGGGGGTTGCTCCCATCCTCTGGACACCTGGTGGGGACCGTGGTGCAGACCGAGCATTATTTTTAGCACATGTTATGCTAAAGACATCAGTCAGCTGCCTTGAGAAGGGCTCTAATGCAGTTTTTCCCAGATGAGTGAGTTGGTGGTGTTCCTTGACTAGATGCCCTCCAGTTGCTGTTGGAACAAAGATGCGCCTGTCTGGCATCATCCACCATCCCTTTTCAGTCAGGGTGGCCCCCTCAGCCATGGCCCATTCCTTTTCCTTTTTAGTGTAACTGGGTGGAGGGACTTCTTCTGGGGGTGTTTCTTGCCGCAGAGTTTGTCTGCCTCCTTGATGAGTAGGACTGTGGCTGCCAGCACCCTGAGGCATGGTGGCCTTCTCCCTGCCATGGGGTCCACCTTTGACATGTAAGCAACTGGCCATTGCCAGGGTCCAACAGTCTGGGTGAGTACCCCGAGTGCTATTTCTTCCTTTTCAGTCCAGGCAGGGGGGATCTCAATCTGGTCCCCCTAAGACATCATAAAGGGGTCTTGCTATTGCCGAGAACCCAGGGATCCAGATGCAGCAGAATCCTG
>NC_138377.1:71510319-71555536 GCF_054177405.1 Leptonychotes weddellii | reverse complement strand
TCCAGGCAGGGGGGATCTCAATCTGGTCCCCCTAAGACATCATAAAGGGGTCTTGCTATTGCCGAGAACCCAGGGATCCAGATGCAGCAGAATCCTGCAGCCCCCAGGAATTCTCGTAGGCCCCTTTTTGTCTGGGGCTATGGCAGGAACATGATGATCCTTTTCCTCTCCGGCCCTAGTTCTCTTTTCCCCTGGGTGAGGAGAAAACCAAGGTATCGGACCTGTTGTTGGCAGATTTGCGCCTTCTTCCATAAGGCTCTGTATCCCGAGTCTGACCGTTTTTTTTTTTCTGAGCCACTTAGGTGCCCCCAGGGTTTTTTTTTTTTTTTAATTTATTTACCTGACAGAGAGAGACACAGCAAGAGGGAACACAAGCAGGAGGAGTGGGAGAGGGAGAAGCCGGCTTCCCGCTGAGCAGGGAGCCCGATGCAGGGCTTGATCCCAGGACCCCGGGACCATGACCTGAGCCGAAGGCAGATGCCCAACGACTGAGCCACCCAGGCGCCCCCAAGGGTTGCTTTTTAAACACACAGCTTCTGGGATATTCCCCCCATCCCGGGGATTGCTTTTTAAACATAAAGCTTCTGGGATATTCCCCCATCCCACCCATTTTGATTCAGTGGGTTTGCATAGGCCGGATAGTATTACACCCAGTGCTCATCACAACCCATGCCCTCGGTAATACCCATCACCTGGCTACCCCATCCCCCAAATAGTTGCCTTTTTAACAAGGTCCTCCCAGATGACTCTTATAAAGGAGGTTTGGAAACAATGTCTAAGCCTTGCTATTCAGAGTGTGGCCAGTGGACCAGCAGGATCTGTATCACCTGGGTTATCTTGTTTAAATTGCCAATGTCGGGGCACCTGGGTGGCTCAGTTGGTTAAGCAACTGCCTTCGGCTCAGGTCATGGTCCCGGAGTCCTGGGATCAAGCCCCACATTGGGCTCCCGGCTCAGCGGGGAGCCTGCTTCTCCCTCTGACCCTCTCCCCTCTCATGCTGTTTCTCTTTCTCTCAAATAAATAAATAAAAATCTTAAATAAATAAATAAATAAATTGCCAATGTCAGCCCTACCCCAGACAGACAACCGGAATCTGCCTTTGTAGCTTGGCTTTTGATCTGACCTCTTCTCTGTTTTCATTTTAGTAGGGTTCCTCTGCCAACTTCATTGCCCCAGTCCTCTCCAGAAGAGCCAGTGTCCCCTGCCTCTCCCTACCTGAGACCTGTCCCATCCCTGGGGGATGCTCACCCCAACCTCCCACCACCCAGAGACAACAGGAAAAGGTGCTCTGTGAAGCTAAGGAAACTAAAGAGCTGGAGATCTTGCCTTGTTAGAGAAGGCTGACTTGACTCCCAGGTCCTCTGACCTCCGCAAATTCCAGACCCCCAGGCCTGTCTCATGATCTCAATTTTGGTTGCTCCGCTTTGTCTCCATCAAGTGTTCTGAAGCATTTCGCACATGACTGGGCTTAGGCAATTTGGCCAGACCTTCTTGAAATTTTTGATCATGGTCTCTAGAACCGTAGGTTTACTCTGCCCTGACCCCATGGTGATGTCCCCGTGTGCGGTGGCACAGAGACAAAGGGGGGGTGCCTCCTGAGGTGAGGAGACCAATCAGATGCCCATCTGGCCGTGTCCCAAAGGAGCTTAGGTGAGGCTTAGCCGCAGTGGTCTCAGCGTTGTGACTTATGATCAGAAACTATTCCGATGCCACCATAGACTGTATGCCATTCATCACGGAATCGCAGACAGGCTCACTCAGACTCCGTAGGCGTCTGGGGACCTTAAGGGTGCCCACCCGTGGAGTCACAGAATCAGACCACTTGAGCAAGCCAGGTCGGACTGCACATTCACTCACATATTCCCTCCCTGGGAGTCCCTACCTGTGAGACCTCTAAGAGGTCTCTGGGAGGTGATCAGGCTCCCCTTCCACCCCAATGGGGGTGGGCCTGTCTGGGTTCTGGGGCCCCAGGCCTTACCGGAATCGAATGTCGGGACCAGGTCCTCACCTGCCAAGTCTCCTCAAGTCCGGCGGTAACAGTGGAGCGGGGCCCGCCCAGGCGATGGGGACAGGAGACTGCTGAAAATTAGGCCGGGCGCGCCTTCTCCGTTACGATCCGTTGTTCCGTCACCGCCCCTCCGTTGCCCCCAAACCGGTGGAAACAATGCACCAACACGGTTGGGTTTCCCGGTCAGGGAACCAAATGTTACGGAACCTGGACTGGATCACCCGACGGAAGAACCAAGCGGCACTTGGAGATCTTGGAGGATAGGAGGTTTATTTAACGCCGGGGGGATCAGAGGCGAGTGGTCTCCAAAAGTCTGAGCCCGGAGCACAAAGGGGGCAATTTATACACTTCTACTTCCGCATAATTGGCACTTTTGGCACCTGCGCAAAGCGGGGCAGGGAGGAAAACCTGGAAGGGCCTTCGGGCAAGGACTGGGACTCTCTCACTGGCTTGGTCAGCCATCTTAGGACACAGATTTTCCTTATCACTAGTTAGTTTGAATGTAAGCTACAGTGGTCCCTGGGTATCTGCAGGCTTTTTATATTTATAGAATTGCCCCACAATTCAAAGCAGGCATTATGGAGCATGGTCTGGAATTAGGTGGGGAAGTAGGCTGAGGGACTTGGCCAGGGCACTTACTTGGTGGCTGCTATAGGAGACCCAGGACCCTTGATAGTCAAGGATTGTGTCTCAAACATAGGGTGACTGATTAACAGGTTGGGAGATGGTGAAGTATTCCTGAATTAATGGTTCCTTATATGTTTTCTGTGCTGGATTGAAAAAATAGCCCCAGATGTCCCCACAAAGACTTGTAAACAAATGTTCTTAGCTGCTTTATTCAACATAGCCCCACACTGGAAACAACCCAAATGTTCCTCAACAGCTGAATGGATAAACAAATGGTGGCACATTCATGCAAAAGAATACTATAGCAGCAATAGAAAAGAATAAACTGAGACTTTCACAAATAAAACTTTTGCATTTGTTTTCTATTGTTGCACAACAAATTACCACACACATAGCAGCTTACAACAATACCCATTTGTTAGCTCACAGTTCTGTAGGTCAGATGTCCAAGCACAGCATGCCTGGCTTCTCTGCTCAAGGTCTTAGAAGGCTGAAATCAAGGTGGTGGCCAAGCTGTGTGCTTTTCTGAAGGCCCTGGAGAAGAATTTGCTTCGGGGCTCATTCAGTCTGTTGGCTGAATCCTGTTCCTTGCAATCCTGGGACTGAGATCCCTGTTTACTTGCCGACTGTCAGCTGGAGGCTATTCTCAGTTCTAGAGGCTTCCTTTTCATGTTCAAATCTTTCTTCAGGAAGAACCCTGTCCCTTTAGCAGGTTCACCTAATTATACCAGGTCTGCTAAGAATAATCTCCCTAGATTAAGATCAACTGATTTGTGACCTTACTTGTATTTGTAAATTTCTTCGCAGTAGCACCTGGATTAATGTTTGATTGGATCCCTGGGTGAAGATGTGTATACATTAAGGACTGGGAATCTTCAGGGCCAGCTTAGGTTTCTGCCTACTGCAGCTTTTTAAATTCCTTTCTCTTCTCTGTCAAAACATAGAGCACATAAAGAAAACTGTTATAGAGGAGTAGACCTGGACCACTCAGTCCAGTACCCACATTTTAGTTATGAAAGTTGTCCATATGGTCTCACCTTTGGTGAAGGAGAGAAACTTTTGTAAGGAGTAGTACGTATGTACATTTGACTTGATAATACAAGGGACCACAATATTAAAAAATTAATAATTTTAAAAATAATTGCCAAATGTCCTCCAATAAACATGTGCTCTTTTTTTTTAAAGTGTAGTTACCTGATTTGCATAGCTCACTACAGCCCAGAACTCATGGGTTCAAGTGATGCTCTAGCCTCAGCCTCCAGAATAGCTGGAGTTACAGGTACCTGCCATTGCACCTGACAAGCATGTGCTATTCTTACAATCAGACACAAACTGTTATTTATTTAAGTAAGGTCTATAAATTTATATCACAATTTTTCATGGTTACTTCTCAAGGTTTTATCACCCTTGATTTTATCCAAGCCATTGGTAACATTTTTTTTTTCATGAAGGTGATTCAGGAAAAAAAGGTGTTTATAAGCTGCATTTTAAAAATTTAACACAGGGGAACCTGGGTGGCTCAGTCAGTTAAACCTCTGCCTTCAGCTTAGGTCACAATCCCAGGGTTCTGGAATCTAGCTGGGCATCCTTGCTCAGCAGGGAGCCTGCTTCTCCCTCTCCCCTGCCTGCCACTCCCCCTGCTTGTGCTCTCTCTGTGTCAAATAAATAAATAAAATCTCTAAAAATAAATAAATAAATAAAAATTTAACACAAAGTATTTTATTATATAAAATGGATAATTGCATTGGCTTATACGTATCATCTGTTTCATTGAATTTAAGACTATCAATGAGAAAATTTACACTCTGTTACTGAATTATTAATAATTGGACACTTTTTTTGAAGATTTTATTTATTTATTTGTTAGAGAGAGAGAGAGGGCACAATTAGGGGAAGTGGCAGGCAGAGGGAGAAGCAGGCTCCCTGCTGAGCAAGGAGCCCGATGCGGGACCAGATCCCAGGACCCTGGGATCATGACCCAAGCCGAAGGCAGACGCTTGACCAACCGAGCCACTCAGGCGTCCCGATAATTGGATACTTTTGAGAAATGAAAACACAAAACTAAATTTTATTATTCAACCCTCATTTATAGAGCAGTTTAGAATTTCTAAAATTCATGTGTATGTACTATCTCATTGCAATGAACAATCTCATTTGAACTTTGGGACTCAGAGGTCATGTTATCTGCCCCAAAATACAAAGTGAGTTATTGGCAGAAATGTGGTTGGAATTAATTCTGGTGTTGTGACATGGTCTTCCCTCTCTACCTATTCTTAGGGTGGAAACCAAGAGTAATAAGAGGTAGAATATGTCTATCCAGAGTTGAAAAACCCAGGTGAAGAATTCTAGAGTCTGCACACTGTTATTGTGGAAAGACAGCCTCAATAGGGCTATATGTGAAATTTTCTTTTTCTCCTATTTATTCTCATATTGGGTATCCTCTGCAAAAGAGTGCTAGAAAAGAGCTACTTAATTACAGAGTTCGATGAAGATGTTTTCAAATATGTACATGTCAATACTGGTAAAAAATCACAAACCTCTCTTGTCTTCAGAAGCACCTCATTCCTTGATTCTGGGTGCAGGGGTTAATGTATTCTGCTGCCATTGTATTCCAATAATCCATAGTCAACCAAACTAACCACATCTGCTTTGTCTATTTTGGCCATGATGTCAAGATCCTTAAAATTGCATGTCTTGGTTTGGGACTGTGCCTAGTGGTGAAATCCTATACAGTTTTATTTCTTTTGTTTGCAGTTTGTTTATGGTCTTTTCTAGGAGAGGTGCTGGAGCTGAGCAGGGGAAGTTACATCAGATCTATGGTTTTCTTGATTAGATCATTATAGACTCCAAAATAAACTACCTCTTATGAAGCAGATAGTAGGTAGTCTTTCTTCCCCAGTCTTTTGAAAAGAGGGCTGAAATCTTCAGTAACCTTTTATTGCCAGAGGGCACACATGGTAGAAATTAAGTTAAGCCATCCTTTAATTTATATAAATAATCGAGAAATGGCAATTGACTTTGTTCATGGACCAATTTAAATCTATTAACATATGTAAACTTTGTATGACAAAAGTACATCTGCTTCATGAATGTACTGTCAGCATCTTTCTGATTTCAGACCCATGCAGGATTTTGCTCCCTGGACTGGAGACAAACATGATCCAAACTAGATGATCCAGAGGGCTTAGGATAATCGGACAGGTAACGAAGTTTTCCTGAAAAACTCCATTCACCACAGTTGAGTTTAAGGAAGTGGAAATTACTTTAATTTGCAATAGCTCATTAAATTAACTCTCTAATTATAGAGGCCTCTGCAATGTGGTTCTTAATTAAAGCTAGTGATTAATTCGTGGCACCGATAGGGGAATGGTGGCCCTTGTTTTGCTTTCAAATGAGGTTACAGATGTATGCAATGGTTCTTGTGTATGACCATGCTGGGGAGGGTTTCTGGATGAAGTGGTCACTAAATTTGACAAAAGATGAAGAGACTTTTTTTTTTTTTAGATTTTATTTATTTATTTGACAGAGAGAGACACAGTGAGAGAGGGAACACAAGCAGGGGGAGTGGGAGAGGGAGAAGCAGGCTTTCCGCTGAGCAGGGAGCTGGATGCGGGGCTCAATCCCAGGACCCTGGGATCATGACCTGAGCCAAAGGCAGACGCTCAACGACTGAGCCACCCAGGCGCCCCGATGAAGAGACTTCTTATCTTGATTTTCTGCCAAAATCTCAAGGTAAATTTCCTTTTAGAAGTCTGGAACTAGAACACTAATGGAAAATCAAAAGTAATCATTCTTATATCCTGTGTGAAGAAATACATCTTGGGTAAGTCCTACTTGAGCCTACCAACATAAATTTCAGTTACCCAATCTTTAAGATCTAATTCAAGTCCATCATCTAGATTAAAACTCTTTCAGAAGAGTTATTATTATTAGTTATTAACTAATAAACATATATATTATTATGATTATATTTTTAGCTAATATGAATGGAGAGCTTGCCTTATATAGATTTACTTAATCTCATTTAAAATTGTCTCATATTATTCATAGCAATTCTGTGATGTGGGTACTATTATTATGTTTATTTTAGAGATTAAACAGCTGAGGTTCTGAAAGTTTGAGTACCTCTTTCAAGGACACACAGTTTATAAGAGGGTGGTCTGGGACTTGAACCAACCTTTCTTTCACTTCAAAGCTGAAAAGTTTTCACTTGCTGTATTAGTTTCACCTCTTTTCAAGTATAGACTTCTTAGATAAAATCTTTCCTTTCAAATGACTCATTTCTTGAGTTATTATCTCTGTCAGTTCTTAGCAGGAAACAGATGGCATACCCAAATTAGGATGATTCTAGGAGAGTTTACTTACAAAGGGATTGTTTATAAAGGTGTGTGTTGGAGGGGACGATAGAGTAGGACAATCACAAGACATAGTGCAGCAACCTGAGGCTAGGAGCAGTGGATGAAGTGTTACCACACCTGGATCTGAAAGGATGAGGGGAGGGAGCCGTTGCTGAGCCAGAAAAAAAAAGGCTGTGTGTTGAAGGTTGCCTGGAAAGACCCATTGATCCTGGGTGGAAGGACATGTCCAACTCTCCTTCTACCCACTGATCTCTTGCTAAGATTCTTATTGGCCAAACCCAATGGGAAACTGGGGAGCATAGAAGTCTTGTCCATGTGGTCCTTGTTGATCAGGCTAAGAAGGCACAAAACAGAAGGGAGTAGAATGGTGAGAGGATATGGAGGGACAAACAGAAGCTATCCAGCACAATGACACATATGAAAAATGCACTAACAGCAATCATAGATGGTTGGCTTTTCCTTTTGATAAAGATGTACCTCAGAACACAGTTTTTCTTAGGATGTGAGGAAAGTCACTGTAAATTTGGCTTTTTTTGGACCTATCTCTGGCTATCGTGTAGTTTCAAGCCTGACCTTGAGCAACTGTATCTGTTACTGTCAGTGGAAGAGCTGTGCTCCTGGGCCGAGTCTTCAGCAAGGGTCACAACACTAGCTCACCTCCAGATTAGGATTACTTATTCCCCTTTGAAAAAGGCAGCTTCTTTGAAAGGTCACTAGGAAAACATCTGGTTTCTCAGCATTTCCAGAGAAAAGGCAGGTATATACTCATTCAGACAATTGCCAAGAGAGGTTAATACAAAGAATTTCTTGGTACCTTGCAAAACAAAACAAACAAGAAACCTGAAAGAAGAAAATGGAAGAATGAGTATTAAGCTGTGAAGATTGAAGGATTCTGGAAGGGAAGAAGTGCTGCACCAGTGTTTCAGGAGGAAGAAGAATAAAGGCAAAAATATAAGGAACAAAACTTGTTATTGCCCAGCTTGATTATTCAAATTATAGTTCATTATAAAAGATATTGGCATACCATATATTTATAATATTCACATATTTACCACTTTTTCTGTCACCAAACAGCCATAAATACTTCTGCAAACATAAATTGACTGCACTTCAGCTTTTTATAAATGCAGTGTTCCAATTTGAATGTTGCTCCTATATTTCCCTTCTCTTTTGAATGTTGTGCATACCCCTTTGCTAAGTTAGACCCTGAACGCTTATGCAGCTACCATCTTCAGTGTATTTGCTATGCCAGAGAATCTTTTATCCCACATACATGTTTTCTCTTTCTAAAAGTTCACTGCCACTTCCTTTATAGCTGTAATCCACCCCCTCACCTCCCACCCCTTTAAACCTTTAGGTGAGTAGATCTAAAAATCTTCTGTAGAAAGTATTCAGAAAGCAGATGTTGCAGAATCTGCTCCTTCATCTGTTGCTTTCTTTGGGGGAGGCTAACTGGTGTGTCCAGAAGTTCCACCGTAAAGAAATTCTATGAGGTACATTTCACAGGTTATAGGTCGAAGTTGGAGGTGAGGTAGTACAGTGATTCATCCTCACTACACATCGAGTCCGAGGTGCACCTTGGACCATAACCTGGAGTCTCACTACAATGCTTTTTATTATTATCCATATTTTTCTTAGCATATTTTTTTAACTTAAATGTGAAATGCATGATAACCTAGCTATCGTTTCCTTGTATAAACCTTCTGTTTTTGCTACATTCATTCACCATTCCCTGTGCTTTCTCTGTGTTTCTGTTCCTTTCACTTGGAATTCCCTCGTTCTCAATGGCTTTCCAAATTCAAGTACTACTTTCTTAGTGAAACCTGCCCTCGTATTCTAGACGAAGAAGATCGTCTCGGTTCTGAATGCCTGCAGTGGTTAGCTATATCGCTCCCTTTCACTTAATAAGATAATAGTATTGAATTAGGACTTTACCATATTTTTTAAAGTTTGTCTTAATTTGTCTTTGAATTTGTTAATGTATGTGTATTTTGTCTTTCAGCTTGTGTATAAGCTTCGTTAGAACTAAGAATATACGTTATACTTCCCTGTATCTCTTACTATTCACAAGGATATACTCATACCGAGAGAACATGGGTCAAATAAACGAATAAAGCATGGTGGTAAGAGGAGTGAGGGACCTGTAGCCAATATGGTAGATACAACATGTGAGTCATCTCCCCAAACTCCACTGAAATGATCATTAAGAAATGACAAAGTGAGGGGCGCCTGGGTGGTTCAGTCGTTGAGGGTCTGCCTTCAGCTCCGGTCGTGACCTCGGGGTCCTGGGATCGAGCCCCGCATCGGGCTCCCTGCTCCGCAGGAAGCCTGCTTTCCCTCTCCCACTCCCCCTGCTTGTGTTCCCTCTCTTGCTGTGTCTCTCTCTGTCAAATAAATAAATAAAATCTTTAAAAAAAAAAAAAAGAAATGACAAAGTGACATGAAGTGCAAGAGAGATGTCATCAAAGTTTGGAGGACATGATGACTTTGTAAAGGAGGAAGGGCAGAATAATCCTGCAGGAGAGAGGATAAAAGGAATCAAGTGGATTCATCCTAACGAATCTGAGAAAAACTCAGGAATTGAAGGCAAGTTATTCTGGAAGTAGGTGGAGCTGAAAACTGGAATCTATGAAAGAAGCATTAGATGCCCAGACTCCCTTAGATCATTTCAGCTGTGATTACTCTGTCTTCTCTGGCAGAAGATTCAAATGAAGGCAAGGCTTTGAAATAGAGAACACAAGGAACATACGAAGATATGTGTGAGAAGCAGTACTAAACACTGGAGAATTAATGCCCATCTGCATCCTAAGGAGTGTGCTCTCTCGTCTCCTTTCCCACATGGCATGCAGAACTCCAGCAGCCAGTCAGGGGATAGAGGGATTATTCTCTGGGATTCCGACTAGCCCAGGAAAAAAAGGACCTATAGACATTAACATTTGGTGTATCTGTAAATATTCCTGATCATACTGTATAGTAAGACCCACCAGTTATCAAATCCTACCCAAACATATTAATTACCCCAAATGCTTTTGATCAGCTCTTAGGTACTTTGTTTAAATGTGAACAGAGAATGAAAGGTCACCAGATCCTTTTAATGTGGAAAAAAAGAATGAATTTAAAAGATAGTTTAAAAAAGGGGAGGTGAGGTGGAACGTAGCCACTTCTCAGTCCTGGGGTCCTGCGATCGAGCCCCGCATCTGGCTCCCTGCAGTCTGCCTTCGGCTCAGGTCATGATCCCAGGGTCCCTGCTCATATATAAAGGAGAAAAACTAAGAAATAACAGGATAAGAGAATTATTCAGAAATATGAAGAAGCAGAAGAAATGGTTGAAAAGTAGAAAGTAGTGGCCTCTGTGCAACAGGAAGGTGGTTGCCTCTGGAATTGAGGCCAATGACTTGCTGGTTTTTATGATAAGACTTATAGTATTATTTCACCTTTTATATAACCTAATACACATACATATATTTTTGATAAAATATCATTTTAACTTCTAATTTTTAATAAAAAATTTAAAAAGAAAACAAGAGGAATGGCAGTATGGGACACACACGCACAGAGGTATATGATGGAGTGGGAAAGAAGCCAGAAGGACGTTCTCGTAGATGGTTGAAGGCAAGGCACAAATTTCCTCTCCTCCCACTGTGTTTTGACAAATTCACGTTCATAGGTATATGTCAGTTCTTCAAAGACTGAGAGAGCTGGGTCAGTGTCTGAGGCAAACTGTGGCGTAAGGAAGGATGGAATAGGGAAGTCTGAATGGAAGGGGGGAGGTTCTTACTGAAAAGCTTATTCACTTTAACACTCAGGCTTTGGCAGTAGGTAGGGTTGTGGGTGAATGGCGTCTCCAGGGAACATGATAACAGTGCTGAATGGATGCTGTGAATCAGATTTCATGTGACGGGTGCGTGGCAAAAACGTATATGATAATACTGATAATAGTCTAACTGTTACAAACCACAGAGTAAAAAATCAGCCTCCTGCTCATTATTCAAGACTTGCTACATTCTCAAAAAGACCCTTGAACACAATTAGCAGCCATGACAGTTTTTCTTCTTATTGCTATTGCTTTATTACTGCCTTTCAAACTATTAAAATTCAGTATTATTTCTGCTCAAGCTGAAAAACTTCCCCAGAGTGTCCTCATGAGGGTTCCAGGCCAGGAATGGGATTGCAATATAAATGGAACATCTGTGGTAGAATTTTTTTCATTTTTCATATTTAAACTTATCTTTTTCAGAGCTAGAGTTCTCTTAAGCAATTATAAGAGATGATCAGATAGTGTATATGTATACACACAAATAAATATTATATATACATAGAAGAGAGTGAGAAAGACAGAGAGCCAAATTAGCTATTCATTTTTATTTGTGTTATATTGGCAACCTATTTTTTAAAGAATACAATCTAGTCCTTTAAGGAAAACATTTTATAGCCAGTTACACAGGGCTTGTTGATACTGGATTCCTAATGAGGTATTGTAACTTGGTTGATAAACCAGAGTCAGAGACTCTGAATTCTATCCTACTGTTGAGTTGTTAAAAATCTGAATAAGTCCCTTGCCCATTCTACGCTCAGATTTTTTCATTAAGGAATGGAGTTGATAATTTTTAGTCCTGTTTATGTCACATGGTGATTATGAAAGGTCAATAATAAATGTGAAAAGACTTTGAGATCATGGCGGGGGGGGATTACAATTAAAGTTGAATGAAATATTACAGCCTTGTGAGCAAATTCCTTTAAAATTCCAGATTTTTTCTCTCTTTTTTCTTGTACATTTGATTCAGCTCAGGAAAAGAAGAGAAGCATACATTTATCACTCACCCATTATGTGCCAAACATTTGTGCTCACTTTGCTGTGTACATCACGATTGAACATACAACCAAAATATTTTTTCTTGGTAACAATAGTATTTCTTTGAGTTAGAGACCATTTGTAAAATAATATTTCGAATAATAAAATTCCCAATTGACTATCCTAAACATCTCCAGTTGCAAAGTAGAATATATGCAAGAAAAACAAACATGGTGGATGTATCACTTCCCTGATTTATTATCAATCTTTCTAAAATAGGAACACATTTTCCTTTTAGAGTGGAAATTTGTGCTAGAGAAGACAAGAAAGATCTGTTATATCTGATTGATCCGGCCTGGTTCAAAAGCCACACTCAGCAGTTCTAATGGGAGGGGATGTGAAATTGAAGGTGTGGCCGGTCTGCTGAGCATCTGCTTTTTGATAGTGTTGGTGGTGGTCAAAAGCTTATTGATTTCCATCAGAGGAAATGAGTAAGTAGGCTTCAGGATGTTCTCTTTCTCTGTTTAATGCTCTTTCACTATCACTCTTGCACAAATTCCCAGAGCAGAGCCTAATAAGGTGATGTGCATTGTCATTGGGGTTATTATTTTGAATGCACACTGGAATTTAAGTGCCACAAAAAATGCCCAATTTAGCAAGTTTGTTTGAATGCCCTGGAGAGAGACTAATTTTGTTGGTGAGTGTAAGATAAATTAACTCACTTTTGGTACTCCAGTTCCTTTAGAGACTCCCATAATTGGCACCCAAATAGCTTGAAAGAATGAATGAAGCTACCAATATGCAAAGTTCCAAATACTAACTATAAAACCAAAGATGCAGACCTATTTGATCTCTGCTATGAATGAATATTCTTCCCAAAGGAACCCCACAAGTCAGATAACTCTCTTCTTCAAATAGTTATTACAAGTGTAGATGTTAACATCTCAGAATTAGCATGTAAGAGCTGGAAGGGGCCTTAGGGATTGGCATAAGTGAGGAGACCCAGGTGGTAGCAGGGAATCATGTTTACACATTGCTGGTTAGCAGTGGAGCCTGAGTATCCTGAACCTTTCTAGTCCACGAATTTTTCAACTATACCAAAAAAAATTTATCTTGTTAGTATATATGTATTTTTTTCCCCAAGAGACAACACTAAAGGATATTTTATAAGTTCTCATGTTACTGGAAACAAACTAGGAAGAGAAAGAATTCCTAAAGGTTTAGCCTAATGGTTTTTCCATTTGTCAATTTGTGACCTTTACATTTTTAAATATTTTTCAGTGAGAGGGATAACTAGTATCTTCCCAGCTCCTCAGGAAGTGGAGCCGCAGAAGCCATCTTTATACTGTCTCTGCCTCTCTGTATCTCCTTTGACCCAATCAGAAAGAGAGAATTTACCCATTGTGGACCAATCTGATTGTTCCCCAGGAGTTTGCAACTGAGCCTTTGGTTAGACTCTGATGATTGAAAGGTGGTCTTTTGTAGCCTGTGCATGGAGAAGCAAAGAAAGTGCTTCTGCTGACAGGTAAGATGGAAGCAAAGCCTCAGAGAAAGGTGGAGATGTGAAACTATGGGGAAGGAGGAAGAGAGAAAAAGGAGGGCAGGAGAGAGACAGAGGAGGAAAGAGGGGATGGAGAGGGAACAGAGGGGTGGGAGAGAGAGGAGGGGAAAGAGAAAGAGAAGGAGGGGGGAAAGGAGAGAGAGAGAGAAAAGGGGAATGAAGGGGCGGAGAGAGAGAAAGAGAGATATACCGTTGCCTTAGTTCCTGAGAATTTTCCGGTGTCTGACTCTAATCCTTATAAGGCCTTTTCTCCCTGCCCTGGGGATCCATGAGATAGCTTTATAATACACCCCTCCCCACTTTTAATTAAGTTGGTTCAAGTGGACTTCTGTTATTTGCAACCAATGAGATTTACATAAAACAAAAACTGCTTTAAGATATGTGTTAAATCCCAATTAGACAGCTCAGGGTTACAGCTTGTGAGTGCCGGAATTTCAGTTGAATTCCACTCTGAGGCTTTGGTCAACATTTGGGCTTTAGTAAATGACTACAGCCTTTCTTGGCGAAGCAGCATCAGATCCATCCTCTAGATCTCCGGCTGGAATTTTAATGGCTGGAACCATTAACATTCGTCTTTTCCGTGGTGGATCTCAATGAAAAATGTGATTAGACTCTTGGACTACTATCTTTTCACTCTAAGAATGATTGTTTAGTTATTCTGATTCTACATGATCCCAGTTGAATTGTGCTAAACCAAAACATTTGTTTAGTAATGTCTTTAAGATTCACTTACAGGCTTGCTGTTTGCTTTTATAATAGCGGTGCCATTTCCAGTTTCTGTGATAGCAAAGATGTTTGGAGATTGGTTTGGGTGATGATATGTAGATGAATATTGAAGTGGAGTTAGAAGGGCTCCAGAAGTGGGTATTTTTGAGGTGTTGTAGGGAAGTAAAGTGACCAAAATGAAAACAAAGCATTTGTGATATTGTGGGCTCTAAAATAATATTTGTGGGTGGATGTTTCCTTGTTTTATGAGGCTACCGTTGTTATATTTTCCATGTTGGTTTCCAAGATTTCCAACAGAAAAACAGAGCTGCCTATTCTAGGTCAGGTAAACTATGTCCTATCCACAAGGGCAAAATGAAGGTTGTTAGTTCTTAGCATTCCAGACTTAAAATATCAGTCTGTGGAGAGAAGCTTATGGAAGCTAGCATTCGTCTGGGTTTCAAGAGTCAATACCATTAAAAATGAAGAAGTGATAGAATGCATAGTTTTCCTCTCCTGCCTTACTTTGGCAGGACTGGCCCAATAAGTGGAATTTCAAGTGACCTACTGGGGAGGTTCTGAAAGATTTTTGGCAAACCTTTAGCAAAATTTTGAGCAGGAGAGGAAGCCCCTTGTTCAGAGCTGGAAGGGGCCTTAGGGATTGGCATAAGTGAGGAGACATATGCACCCATCAGTATGACGTATTTGGGAGAAACCCAGCAAGGCTCCCTTTTCCCAAAATATCTTCTCCACCAGCAACATGCCTGTAGTTCTGTAATTAGAGATTCAGTTGTGGTTTAAAGAATTGCTGCATTAACACATAAATAGTCCTGGGATGTTAACTATGAAATTAATATCTAGCTAACCCAGTGACTCTCAAAAGAAGTCACTCAAGGACTATGAATCAGAACTGCGGGCTCTTTCAAACCACATGCTTCATCTTCCTTAAAATTCTGATATAGTCCCTCTCGTCTCCTCTCTTCCCCCACTATTCCATGTGTCGTATCTCCCAGGTATGTTGGGGGTTGAGGACACTAAGATTGAGAACTACTGATGTAACTCTTGGTGTGACTTTCTGGAATTGCTTTCTTCAGTTACAGCTAAATAAGATTAGACTATTAGGGGACAAAACAATTGGCTGGGGACACGGAGGGGAGAAGGTAAAACTTTGATGTTGAAAGGAATAGTTTTGAAGATGCTTTGTGGTGGGTAGGCTTGTGTGGATACTACAATAGAGATCCTGAGCTGTCTGATGTCAGTTTTGAGGACTCCAGGGTACAGGCACAAAGGTTCAAGTTTCCTTTAGGCAGAAGGAGGATGGGAGAGGATGGGAGAGGCTTAGAGGAGATTAAGGCTTAGAAAGAGGAGATAAGTTTAGGACACTTAAAAATTTGCCTGGGGTTCTTCCTGCTTCTGGATAAATGGAAAGGACAGCCTGAGTGCTGACAAAGATTTGTTCAGCTCTAGAAAATTATTTTCCTTCCTGGATGCTAACAGGGTATGCTGATCTCCGTGGAGGGAGCAAGCTAGACCCTCTTAGATGAGTAGTTTTGATCTTTGCCAATTGAATTCCTCTGGGTAAACCAAATTGTATTTCTCAGTATCTCCTTCCTGAATTTGGCCACACTGCTGTTGAATCTGAGTGTGAGGAACCTTGAACTTGTGCAATGGATTTGAGAAGATCCTGTGACATAGAGCTCCATGATTGGTCTTGGCAGACTGGTGGTTCCCCCAAAGATGGTCCTATCTTGAATGCACATATTTTCTGGAGCAGGACTTCAAAGAAGCTTCAAAAAACAGTGAGCTTGAGAGAATCCACAGGGTCAATGAACAAAAATGTTTTAACAGTCACTTAACAGCTGCTACACTAATGAAAACAGCTAGTTTTCTGCAGTGGTTCCTAATTCCAGTTGATCATCAGAATTGACTGTGAAACCTTAAAAATATAAAAGTATAAAAAGAAGGAATTCTTATGGTAAACAAAGGTATAAAATGTTATAAGTGTAAAAAGTAAAGGTTACTTTCCTCTCTCCCATCCCCAAATATCTTGATCCCTAGATGTAACTGTTGTTTACAGTTCCTTTAGAAATATTCTGTTCATAGACAAACAGCAGATAGAGATGGAGAATAACTGTTTACTCTATGTGATATCATTCCCTTCATACTATTATACATCTTATTTTTCATTTTAGCAATCAGTAAATCTAGATATATTTTATCCCTTTAACATCTCATGGTCTGAATTGAAGCAAGCTCATACGGCTTTGATTATCTTTTCATACTGGAGACTGTGGGAGAGATTAAGGCATATAAGCCATTGGTCCTCTAACTTTACCTGAAGGCTTTGTTAAAACAAAGATTGCTGGTCACACCCTCCCCACTCCACCCAAAGTTTCTGATTTAGAAACTTCTCAATGGCAATATTCTTAATAAGGAATATACCTTTTTCTTTTACACATGTATTCAAGAAAGGCATCACTCTGATGCTTTATGGACCAGAGGAAACTGCCCTGGGCAGTTACAGCTCTTCATTTTCCCATGGTGGAACACAGGAACTCATGCTCTGAATGCGCTCCTTCTTGTATCTTCCCCTTTTTTACAGTTCGTTTCTAAGCAAGGACAGATTTACTGAATGGTGAGGAAGTGGATGAGGAGCCTGCAAACTTCCCCCTTGTACATGCTTCCAGCCTCTTTCTGTGTTCTTTTGCAATCCCTTGAGTAGTTTCTCCATGTGACTAGCATTTTACTGCTTGAGTTCTTCTTACCTATCTTCCCCCTTGCTACCAACCTCTTCCTTCTTCTTTCTTTAAGAGAGCACTCTTAAATAGTCAAGCCCTTTAGTCCACCAAGCAATGGACTGAGATAAGCTGTTAGAGAGGCTGCTTTATAGGCTGTTTCAGTCCAGAGGGATTAACAGGATGACCTCACTGAAAAAGAAACCACACTTAATAGCTTTAAATGGGACTGCTCTTAACTGGGTCACCCTGAGCCACGGCACACACTTCTTATTTCAAGTGAATGTGGTGGTTTGGGCCAGAATGGGTTGTCAGCAAGATAGTTTAAATGCCTTTGTCTTTTAGTGATGAACCAACACCTTAAAATGTAAGCAGAATGAGGAAATACGTAATAGGTTATCTGATGTTCAGTCCCAAACCTTGGATCCTATTGCTGGGACATCTGGAGAAACACAATCTTTCCTCTCTCAGCAAGGTTTTTTTTTACAGATTTTATTTATTTATTTGAGAGAGAGAGAATGAGAGAGAGAGCACGAGAGGGAAGAGGATCAGAGGGAGAAGCAGACCCCCCGCTGAGCAGGGAGCCCGATGTGGGACTTGATCCCGGGACTCCAGGATCATGACCTGAGCTGAAGGCAGTCGCTTAACCAACTGAGCCACCCAGGTGCCCCGCTCTCTCTCAGCAAGGTAAATGAGAAAGTTATAGAACACATTTCTTCTGTTCTTTCAACTAGAGACTCCATCCATGTTTCAACTATGGTTATCCTGAATTAGGGATCTCAGCTGGACACAGTATAAAGTGACAGTGAAGACCATTCCCTTTACGTCAGAAAGAAGAGATCTCCACTCCTCACTTCATCTCAGCATTGTTGTTGGGGTTGAATACTAATTTTATCACAGTACTTAGAACAGAGACATTTTTTGTTAGCTTTTATCCTGAAATGGAAGCTCCCTCTGTTGATAGCCAATGTAAAGAACTTGGGGACATGTTCCAAAATATGTGGTTCAAATTTTTAACTAAACCAAGACTTCTAGAAGCAGTTTTTCCTAAATCTTTTTGATTCTATGAGTATACTAACTTCTAGTAGCTTGCCTTCTCTGTCTTCGAAAGGGGAAACAGATTTACCAACATTAGGAAGTCTTCATTATTAATAGTCATGGTTTAGAGCTTTCCCCCTGGCCAAATTGCTGACTCAATACTTCTTGTTTTTAAAAAAGGAAATAGCTGAAAGGCACCTGTTAATGAGACTAACATAACACAGTAGGGGTGTGTGTGTGTGTGTGTGTGTGAGAGAGAGAGAGAGAGAGAGCTAAAACCCGTCCTTGAAGTGGATATGAAAACCATCATATAGAAAGATGAAGCTCCTTGTGGATCAGTTTTCCTAAAATGCTTAACTTTTATTTTCCCCTGACTATGCTTTTTTGCTTCTGCCCTAAAGAAGCATCCGGTAAACAAATGAACTATTATTATAATGAAAAGATTTATTTCCCATAGGTTTCTTGATAATTAAAATTATTAAATTGGCTAGTCATCACTTTATGAAGTTCTGTGGTGTTATATCAAGTTATATACTGAAGATATGAAGAGAGAATGTTGTAAGATGAGTGAATGGTGTGTTTCATTCCAACTCAGACATGTTTCAAGAAAGGCGTCACACGAGGCAGGTTTCTTCACTCTTTTATTCATCTAATCAAGCATATAATTAAAACACATTTATTAGATGCCTGCTATGTGCCAGACTTTGTGCTAGAAGGCAGAGAGATAACCTAGGAAAAACCAGACATGAAGAGGTAGAATAGGATCAATTCTATAGTAGAGAATATAGAACAGAAAACTGGAGGAATGGAGGAAGGAATGACTCATTGCTTGTGGTCAAGGAAGGCTTCAGCTAGAGGAACTGACTCCAGACCATGTCAAAACAACATATTTTGTGGTATGACATCAACCAGTTCCTGTATTCTGATTCTTGATTGCCCCAACTTTACTTGTGATCATTTTCTTTGCTTAGTCAGTCTACCTGAAGATTATATTCTATTCATACTCTATTCATCTGTATATTCCTAGAATCTGGACCAGGATTATATGCTTGGTACATCATAGGTCCCCAACCAACGTTAAGCTGAAATGATAATGGCTCGTGGCTTCAAAAACCTTCCAATCTCATTTCTTTATGTATAGAATAGAACTTCCTTTTTGTTTTTAACTCCACACTTCTCAATTTTAACATTCATAGTAAATTGTTTGTTGGAACTTTTGGTTCTCCATTTTCTGTCAGTGTTGTATGGAATCAACATACCTGGGTTCCTGCTGCTCTGTTGTCTCCTCCTGATACCAGGCATGCTGCCACAACCTCTTCATTGTCCTGGGCCTGTAGGCTTAATGCCTTAAAATGCCAGGTTGGTCCTTGGACATGCTTATGCTTTCCAGGGATTCTCAGACTGCTTCTAAATCAGATAATCCAGCGATTTATTCCAAGGTGATGGCCCAAAGACATTCTGAACTTTAGGGCCTTGGACTTCTAATCCTTTATTGTAGGAAATTGCCTAGGTAGAGTTTCAAGGAACACTGAATCTGATCACATTGCTTTATGAGCTAATGCCTTCATATAGCTCTAGACTAGAGCATGGATATTCCTTCTGAACCCCAAACTAGCCTAAGAATGAAACTCTACTTAAATACCAAAGTTGAAGGCATCTGCAGGGGGAGAGGGGATTAAGTTCCCTAAAGGAGTAAAAGGAATTGCCCTTGTAGTCAGGTCTTACTGAATAACACAGCTGATCATGCACTATGCTAGTTTTCTACTCTTCTATCTTCTCTAACCCTGGCTGATTAAGGCCAACAGTTTCCGTAAGATGTATTTGAGAGGTGACATTTCTCAGTAGGTCCAAAACTTCAGTATAAAAGCCCCAATATTGTCCACTGTCTCTGACCATTCCATATGTTTACCATTCTTTCTCAAGTTTTCTTTTCTTTCTTTTCTAGAACATAAGTTCCTTGAGGGCAGGGCCTTGTTGACTGTGTATCCCCACATCCAGGAAAAAACAGGTATACTTAAGTGTTCAACAAATACTTGTGGATTGTGTATCTGCAAGTTGCTGACCTTGAAAATCTGAAACTCTTTATTCCTTCAAAGATAACTTATTTCAGATTAGTATGTCCTGAATAGATGATGATGATGATGGTGGTGGTGGTGCTAGTGTTGATGATGATGATAAAGACAGCTAGCATTTACTAAGTTAGTTTACTAAATTATTGCAGTGGCAACAAAGAAATGGCCCTCAATGAACTGTGGCTCTTGGTATGTACAACTGTGTAGTGTGCTCCTACAATGACTCTGGACTTGACCATGTGACTTGCTTTACCCAATAGGATATCAGCAAACATGATGCAAGAAGAGGGTTGGTAAAGCACTTAATGCGTTGAGCTTTGCCCTTTGGGAATACTACTGCTGGTGAACAATCCCAGGCTAACCTCCTTTAGGATGAAATACCATACAGAGAGAGGCAGCATTTGGAAAGAGACCATTTCGGCCATTCTGGCCTTTCTAACTATCCTACATGAGTGTCCAGACATGTGACTGAGGACATCCAGGGACAGGCCATCCCCAGCCAAAATGTCAACTGACTGTAAATGTATGGAGGAGTCCACCTGTTGCCATGTGGAGAGGTAAAACTACCTACATGAGCCCAGCTCAAATTACCAGTCCACAGAATCATTAGCAAATAAACAAACTTTAAGCCACTAAGTCTTAGAGTGACTTGATATGCAGTAAGTAATTGATAAGGTTACTACAAGACACTGAGATAATTAAAATATTGTCTCATTTCACTTACAGGATAACTCTTTAAGGTATATACTATTATTATCTCCACCTTATAGATAAAGAACCTGACATTTGGAAAGGTTAAATAACTTGCCCAAGCCAACATAGTTACTACTGAGGGAGCACAGATACAAACCCAGTTCCGCCAGATTCTAGAGTATGGTTCTTAACCATTGCTTTTATATGGCTTTAGTGATGACCTTTGTCAACCTGACCACATCTATCTCTTCCTGCTTCCTTAAATACATCTATTCTACACTTGGAGCTTGCTACAACAACAAAAATTTCAATCTTTGATACTTGAGATGTTTTTGTATATAAAGCAAACAGAGATGAAGTGTTTGGACAATTTATCTTACAAACGATCCCATGATATTGTCTGATAGAGTATAAAGTGTTTAGTCTTCTATTATTTTTGCATTATTTTCTCTTTTAGTGTATTTAGTGTTTATAGAGTATTGTTAAATACCAGAGGCAAATGGAATATTGTAAAGTAAATGAAATTATGGGCAATACAAATGACAGTTTCTACAAGTTAGCAAAATATTAAATATTTCTGTCTTAATGCTTTCATTGTGCCTAATATTAGTAACATAAATTGTGGTCTAAAAAGGCTATGCAGTCTTGCAACATTTTTTTGCTATCAGCATTTTAGAGGAAATAAACAAGCTGAGATTGTTCATCTTTCTAAAATGCATTGGAGGTAGGTTGATACTCTATCAGCACAAGAATTTTCACTTTGAAAACCAGGAAGTTGTTTCAGTGTCTATGTGGGGGCATTTCCTAGGCTTCCTTATCAGGGAGGCACACAAGTTTTTTTCTAGGACTATTACTAATCTTCAAAATAAGAAACTTCATAACCTAAGAGCCTTAGCAAATAAGTGCAGCATTTCATTTTAAATTACAGGACCTGTCAGGAATAAAACTAAAGCCATCATTCCCAACACTGTGGGGATGATAGAAATCTTTCTAAAACTATCATAGGGAACTATAGATCAGTTACCCCAATGTGGGAAAGGAGAGGTATCTGAAAGCCACTGGGAGAGCTATGGGCTTTTGGCAATGATTATTAAGAAAAAATAATCATATGTTTACTTGTTTACATCCAATATACAAAGCTGAAGGAATGAGTTGTTATAGCCTTGGAAATGTTAACATGTGAAATGAGTATTGTTAGATATGCTTTAGTTTTATAATCTCAGAAATTGTGGGGACATTAGAAATTATCTCACTCAGCCTTATTCCTAAAGCTTTACTTTTCCCCATAGATCTCTGCCATTTAATTACTCTTTAAACACTTCTGTTGAAAAGGAACTCGTCACTTGATAAGCCAGTCCATTCCATTGTTGGAAAGCCTTTGTGGTTGTAAATTTGCTCCATCTAATAAACTTAAACCTTCACTTATATCTGTTCTTTGGAGTGTTTTTTAAGGAGCCCAATTTTCTTCCATAGGGGAGTCTTTCCTCTTTTTCATTTCAGGCATCAGCCTCTGGACTTAAAACACAGGAATATAATATTCCAGAATGGTCTCGACTGTGCTAATAGAAAATAGGCTAGATTATGGTTCCATAACCAACAACTCTGAAATCTCAGTGGCTCATTCTACATGGCCATTTGAGGTTGGCTGGGAGCTCCATGTTGTCATCGTCATCTTTGCTCTAGCCCCCAAGCAGATAGGAAAGCCACTGTGCATATGTTGCTGGTCATAGTGGCAGAAAGAAAAGAACATATGGCAAAGCTTATAAGCTTAAGACTTGTTCTCCTGGAATAAGTAAGGGACACATCTGACTTCTGCTTACAATTCTTTAACCAAAGCAAATCACATGACCAGGACCAAATTCACTAAAACAGACAAGTCTACTTTTTTCCTTGTGTTCAGAAAGAGGGAGACAAAGAGAGAGACAGAGACAGGGAAATATTTGTGAGTTGCCCAACACAGAATAGAACTAATCTTAATAGGAATAGTAGAGTCTTATAAACATAGTCAAAGACTCATTCTTTTATTATTTTAAGCCATTTTAAAATTGTGGCTTTTATATTTGCACTGTTTTGATACATTTGTTGACATGAGTTACTTCACCAATTTACCAATGTAAATTCCTAATAAGATACTAAACAACTGATTCTATAAAACTTAAAGGTAGAATTTTACATTGATTATTATTAATTTCATCTTGTTTATTTCAGCAAGGTGCTTATTTCCCTGTTGGGTATCCCTTCCAACCAGCAAGTTGCTGATGCTTTCATGTAAATCAGAATAAAAATGTTGAAAAGGGGAGCTTTGATTGTGGAACGTCGGGATGGGTCACTAGCCTGAATGAGGTTGGAACAGGCTGACATCAAATAATCAATCAATCTTCTCTTGGCATAATCATTTAGCTAGCTGTTTGTGAATGCACTTTAAAGGACATAATCCAGCCCATATTTTCCATCTTAGAGAAAGATGCTTGTTTCATTTTGGTTTTGCGTATAATGCCACATGATAACACTTAACATAGGTGATTTAATGTAAAGTGGGTTTGCTGCTTTTTTTTTTTCAACCTTTGGAATTTTTATTGGTGTAACAACACATACCTATAAATATATCCCAACATAAGAAAAGTAACATAATTAGATATTCACTAAAATCTGTAGTTTCAATCCAGTCAGAAAGGACCTTTTATAAGAAGGCAGATTTTTCAGGGGCAATATCTTAAAAGAAGCAGATTCATGTGACCTTTTGACAACCCTAGGGAGAAGCAGATCTGACATACTCTACCTTGCAGTTTGGGTGTCAGGGAATCAGTAGCACTTTAAAAATAACTGCAACAGGATAAAGATGGGAGGAAAAAATAAACACTGTTAACAAAATAGATTATTAAGGAAGGAAGTAAAATGAAGCACACTGAACCAGTCATGTGCGGAATAAATATAGAACAACACGTTTCCAGAGACACACTAGGAAAAAACCCAACCCAAATATACTGAAAGGAATCCAAGGATAGAATTAATAGCTAAGTGGGCTGAGATATTATCTATTGTTCAGAGGGAAGAACCTCACACAGAAGGATAAATGTTGAAAACAGAACCGAGCCCTAAACTGCGGAAGAAACTCCTTTGACCAATATATGTATATATAGTAGCAGATCAGACTCTTCAAAATCTAAAGTGGTATGGGGAGGCTAACCATGTTTTTTGGGGCACCTGGGTGGCTCAGTCGTTAAGCGTCTGCCTTCGGCTCAGGTCATGATCCCGGGGTCCTGGGATCGAGCCCCGCATCGGGCTCCTTGCTCAGCTCCGGAGAGCCTGCTTCTCCCTCTCCCGCTCCCCCTGCTTGTGTTCCCTCTCTCGCTGTGTCTCTCTCTGTCAAATAAATAAATAAAATCTTAAAAAAAAAAAAGATTATGTAATTTTTTATGTAGTATTTCAAATAGATATGATTTTCCACACTCCCTTAGACCAGGGTCAGCAAATCTTTTCTTTAAAGGGCCCAATAGTAAATATTTAGTCTTTGTGAACCATATGGTCTCTGTTGCAGCTACTCAACGCTTCCCTCATAGCCCCAAAGCAGCCATGGGTACCACATTAATGAATGAACATGGCTGGGTTCCAATAAAACTTTATTTACCAGGTGGGAGACTGGATTTGGCCTGTGGACTGTAGTGCACCAACCCCTGTTCTAGATCATACATTACTTCCGGATGGTAAAATAACTGATACCTGCTTTCTATTCTGTTCATCCAAGATGAATAGTCCTTAGCATCAGTCCCTGCTGACTTTATAATGTTCATTTGTCCTTAATGGAACAGTTGAGCTGGGCACTTTCAGAGAGTAAAATACCTTTTCTAAGATATGCTGGCTTTTTTTCGGAGAGGGCTTCAATGTCCTGGACGTGTGAATTAACAATTTACTTATTAGAGGTTTAAAAACACCACCTTGTCTGTATTTCAGTAAAAACTAGTATAATTTGGGTTCTTGAGCTCTGTGTTTATTACAGCTTAACTCAGGGGGATCCAAGAGTCAAAATCATGGCAACTTGACATTCAGGTAACAGTATAATCCTACTCCAGAGAGGTCCCATCAATCTAGTGGCACAAAGCAAACCTTAGGACATGGTTTTGCCCTTGTGTGAGTTTACAAAACAACTGAGCTACAGCTATCTTGTGGTTTCTCAGAATAGCCTGGAGTAGAATTTTGAGATACACAGAACCAAATGGAATTGAGTTACTGTTCTTATGTTTATCAAGTGTCAGGGGCTAAAACTTCTCTAATTTTGAGCTATATTCATCATTAGTTCTTTTGCATTATATGTAGCATGCCTGAATTGATCAATAAGAACAATCATTCAATCCTGTCCAGTTTGGGTGTTTGTCTCTTGAAAAATCCTTATTTATCAAGCTATTCAAAAGTAGCACGGGGTGCCCGGGTGGCTCAGTTGGTTAAGCCTTCAGCTCAGGTCATGATCCCAGGGTCCTGGGATGGAGCCCAGCATTAGACTCCCTGCTAAGCGAGGAGCCTGCTTTTCCCTCTTCTTCTGCTCCTCCCTCCTGCTAGTGCTCTCTCACTCTCTCTCTCAAATAAATAAATAAAAAATCTTTAAAGAAACAAAACAAAAGCAATGCTTTTGTTGTTTACATGGCACTTGGCAAATTAGATTTGTCCCTACTACCTCCCCTCTTTATTTCCTTTTTCTGAAAGGCTTCCCCTTCACCACCACTCCTCCCGCCCCCTTTTGCCTACCCTTTTATTTTCATCCAGGCATTGGGCATTAACAGTGGTTAGAAAACACAGTCTGTGGCTTCTTTGTCTTTGAATCCTACATGGCATCTAGCACTGCCTTGCACAAAATAAATGTTCAGTAAATGTTTCTTAGAAGCCTCCTAGATGCCTTATGTTTTCAGCTTCGTGAGATATCCATTTGTTTGGAAGTGAGCAAATCACAGTATTTCGCAGCATACTCATAATCCAATATTTACTTCAGAATGGAATCCCTGCATCATAACCTGCCTAGAGGTTTGATACATACTGACAAGAACTGATACAAGAGCAGTCCTTTTTCTTTCTTAAATTTGCTTTAGATAATGGTCTCCTAAAACTCCTTTCAATCCTTAAATAATAACTATGTATTTGAAAATATTCTGAGAGGTCTTAACAATCCAAAAAGTAAACAAACTCCTGCAAAATTTGAGTATTGAGTGAGAAAAAGGTCAAGAAATGGGCTTTTGTAAACATCTGAAATTTAATGAATAGGGAAATATCTAGAAGTATCTCCTTTTTTTTTCCTTATGACTAATTTGATTAAATTTGGCCAAATCCCTTACAGTGTACTGATGTGATAAGTTGCATTTTGGTTTTTATGTTTTCAGAAATGTTAGAGTTAAGTGCTTCTCTGGTAGGCTTCTTCTGTTTAGGAATGTTCTGTTTTAAGAAAACGTAATACAGAAGAGCGAAATTTACAAAATAAGTAAATAATGGGATGGTTATTCACCTAACGGGAGCATTCTTCCTTTGCAAAACAACTCCCTGAAGGGTTTCTGTTACAGACTGTCCTTCTCTTGTCCCTCACTGGTACTACACATTTGTTTATAGACAATTTCTTGCTAAATGAGGGATGAGGAAGCTGGGTAGAGAAAATCTGGCTAAATTTAAAAAAAAGACTGTTAATTGAAGATCAGTCTAAGAAGAGATGGCTTTAAAGCAATAATGCAATTAAAAGGAAAATATTTTCTATTTTTCTTTCAGGAACAGAATTATGGCCTGAATGAAAACCCATTGGTGTTGTCAGCTTCTCTGCTTCGATACCATTCCATGGTCCCTTAGTTTATCAATGCTAGTTTGGGTGCCGGTTTTGAGCAAAAGTGAAAGAATAAATATCTTACATGTTAGCACTAAAGGGTAGTCTACTGCTCACTGCAACAGGAAGTGTTTGTTTTTAGACTGTAACATTATCTCTAAAAAAATGGAGAATAGATAAAATAAGATTTGCTATTCAAGTTGACGGGACCCTGTATCCTATAATTTCCTTTGACCACTAGGATTCTGTAGAAAGTTTTATATTTGAAGAGACTTTGAAAAATTCCTTGCAAAGGATTGTTTCATTTCATTATTGTCTTTGCCACTCAATTATCTGTTTTTTAGGAAATTAGCATTAGTTTAGCATTAACTAAAGAAAAAGATAAACAAGTAACTAAGTAATAGAAAAAGCAATATTTCTATCAAGAAATGTTTTCATCTTTTTAATTTTACCCATGTTTGGGGGGCTCCTGGGTGGCTCAGTTGGTTAAGTGAATTAACCAATTTATTTATTTATTTATTTAAATAAATAAATAAAATCTTTAAAAAATAAATAAATAAAAAGATTTTACCCATGTTTGGTCACCAGATGTGTATCTGTAATAAACCAGTGGGTTTTGAAAGAATAAATAATTTAAAATGGGTGAAAAGGAAATAAAACCAAAAACCAAACACTTCGAGAAGAGAAAGCTGTAACATTCTCTAAGACAACTACTTCCTTTTTTCCTTCTAACTTACAGATAACCAGTTTTCTCTGAATGCAGTGATTTACAGTACATCTTTGTTTCTTGGCATCTGCAACTTTAAGGTCATGTTGAGGTAATGATCTTGAGGAGATCCTTAGGCAAAGGCAAAGAGAAGTATCAAATAGCCATTAATTTGATGCCTTTGAGAGTAGACAAATCTATAAATTCTAAAAGATCATTGTTATTTAAAAAGTGCCAGATTTACATGAGATAGGGTCTTAGATGTAGCATCCTGCTAAAACCAAGCAAAGAGAAAAGCTGGAAAATAGAGCTCTTTATACAGGGAGGAACGTTTGGCAATTTGTTATTAGGGTAAAAATTTCAAGAGGAAGAGATAGTACTAGTTAAACTCACGCCAAATGGCACCCCCTCCCATCTGCCCTGTCTATCTTGTATTTTCAACTTCTTCTCTGCTGAATTCTTCCTCCCAACATGTAAACATATTCAGGCCTCTCCCACCTGGGAAATTATCCTCCCTTGATCCTGAATTCCAACATAAGCTATTATCCTCCTGTCTTTTCTCTTTTCCTGTCAGCTAAGCTCCTGGAGAGAGTTGTTATGCAGTCTGTACCATCTTACCTCCTCACCTTCTTGCGGCTGTCTCTCACCCCTAGCCTGAGAAGTTTTTCTGCAGATCTAGTGGGCCCTTGCCCTTGCCCCTTTTGTTAACATAGAGACATGTGCTGCCTCTTTGAGGTTAAATTTATCCCATTGCCAGACTGGATGAGTTATTTGCATGTCTACCCCGTTCAGTAGAATGTATGTGGGGTTTGGGGGGCCAGGGATGATATTTAATTTGAAACTTTAAGATAATCCCAGGAGCTGACCCACATAGGTACACAAGAAATGTATGTTAAATAAATGGATTTTCTTTATTGGGCTGCAAATAATTTTCAGGAATTTGGGAGTAACAGGGCATTTATAAAGACTTGTATTATTGTTGGTTTGTTTAAATGATGTGGCCTGTCTTTCCACATGGTTTGGGTTTGAGGGACTCATTTCCTGTTTCTTTTAAATGGTTTCTTGCTCTGAAACCCCCCTGCCAGTTCAGGCCCCTCTCTCGGAGGTCTTGGGCCTTCAGGAGGCCTCCCAGTTGGGTCTGGTGGTGATGCACGACATTGCATTGTTTGCTTAGCCACCCGGGTGGTTGGTTCCCTGTTGGAGGGGGAGGAAGCAGCAACAAGAAAACCCTGAGGAACCCGAATGTGGTCTCCACATCCAGGCAACCGGGGCTGGCTCAAGTGCAGCAAAGTCCCCGGGGAACTTCTCAAAGAGCAGCTGCTACAGAGCTTTTCCGGAGAGGATTCTCATCACATGTGTGATGCTTTACTTAACGGTTTTTTTTTTTTTTTTAGATTATTATAAAGCGATATAACCATATTCTAAAATTCTGGAAGATTAAAGGAAAAAATTGCTTCTATTCTCTCCATACTGGGTACTTTTTATGTAGTCCCCGACAGTCCTTTTTGTGATCATTTTAAAAAGTGTGCTTGTCATCCTTGTGTCTGCTATTTTCACTTCCTGAATTATAAACTTTCTTCTCTATGCTACATAGTCCTATAATCATTATTTTATTTATTGTTTGTGAAGATTTTATTTATTTATTTGAGAGAGAGAGAGAGAACATGAGAGCAGGGTGAGGGGCAGAGGGAGAAGCAGACTCCCTGCTTAGCAGAGAGCCCACAGAAGTGGCGCTCAGTCCCAGGACCCTGGGATTGTGACCTGAGCCCAAGGCAGGTGCTTAATTGACTGAGCCACCCAGGCGCCCTATAATCATTATTTTAAATCAGGCCGCTTTGTTACAGTTACTAAATGGGGAAATTGTGAGGTATATATATATTTACCTGAAAAAGGTTCTTGAAGAGTTTGGTCCCAATGTCATCCATGATGCTGGTGGGCCAGATTCCTGTGATGCCCGGTAATTAGGCAGTTTCATTCAGTACCTGCTCTGTGTTTGGTGTTTCCACAGGTAGAGGTAAAGGCTACCACATAGGTCGGATTGCTTTTCTGGAGCACAATTAACACCATTTTACCTAAGGATTCCAGCCTCAAGAGATAAGTATATTTGCAAATGAAGATTTTATGTCCCAGAATATTTATTCATATCTAGTGCTATCTTTAATATTTATGATACTGTAAAATTCGTACTGTTAAAAAATGCCCCAACAATAGGGGACTGGCGAAATAAGAATATAATAAGAATACGAGACTGAATATGAGCAGAAATAAAAAAAGAGAGAAATAGATGAGCATTTGTGCGTAGGTCAGTCAATCAGCAAGGTATGTGTCAAATTAACTCCAGATGAGGTTTGAATTGTTCAGAACACAAAGGCAAGTTCATCTGAAATGACTTGGGGAGTGTTGAAGAGAGGTTAAGAATCATTTCTATAAGACACAGCTGAGCAAATCTGACGGGGGTGGGGGCAATGCAGGGGGCAAGAACAAGAATGTCAGTGATACTTCCCATCACTACAGGCATCTTTCCTAGAGATTTTCTTAGTTCCATGGTCAAAACTTGTGTTTGCTCTTATTTGCATATATTCTGCTTCCTCCCACTATGAACCCCAAGTTGAGTATGCCAAAGGGGAGCATTTTGTTTATGTTCGTTTGTTTTTGCTTTATTTTGTTTTTTTCCTCTGAAGGGGAAGGTGGAGTCCTAAGAAGCCAGAGAACTCCTTTGTAGCCTGGTGCAGCCTGCAGGTGTTGTTGAATCTTATCAAAACGTGACTCCTGAGATCATAGAGCCTTCTCCGTTGAACCTGCTCTAAAGTCTCCTGGATGAACTAGAAATTTGGAAGTCACAGAAAAGAAGTTCTTTGCTATCCTAAAGAAGAAGAATAGCAATTGTTTATTGCGTGTGGTGCTAGTCATTGGTGATTACCATTCATTTTCATCCCCCCGCCCCACTCCCTATTCTGGGCACATGGTAGAATTATACTTTCTCACCCTACTGTAGTTGGGATGCAAGATGGGAAGGAGTGTATTTGTTCTGGCTGATGAGTTAGAAGGGAAAGTGATGTGTGTTATTTCCAGGCTGAACATTTCATTACCAGTATAATTACCCTCCCAATGCTCTCTTGTCCCCTCTGCCACAAAAGGCCAGGTTTGAGATGACAGAGCACCAAGTGAAGAGACATAGAGCAGAGTTCCAGCTATCTTGGGATGAATATATAGTGAGTGGGAAAGACATCTATATTGTTACAATTAAGATTTTTTTAAAAAGATTTTATTTATTTATTTGACAGAGAGAGACACAGCGAGAGAGGGAACACAAGCAGCGGGAGTGGGAGAGGAAGAAGCAGGTTTCTTGCTGAGCAGGGAGCCCGATTGGGGGCTCGATTCCAGGACCCTGGCATCATGACCTGAGCCAAAGGCAGCCGCTTAACGACTGAGCCACCCAGGCGCTCCACAATTAAGATTTTTTTTAAACCACAGTCTTCACGGATTGATACAAATGCTTACTATAGGATAAATACTATAATGAACCGTTATATAATTTCATTTAATCCTCACAACCCAATGCGGTAGACATTCTCATTTTCTCCAGTTTATAGATGAGGAAACAGATTTATAGTGCTTAAAGAAATTTCCCAAAGTCTCATCTCTTTGAAGTGGCAGATCTGAACTTGAACCTAAGTTTTGTTTGATGAAGCAAATGGAGACACTGTTATACTTTACAGAGCATTGCTTACAAAATAAATCACAAGGCAGCTCAGAATAGGTAGTGACTATTAACTCATGACATGTTACATTCTGAAAGGGGAGTTTTAGTGTTAAATTAGTAAGTCCTCAGGGGGCCCTCTGTCTTTCCAGAAAAGGCAGGATGAAGACTTTCCTTCCTATAGCCTTCAGGCATATCAGGGTGGCCTCTTTCAGAAGCAGAAAAGACCTATGTTTGGCTGGAAGCTCCCCTGGCTCCCAACTCCAGATCTTTGTGTCCAGGGTGCATTCCCATGTGTTTGTGCACAACATTTCAGTGAAGCCTAGTGTGAAAGAGCCGACTGCCTGGGTTGGCCACTTAACATTGGTGTGATCTTGATAAAGTGAAAGTCTTTCAGCCTTGATTTCTTTTTCTGTAAAATGGGAGTAGCTTAATAGTAAATCTCAAGAGTATGCTTATCCTGATGAAAAATAATGTAAATTTCATAGGTTGCTGTGAGGATTCAATGACGTAATGCATGTCAAGTGCTTAGAATAGTGCCTTGTACGTGGCGAGCACTCTCTCCTCTTTCTCTGTGTGTATAACTGATTGATTTGTACATTTTCAAATAACCATTGCAAAGTAACCCTATCTCATTTTAAGATTCTGAAGGTTTTTTTCCAGCAAGAGGAAAGGAGTCTTCAAGTGGTGAGTAAACCAGTTTTTATTTTGTTGTGTTTTTAAACCACATCAAGGATGCAATACTTTACTTTGAGGAGAGAGGTCAGCAATGTTCAAATGCAGGAAGTAAAAGAAACACAGGGAACATTCTTTGTGAAAACACTTGCAGAATCTCCTCTAATCCTCACTTCAAGCCGGGGTTCTTACCTTTTCCCAATCAACTCAAGGGAAGGCCCTTTCTGATACAGAGGGAAAAAAGGAAGACATAAATGGTTTTTGAACAGTAGTGTTTTTTGGAACTTTTCTTGTTGAAAAAATTATTTTTAAGGTTATTTTGAAAGTTTGCCTGAGGGCAATTTTTACTAAGATGAACCAGCTTTCTTCCGAGGGTGGGCAAGTCATTTCCCCTCTCAGATCTTATCTGCTTTTTATCTGTAAAGTGAATGGATTAGGGTTGATAAGTCTTCTTATATCTGTTGTTCTTTGATTCTGCCATTCCCTATTTAATCCACACCCTCGGAATGTGGATCTGGAGCCTGTTTCTGCTTTAGATTGTGGACTAGGAATCCAGCCGCAGCTCCCCAACTCTCCCCCTCCCATCCCGCCCTCCAGCTGCCTGGAGTTAAGGAAAAGTGAGGCTGCAACCCTTTTATTCGACATTGGAGTTCTCTGTAGCATTTAACCTGTTGCTGTCTAACGTGTGGGGCAGAGGAAATGAGCTTGAAGTCTGTGAACAAGGGTGGTGAACAAGTGCATTTTCTTCTCTTTCTTTTTCCCAGGAGTGAGATGGGGGAAGAAAAACAGTGGTCTTTGTTGTGAAGCCACAGTGCCAAACTTCAACCTAGAGGAATGTTTAAGCCCTGAGAAAAGTTACGGAGAAGACTTGCAATTACGTACTTAGTCACAACAAGAGGGTAAGAACTTTCAAGGCACTGGATTGAGGAGACACAAAAGTCAGGAAGTGACCCTTTCGTCGGGATTTCAGAGGCCCCGAGGGGAAACAAAGTCCTCTCACAGCTTGGGGAACTTTGGACCGTACCATCCCGAGGGGCAGGGGCGGGGGAGCCGGGGAGGGCCGTGGAAACTGACATCTTCGTTCTTAACGAGCCGTGAGCGAACTGAGGATTTCCTCGCTGAAAAGACTCAGTGTCCACAGATCCCCCGCCCAAAAAAGAAAGCGGGTTTCAGCCTATCGCCATTGTGGAGCCTGCTGAAAAAGACGCCCGGGTCGCCCTGGCCAGAGCCGGCCTCCTGAATCGGGCCCTGTGCGCGCCTGTCCGGGCCGCGCGCCCGGGTCTGCAGGATGGCGTGCGGGGGCCAGCCCATCTGCGGCCGCGAGCAGCCGGGAGGAAGCCGCCCCGGGGATGAATGGGGCTTTGTTCGCCGGCAGCCGCGGCTGCCCTCGGCAGGCCGGGCCCGCACAACGGAGGCTGTATGCGAGAGGAATGGAAATGAGCCTCCCGCCCTCCCGAAGGAGCCCCATCCCCATCCCCTAGCAGTGCAGAGGAATGCTGGCAAGCCGGAAAGGAACCCTCGCCGGGAACGCTGCTCTCGCGCCTCTGAAACCCCATTGAGAAGAGCCCTTTGATGCAATTAAAGCGCATTTCATTGCAGGCCTGGGAGGAGGGAAGGACCGTCAAGCTTTTTTCTGTCTCCGAGCCTGTGTGTGCACCTTTGTGGGGCGGGTTACTTAGCGAGCAGGCGGGAACTTGAGCTCCCTCTCTCGCAGACGTTCTGTCACATCATAAAAGCATACCCATAAACAGATTGGTTTTCACCGTGGGCGGAACCCAATTTGGATGCTTTCCAGGCTGACCTGCAGGCCGGAGTTCCTGCTTTGAAAGGCGCCTTGGTATGCCTTCCACCACCTGTTCTGTGAAGGTCTAGGCGGGCAAGAAATTGCGTTTGTTTCTGAGGTCACTGCTCCCCATTTTCCATTTTCTCAGAGATGGAGTGGGGCATGTCGCAGGTCCAGAAATGGTCACAGCCTGATGTGTAAAACGATGTAGCCTTCAACTACTGAAGGACTAGGATGCCACGGCTATTTTGATATTCAGATTCTTCTCTAAGATTCCCTTACTTCCTCCATAGAGGCTACAACCCACATAGCCTCTCTAAAGTTAATATTTTTCATTTGTTAAAATGAATATTAAAAAGGCCAGAGAGCCCATACCATAAAGACCTGGGTGTGTGTGGAATTCTTTCTAAATTGGAGGTGGGCACCTTATCTGCTGGCACCGGTGACAGATGTATGGGATTGGAACTCAGGTAAACGTCTGTATAAAAAGATGCTCTGGATTCCTGTTTTGTTGACTTGGGACCACTTATTACTAGGGCTAATAGTCTGATGTCTGTCTCTCTCCACTAGAATATGCCTCCTTGAGAACAAGAACCTATCTTTTGTATTCCAGTGTTTTCCGAGCCCAGAGGAGTCCCTAATCATCATGTCAGTAACAAATATGTTGAATGAATGAATAAATCCTGGAATGTAAAGAATTCATACTAACTTGCTGGCTGTTTTCTGTCACTTACAAATCTAAACAAGAACTAGGGGGAGCTAGGTGGGTCCTGGGGAATCCTTGGCTAGGCAGGAGTTAAGTAGAAGCTTGAAGAGTAGGAAAACATTTTTGAGAGCACAAACATGCTGCAAATGTTTCCTGAAATGACCCAAGGCAGAATGGGGCACTTAGGTGGAGGAGTCATTCTTTCCCAAGGAGTGGATGTTTAATACTGGCAAACGTGAATCATATTTCATATTTGCAAGGAGTGTGCATAGTCCATCCTTCATTCATTCAATATTCCATGGAAGTAGAGCAGTAAGAGTAACGGCTATGCATGATGGGCATCATTGTTTCTTATATGTTGATCTAAATATGTCTCCATGGTTCTTGTTATTTTAGCTCTTGTTTAGACCTCTAACTTGAGTGTTTTCCCCTGAGGCCTTGCATACATGAATATTGTTCCCATAAAAAAACAATAACAGTACACTTTTGCATCTCAATCAGGAAGCCCATAAATATGAGATAGAGAACATCCTTCATATATATCTCCAGGTATCTGCAGGAAATACTACTTAAGTGACAACATAAGCAAATGGATGCTCCGCTCATGTCTCCCCTATCCCCACACAATGCTTTCATGTGTGTGCGTGCGTGCGTGCACGCACGCACGCACACACACAAACTAATCGGAGTGAGTAATATTAAGTCCAATTTAAATTTGGGACCCAGTGATTTCTTGTTTGTGTCAGAGTACAGTATGCCAGCACACAGTTGCCCACAACTTTATTTCTTGTCATGTAGCTCTGTTTGGCTGTCCTTCTGGGTACCATATTGTCTTGATGTGAATATCCTCCCTGACAGTTGAGACTATTCAGACTATCCCATTCCTGTGTGTTTAGCCTGGTGGATCCAACCCACATCAAATCCCATATGTGAAGTGATTCTAGGATAGAACACAAGTTGTACAACAGTATCATTAGCAGTGCTCCTCCTCTGCAGAACTACTGAGTTTTCTCCAAATTACTGAGTATTTCTGTTTCCTTCCGATTAACCAGATTTTTTTTTTTAAAGAGCAGATTTATCCTCATTTCAGATTGATCATTACTAGGCAGTAGCTTGGATCAATCTACTTGACTCTAGCAAATAATGAATGATTCCAAAGGGGTCACTGAAGGCCGGAATTAAAGGTTGTCTGATTACATTGATAAAATACAAAATCCCATGTGAACAATCATTTTTATCGATTTAGATTTTTAAATTTTTTTTAAAGGACTATGCCTATTTATCTGGAAATACTCAGGATTTGGTAATACCTTTTATTTTAGAAACCTAGAATTGCACATGCCTAGAAATTGTTGATGAGGGTGAAATTTGCTGAGACAGTACCTGAAGTAAAGATATTGAAGACTATCCTTCCATGTTGCCGGTTAAGAAATTACTTCCGAGAGGTAAAAGTGGCTTTCCTATGGTCCCAAACTATGGAATTACAATGGCATCTCTCTTCTCTTGATGTCCAAGGTCGTCCTCAAGGTTACTGGTGTTTTAATGCTAGGGAAGCCTGCAGTTTAGATAGTAACCAGACCCTGGATCCCAAAGGAGATACGAAAGCTAGTTCATCTGATTTGATAAGATCAGATTAGCTATATTACACACTATTCTTTCATTTTGAGAAGATTTAAATTATTAGCTCAACTTCTCATTTTTCCCGTCCTGTGATTTGTCCAGTAGCCAGAAAAGTGAAAAGAAGACCTCTCCTTTATTTACCAGATGACCCATGGCCTTCTTAACCAGGGCTCTCTAGAAGTTAGGGTGGAGACTTTTATTTGTCCTGTCTTTGGGGCAATAAAAGGGAGGGGACGCCTCATTCAGCCAGTCTTTGGCTCCTAAAAAGCCAAAAAGCAATGCTATTTACTTAGTCTCTGGGCTTCTAAGTGCTGGGGTGGCTCCTGTTGACTCAAATTGGAGTCCTTGAAGCTAGGTGGGGCTCTCTAGAGCTGTTAGTCATGTGAGGTTGCCAGGGCAACTTAAAGTCTCCTGAGTTGGAAGGCTTCACCAAGTACAAAGAAGAGACTGCCAGGGCACATTACAACTTAAAGGCATGTGTTCAATAACATGTCATCTCTGGGTAATGGGGCTTTTATTTTTATTTTGTGGGATTGAAAGATCAGAAGCCGGAAATTAGCTGAGGAGGATAAAGAAAAGGAAAAATTAAAGGTGGGGGGGGGCTATTTCTGTTCCTTATGTGGGCAATGGTTGAACAAGGAGAACATCTGGTCCTGGAGCAGGTCTCTGTAGTGCTGCTTTTAATTACCCCGTCATTTGGTCTCAGGCTAAATTAGGGACTGTGGGAGCAGCTCAGATCTCCAAACTGACGGGCTCAAAGAGCTCGACTTAGCCTGCCACATAGTCAGAGGGGAAACACGGAGCTTCCGGTTTCATATTTAAACTAGGGATTGACTCATAATTGTAGCTGTCAGGAGGGTGATGGAGACATTATGTAATCTGGTTCTTACGGCGATGTGTTTTTAAGATTTCTGTTCTGTAAATTCCAGAGGAAATTTTGTGCCCATTGAGGGAGAACTTGCTGGCTGCTCTGTGGTGTGCCCTGCAGGATAATGACAGTGCTATTAAAGATTCCTAAGTCTGCCTGAATCCAAACATGAATGAATCTCCCCCTGAAAGGCCCTCCTGTTTTTCCATAGACTTAAATGTGGATGAGGTTAGGCAAAATATGGTGAACTGCAAAGAGGCAGTATGTTGACCCATTAGGGAAATTTAGTGACAAACCATTCAGGTCCGCAGATTTTTTTTTTTTTCTGGGCCACATAGTTCCCTTTACTAGTTCCCATTATTTCCAGCCTCAGAGATTCTGGAAGTGGACATCAGTTGCTCCTGGAAACAAAGCACTGGAGGGGTGGATCATTTGTTCCATTTTCATTCTGCTTGTTTCTTGCCTCTTGGAGGCCTCTGTGGACTGGTATAAATTTGTAGGGCAGGCAGGGAAGGATTGAGACAGACCCAGTGTTTGCAGCCATGAAAAAAAAGTCAGATGAGGCTGTTTAATTTAACTCTGAAGGAATGTGTTCTCAGCACTTCTGCGAAAGGAAGACTTGTGTTTTCATTTGATTGTTCTCTGAACCTAATATGCTTTACCTACATGATAAGAACAATTCATCAATGGAGAATAATATTCATATTAAGAGAATAATAGTGGAGACTAAATAAAAATTTACAAGATGAATTGGGAGTGGTTAGTTTGTTTGTGGGAAGTAATGGTGGTGGGGGAATGGGGAGGACTGAAACCTTCCAACACTCCCTGGTTGTGGGTTTGGCTGCTCCAGAGTTCTCATCTCTATTTCTGCACCTTTCCTTCCTCTCTTGGGGAATCCTTCAGTCTACCAGTACTTGGAGTTCTGGTTCTGCCTTTTCAAGCCCATCAAAGAAGACAGTGGTATTTATAAAGTAGTTTTAGTCAAAATGAATAGCTAAATGTGTGAAAATGTGTAATTAAATGCTGGCTATCATCATGACCTATTTATAAAGTTTCATGTAACTATTATACAGTCACTGTAACTTAGGACATTATCATAGACTGCTGGATAATGCAGAGATGGATAATTTTATGAGCTGTCTAGCCTAAGTTTATTCATTTATATATACGAGGGTGGTCTCTATTATAATCTGTTTTTTTCCTAGAAAAATGAAAAATTAGGATAATTGGATATTTGCCTATTGGTATTTGGAACATATTATTGGGAGTGGGTATTTTTCACTTTTCAGGAAGAAAGTTATTTTAATGAAAAATAATGTAATAATAAAATTAGATAGTATAATATTAAAATAATATATTGTATATACTTGTGTATTTATACACATAGAAAAGCATATTTAAAGGACCAATTAAAAATTTTCTGGGGCACCTGGGTGGTTCAGTCATTAAGCATCTGCCTTCGGCTCAGGTCATGATCCCAGAGTTCTGGGATCCAACCCCTCACTGGGCTCCCTGTCAGCAGGAGGACTGCTTCTCCCTCTCCCACTCCCCCTGCTTGTGTTCCCTCTCTTGCTATGTCTCTGTCAAATAAATAAATAAAATCCTTAAAAAATTTTTTTTTCCTTATATTCTTTCAGTCTCAGGCTATGAAATCTTTATTAGGACACAGTGCTAGTATAATAACTGGATTTCTTTTCTATCATGAGGATAAAGTTTCACATGAGTATTATACAGTCACTATAGCTTAGGACATTATCATATGACTGGGGGATGATGCAGGGATGGATAACTTCATGAGCTGTCTAGCCTAAGTATTCATTTTCCTAGTCATTGAAATGAACAGACTTGATGTGACTCCTATTGAGATACTTTCAGAGGCAACCATCTTTGTAATGGACTCTCTCCATCAGAATATTAGATCCTGGGGTGCCTGGGTGGCTCAGTCGGTTAAGTGTCTGCCTTCAGCTCAGGTCATGATCCTGGGGTCCTGGGATCGAGCCCCGCATCAGGCTCCCCACTCCACGGGAAGCCTGCTTCTCCCTCTCCCACTCCCCCTGCTTGTGTTCCCTCTCTCGCTGTGTCTCTCTCTGTCAAATAAATAAATAAAATCTTAAAAAAAAAAAAAAAAAAGAAAGAGAATTAGGTCCTGACTTGCCTGTTTTTATTTTCCCTGTACTAGAACTTCAGATGGGCTGGGCCATCTTCCAATCAAGGGCCATCAGCTTGTAGAACTGAAGGCAACAAAATAATGTTATGCTGTGGCTTGAGGAAATTAAGCTTAACATTGGATCTAGTTACCAGTGGGACATATTCTCTTTCTTGTCTTTCTCTATCCAAACCCAGGCATTCATCATTGAGGATGAAGGACTAGTTAGAGAGGATAATTGCCAGAATTAATAAATTACTTCTGATTAATAAGAACTATTAGTAAGAATTAATAATTACCTCTTATTAATAAACGGGCGCCTGGGTGGCTGAGTTGGTTAAACAACTGCCTTAGGCTCAGGTCATGATCCTGGAGTCCCGGGATCGAGTCCCGCATCGGGCTCCCTGCTCAGCGAGGAGCCTGCTTCTCTCTGTGACCCTCCCCCCTCTCATGTACTCTCTCTCATTCTTGCTCTCTCAAATAAATAAATAAATCTTTAAAAAAAAATAAAAAATAAATAAAGAATGAATCAACCTTTATTTCATGATATTTAATTAGGATTGAAAATTAGTTGAGATTTGCTTTTCTTTAAACTTTACAAACCATAGTTAACCCAAGTGTGTCAAGTTGCCCCAACATTCTTAGAGAACTTGAGTTGTCCACACGTAAATTTGAAATTCCTTATCAAAACTTTCAAGGCCCACCAAATCTGGCTCTAATTTACCCTTCTAACTTTATTTCCTACTACTCCCAACCTACCCTTCTAACTGTATTTCCCACTTCTCTACCTCATATGCTGGATGCACCAGCCATTCTAAATGACTCCATGTTTTTAAAGCTGCTTTCCTTAGACAGTATTGTCAAGTTCTAGCTCTACAAAGCCTTCCATTATTATCCCTAACCACAAGTAATTATGTCTAACTGAACTCCCATAGCACTTAATCTATAATTTCTCTTACAGCATCTCGTGATATATAGATTTATGTTCAAGCCTCACCCATTTATTTCCTGTAAGTTCCTTGAGGGTGGAATCCATGTTTGATTCACATTGTGTCCACAGACTGCCTTACATTCTGCTTACCCATGATAGAAGTTCCACAAATGTTTGTAGAAGGAATGAATAAAATCTAGCTACAACATTCAAAATACTTAAATTTCTCTGGACAAGAGGGAATCTCTGTTTTTTGGTAAAACAAAGATGGGATTTTGGCTTCTTTCACAGATAACACCATTGTTTCTCCCTAAAATGGGCAGACTCAGAACCCAGAAAGACTCAGAATCTAGTGCACCATGTTAGGTAATGAGGAATTGTTTTGTTTCTCTTACTGGGATCCAGATGAGAATAAGGATGAGGTAGGTAAATTCCTGTGCCATACGAGGAGCAGGTCTGTGGCACTGAGTTAAAAATTTTTTTAACAGAACTGCTGCCAGATTTATTATTTATGGTCTTGTTATCTTTCCTTTCCTTTCTTTTCCGGTTGGTTTGCCAAGTCTGACCAACTACTTTCATTTCAATGGGGCTCTGGAATAATGGCAGGAGAATTGGCTTCTAGAGTTGGTTCTGCCACTGGTTGTGTGGTTTAAGGAAGGTATAAATAAGAATTAATTTCCTCACCTATATAATATCGATAATAAATTCTCTTACCTTTTTCACAGGGTTGTTCTTAGGATTCAGAAGAAAAGTTTATAAGAAACAATATTGAAAACTACAAAGTGTAAGGGGTTCTTACAAAAATTAACAATACTAGAGGTTTCCTCTTGGGATATCTATTAAATCACTATTCCCACTTGGACTGTTACTACTTAATATGTCTAATTAGGCAAAATAGAGGGATTTGGAATTTTGGCTCTGCCATTTACTAGCTCTGTGACTCCAGGTGAGTTACCTACCCTCAACCAAACCTCATTTTTCTCAATTACAATTGGGGATGAAATATCTAGCTCATATGATAGTGAAAACTATTAGTGTCGTGGCTCTGTCATATGTCAGCCTGGCTAGGTTGAATTACATTTCCTAGAAATCCCTTCCCTGAATATGTCTGGTTGGGGTAAGCCACAAGAGACATGTTCACAGTGGGTTTGGAAGTTGAAAGTGAAACAGCAATCATTTTGTGTTTTAGCTTGAGAAGCTGGGGCAGGAGTTTTGGAGCCCACACCCACACACATTGCTGCTATCTGTTGGGGGTGCCGCCTTGGCACGGAACAGCAGCCACCTGTTCTGGGGTCCTCCTTTAAGTTCTCTGACTCTTGGGCCACATGTATATTTAGTTCTGTGATAAAAGGCCCAGGCTTCTTCAAGGAAGGATGCTCAACTCATCAAGGTTAGAGGTGCTAGAACTGATACAGGTTCCAGTTCGTCCTTGTCCTTGTGGGCTCCAGATTGTACTTGCTCACCCGTAGTTTAGGTCTTCTCTTTTCTTCCTAATGACCTGCCTGGTGGACTTCAAACTCCAGCATCAGATAAAAGACTTACAGAGACTATTTAACCAGTCTCCACCATTGTGTAAGGGTTCCATAGTATCTACTCTCCTCTCTCACCCAAACACACACACATACTCCTACCTTCTAATGCTGTGATCATTATTATTAATGTCATTCAGATGTCAGAGAACTAGATAGGATTGTCTAAAGGCTCTATCTATTCCCTATAGGAGCCCCAAATCCTAAGATTCCTCCAAACTCCTGTTTAGTTTATATTTTCATGGTCACTTCTGGCTCACCGAACCCTTCCCAATCTGCACCAAGAGACTTATTCATACAAAGCACTTGTTAGCATAATTGTCTTTACTAAAGATTTTGGTGGCATGGGCAAACAGAAGAAAGGTTCATGTTACAACAAAATGATTTCCAATTGAATTTCAGGCACCGCTCTGTAAAATGTTTCTCCACTAGCTCATCCTTAAAGAACATGCCCAGTTCTCTCACCCTGTAAAAGCCCCAGCCTCACAATATCTTCTTGGGTCCTCTCTCCTTCTTTTCCCTTTTTCTCATCTGCTTTTTCCCTTTTCTTCCAATCCCCCACCTGTTGTTTTCAAGTGCAGAGCAGCTTAACTAGCTCTCCTTTCTTTTTCTTCCTTAGGTTATTGTAGACCTATGTCCATGGCCTTAGGATCTCACTTTCTATTCCCAAAGACTGTTTTTCCAAGAAGAATGCTATTGTAGTTAAGAAAATAAAAATTTTACCTGGCTATAACAGTGACAAGAGCAGGAAGCATATATTTAGCACTTACTGTGATCCAGGCTCCAAGAACTCTTCATTTGTCTTATCTCATCTGATTTCCACAACAGTCCAGTGAGGTGGTCTGGCTTTAGCCTTATTTTTACAATGTTGAAATCAAATCCTAGAAATAATAATAATAATAATAAAGCAATTACAAAACCTAATATTTATTGAAATCATATAGGTCAGGCACTGTTTTAAGCACTTGACTTTTTTTTTTTTTTTGCATTAATTTCTTACAACTCTACGATTTTAGTATAATTATCCTCATTTTATAAAGAATTTAAGACATAGAAAACTTGGGAAATCTGTTCAAATTCACACAATAAATAAGGAGTGGAGCTGTGAATGCAAGCCAGGCTGTTGGGATCCAGAGCTCAGGATACTGTTCAAGAAGCTAAAAATGTGTTTCAATGTTCTCTCATGTAGTTGGCCTCCTATATCACCTTGATACCTTTCTTGACCAACCTGTTATTCTAACCCATCCCTTACATTTTATATCCTTCATCCCTGTTTTATTTTGTTTTCTTAGCACCTAATACTATTTAATATGTTGTATGTTTTATCATTTTTATTTTCCTACCTCCACAATTGGAATAGAAGCTCTGTGAGGGCAGGGAATTTTTGTCTGCTTTGTTCACAGTAGCATTATTAGGGCCTGTAAGAGTGTCCTGCACATAGTAGATGCTCAACAAGTAGTTACTGAATACAGAATGAATGAATGAATGGATGAATGGGACTGCTTACCTAGAGGTCAAGGCCTTCTAATTAGATCATGGAGATACTTAAGGAATCAAACACTTTGGATAGAATGTGAAAAGGTTCTAAATTGCTGAACTCTAGCTATGTTTACATTCATGAGGGGGCTACCAATATTGTGATTCCCCTCTGTTCCTTTCCTCCCTGTCCTCTCCCCTACCCCTCCCAAGTGCATATGTATAACTGCCTTCATCTGGTTGAACTGCCTTCCCTATGAGCCTGCTCTCGAATACTGAAGAATACTCTTTGACTTGCTAGTTTACTTTCTCCACTTATAAAATGGAGCTAATTGTATTTCTAATAACCAGCAAGATTTGGAAGAGATCAGTGAGATGGTGATAGAAAAAAATAAGGCACTGAGTCTTAGGAGGACTCTGGCTATACAAACATACATGAAAATTCAAATAAAATATTTTTGTCTCCTTTCCCTAATTTGAGGCTTTTACCTCAAGGATATAACTTAGTAACATTTGTAGAAAAAATGACTTTTGTGGCTTATTGTTATTTTGACTTTAAAAAATTTTTTTAGGTTATAATTTTAAGGTTTTATTTATTTATTTGGCAAAGAGAGAGTGAGCGCACGCAAGCAGAAGCAGGGGGAGTGGCAGGCAGAGGGAAAGGGAGAAGCAGGCTCCCTACTGAGTAAGGAGCCCGATGCAGGGCTCCATCCCAGGACCCTGGGATCATGACCTAAGCCGAAGGCAGACGCTTAACCAACTGAGCCACCCAGGTGCCCCTTAAAAATTTTTTTTTAACAATCATTAGGAATTACCTAGCATATAAATGTAGAATTATTTATTTATTTATTGAAGTATAGTTAACGTACAATGTTACATTAGTCTCAGGCGTACAACACAGTGACTTGACAAGTTTATAGGTTATGCTATGCTCACCACAAGTGTAGCTACCATCTCTCACCATGCTATGCTATTACAGTACCATTGACTATATTCCCTATGCTGTACCTTTAATTCCTGTGACTTATTCATTCCATAACTGGAAGCCTGTACTCCCTGCCCCCCACTACCCTTCATCAATTTTGCCTATCTTCAACCCCCATCTCCTCTGGTGACTACTATTTTCTTCTCTGTATTTATGGGTCTGTTTCTGCTTTTGCTTGTTTGCTTATTCATTTGCTGTTTTCTAGATTGTACATATAAGTGAAATCATATAGTATTTGTCTTTCTCTGACTTATTTCACTTAGCATAATACCCTGTAAGTCCATCCATCTTGTCACAAATGGCAAGATCTCACTCTTTTTTATGGCTGAGTAATATTCCATTGTGCATATATATCACACATCTTTTTAATCCACTCATCTATCAATTGACCCTTGGGTCATTTCCATATCTTGGCTATTGTAAATAATGCTGCAATAAACATAGGGATGTATATATCTTTTTGAATTGGTATTTTTGTTTTCTTTGGGTAAATACCCACTAGTGGAATTACTGGATCATATGGTATTTCTTTTGTAATTTTTTGAGAAACCTCCATACCGTTTTCCATAGTGGCTGAAAAGTTTATTTTACCACCAACATTCCTTTTTCTCCACAACCTGCCAATACTTGTTATTTTTTGTCTTTTTGATTCTAGCCATTTTGACAGGTATGAGGTGGTAGTATCTCACTGTGGTTTTGATTTTCATTTCTCTGATGATTAGTGACATTGAGCACCTTTTCACATGTCTGTTGGACATCTGGATGTCTTCTTTGGAAAAGTGTCTATTCAGTTCTTCTGTCCATCTTAATGGGATTATTTGGTGTAGATTTTCCCCCTTTAATGACAAAGTTACTTTTCCAGTTTGATTTTCTACTTGGGTTGGTAAATTTCATTAAACTTATAATATGAATTAACTAAAAAGATTATGTTCATTAATTCAACAAATATTGAACATCTATTGTGGCAGACACTGCTGAAGTGTGCCAAACAGCTAATGCTAGTAGCAAAACAGAAAAAAACCCTGTGTTTTTGTTGTACCATACCATTCAGAGATGTTTTTAGAGGTTGCCTACTGTATAACTTTGCTAGGGCTGCCATGACAAAATACTACAGAATGGGTAGCTTACCACAGTTTTGGAGACCAGACATCTGAGATCAAGATGTTGCCAGGGTCAGTTTTTTCTGAGGTCTCTTTCCTTGGCTTATTGGATGGTCATCTTCTCTCTGTGTATTCACACGTTCTTCCTGCTATGCCTGTCAGTATCCAAATTTCCGTTTTTTTATAAGGACACAGTGATACTGTATTAGGGCCCATCTAAATGACCTCATTTTAATTTAATTACCACTTTAAAGACTTTATCTTCAAATACAGTCACTGTCTGAGATACCGGGAGTTAGGACTTCGACATATGAATTTTGGGGGGACACAATTCAGCTCATAACAGTTATTCTAAAATATTGCTGAACTCTCTGGGTCTTAGTTTACTGGCTTAAAAATAACAATGCCTGTTCTAGGGGGCGGAGCAAGATGGCGGAGGAGTAGGAGACCTGGATTTCGTCTCCTCTCAGGAATTCAGCTGGATAGGGATCAAACCATTCTGAACACCTACAAACTCAACAGGAGATCGAAGAAAGGAATAGCAACAACTCTCTGAACAGAAAAGCGACCACTTTCTGGAAGGTAGGACGTGCGGAGAAGTGAATCCGA
>NC_138377.1:71493226-71509819 GCF_054177405.1 Leptonychotes weddellii | reverse complement strand
CCGACGCTCCGGGACAAGCAAAAAGCAAGTGAGCCTTTCCCGCGCAAAGTCCGGCGTGCCTCCATGCTGGACCCTGAGGCGGGTAAGTCCAAGGGCGAGAGTCCTTCAAGACCTGTTTCTCAGAGCCGGTGGGTCTCATGGAAGCGAGCCCCCCCGGTGGTTTTCAAAGCTTCATGTTTTCGGGGCTTGTCTCTCAGGTTCAGGTCTTAAAGACCTAGGGGTGACGCAGGTGCCCTTCGAACCCTTCTCTATTGGCTTTTGTGCTCGGTCCCCACTACGGATAGCGGCACTAGGGGTGGGGCTTATGGTAAGAGGTGTCCCAGCCTCCTGCCTGCTTTGATGTGGGCCTATCCTCACTGGCCCAAAGCATAGGGGTTGCTCAGGCAGGTTTTAGTTTCTTTCTTTCTTTGTTTTGTTTGTTTGTTTGTTTTCCAGAGAAAGTTGTTTCATATGTAGCTGTCCATTTGGTATGTTTGTGGGAGGACGTGAGTTCAGGATCCTCTTAACGTCCGCCATCTTGAGTGGGAACTCCTCTTTCCCTATTCTCCAATTCTCACCTCTTTACAAAAAGAATTTGAGGTGACTTGCAAATATATACATATGTATAAATACACATGTATTATTCAACAGTATAAAAAAAGAAAGGCAATCAGGAAATGTTTGCACATTTTTTCTTCCTTTCTCAGATTTATCTTTATTTGCCTAGAAAATCACTGAAGTTTTTTTTCTCTGCAGATTGTCTTAAATTTATGCTAACTGTATTGATTGGTTTTCTAAGGTGCTGGTCACTTACTCCCTTCCCTTGTAGTTGATATTAGAGAGTCCATTTCACTTGGGCAAATGATATCAAGAGCAGGGGCATCACTCCCTTGAGCGCAAGGGCTAGGAGGGGCAGAGAGAGAGGGAGAAAATCTCAAGTAGACTCTACCCTGAGCGTGGAGACTGACACTGGGCTTGATCCCACGACCATGAGGTCATGACCTGAGCTGAAATCAAGAGTCAGAGCCACTTAACTGAGCCACCCAGGCGCTTCAGTTCAATGATTTTCAAACTGTGCTTCAAGATTCAATCACTCCAGCTTCTATGGAGATATATGACAACCGGCTTAAACTGGTTTCAGACCTTGGATGGGACTGTGGGTTCCTTGTACTTATTTCAACCAGAGAATCTTTAATTTCATCCCTTTTATATTTGGGGTTTTCTTGTGAAAATGGGTTTGCAAAGGGGCATCTGGGTGGCTCAGATGGTTGGGTGTCTGCCTTCGGCTCAGGTCATGATCTCCAGGTCCTGGGATCGAGCCCCACATCGGGCTCCCTGCTCAGCAGCGAGTCTGCTTTTCCCTCTTCCTCTGCCTCTCCCCACTGCTCCTGCTCTCTCTCTTGCTCTGTATCTCTGTCTCAAATGAATAATAATAATAAAAAAAAATGGGTTTGCAAAACAGATTTTGGTTCTAAAAAAAAGGATGACAAGCTATAACTGCCATTTTACTCCATTTTTACTCATGTCTACCTCTCACTAAATGTTCAAATAATTAGATTAAGTCTAAGAGCATTTATTACCTAGTTCTGTTTTATTTAGAGATTTTGAAAATCTACTTCCCTTCCCTCTTCACCCAGTATTAAAATATATGCGAGCCTTGTAATTTTTCTGGGTCATCTTTAATACAGGGGTTAAAAAAAAGATAACGCAAGTAAAATCAAGAAATAACTATGAGGGCAACATTTATTTAAAGAATTCCTGAGAATGGACTTGGGCTCTCTAAGGGGCCTGGAAGTCTTGATGACATAAAGTATATATCTTGGAATTAAAACCACACCAAACTCTACAGCTGGATCACTGCTAGGTATCAAAGGAACCTAGCTGAATGGATTTTGAATTGAATTTGTGTGTTTGTGTGTTTGTCCCAAGGAAGAGATGGTTTTTTTTTTACTGCCCCCTTCCCCCCTCTACGGTAAAGAAGTACATCCTTCTCATTGGTTAACAGTCCTGTGCCTCATTTCTGTTTGCCTCAGTTAATTGGTTGGGTTGTTGGTACTTTTCAGATATCTTGCTCAGCCCTCAAATACCAGTTGTCCTCCACTTGTTTCCTTTAATTTCATTCTGCTGTCTTACACTCTATATAGTTTCACTAACCTCTTCCTTACATGTAACAAATGATACATGAGCTATATTATCTGTGGGTAAAGTATCCCCCAGAAGGTTCAAGGCAACAGAATTATGAGCACTACTGGGAATTTCATACCAAGATAACATGAAGGCTGTGAGTGAGAAAATATTCAAGAGGGATATGGATTTATAGCCTGTTTGGGCAACAGGTTCCTGGTTATGAATTTTTCAAACTGTAAAAAGTAAGTCTAGAAACTTCCTTCACATTGTGGAATATGTATAGGAGCAAAACCAGCTATAAAAGCATTCATTTAGGGACGCCTGGGTGGCTCAGTCATTAAGCATCTGCCTTCGGCTCAGGTCGTGATCCCAGAGTCCTGGGATCGAGCCCCACATCAGGCTCCCTGCTCCGCGGGGAAGCCTGCTTCTCCCTCTCCTACTCCCCCTGCTTGTGTTCCCTCTCTCGCTATGTCTCTCTCTGTCAAATAAATAAATAAAATCTTAAAAAAAAAATAAATAAAAGCATTCATTTAGGCCTGGATGGGAAGAGGGAAAAATGTGTGTGTAGTGGATTTTGGGGGGAGCGAGATAGAAGATGGTGATAACTTTTAAGAGGATTATTTGGAAAACGATTTGCGTGTTGATCAATTCTTAGGGATGTGTTAGTTGAGGAAAAAGCCCAGACAGTGAAATCTGTTAAATTTGTAAATTCAAAGAGCAGCTGTGAAGGGGAAAGAGGATTCCCAAGGGTTAGAATGCAGGCTGAGGAATGTGGAGAAAAAGTGACCTTTTCATCTGCCTTAGGAAATCAGGAAGGGTAAAATATTAGGGGCTATTGGGGATGTATGGATAGTCAGGCTTTGTTTAGCTGCTCTTGGCTCTGATAATTTAGGGCAACTTTCCTATATTTTCCCCTGGCATCTCCTTTTCTACCTTGTCCCTCTACCCCTCAGCTCTGTGATTTTGGCCCCTGGAACCTGTAGTTCTGTGAAACACAGGGGACATGCCCACCATGCTGTGCTTGTCTTAGGGGGCCAGTCTTCGCCTATGCACAAATTTATTTGATCAGTGATCCACAAATACTCATTTAGCACATGTATTTGTATACTGATCACAGTACAATATAAAATGGGACTAGTCTGTGCTGGCATTGTCAGATTGATAATCTTTAAATACTTGTATATGCTTATTTAATTGGGATCAAGGAGACATCTGATTTTTTTGTTCATAAACATCTCTTTCTCTTCAAACTAGGGGACTTATACAAATGTGTTAAAACAACATTTAAATGTATTGCGATTATCTTTCATTTCACAGTTTTGTGATTCTCATAATTGGATAATGTTATTATTTTGAGAAAACATTCAACTTACTTGGAAACACTTACCAAGTTCTTTTTAACATATGTTTAATCTTTTATTCCCTAACTTCTGTGATGTTAAAACATTTCCTGCTTTGCAGAAACATTTATTCTTTATTCAGCTTTCTTTTGTAATTTTTAAGAACAGACATCTTTTTTGGACACACACTTAATTAAAAATTGGTAATAAAATTATTTATTTCTAGTAAATGGGAGCAGTCATAAATAATTTGTTTTCAGAATTTCAGCTGTGACAGCTTGTGTCACAGAATTTCAGTATGGCTCCTTTGACCTTTGACCTCTGGAGTTACCCTGGTGATTATATTACTTTACATGGTGAAAGAGATTTTGCAGATGTAATTAAGGTTATTAATCAGTAGACTATAAAATAGGGAGATTATCAGTGTGGGCCCTGTATAGCCTATTACCATTTAATAAGAGTTTTCTCCAGCTGGTAGCAGAAAAGAAAGTCAAAATTGGAAGCAAAAGAAGGATTTGACATGTCATTGTTGACTTTGAAGATGCAAGAGGTCACATGCAAGAACCAGAGATCAATCTTTAGTTGCTGAGAGCGACCCTCAGCTGACAGCTAGCAAGGAAACAGAGACCTCAGTCCTACAACCGTAAAGCACTGAATTCTACTAACAACATAAATGAACCTATAATTGGATTCTTCCCCAGAACCCGACCTTGATTTCAGCCTTGCGAGACCTTATGCAGAAAAACCAATCAAGGGGTGCCTGGATGGCTCAGTCGGTTAAGCGGCTATCTTCGGCTCAGGTCATGATCCCAGGGTCCTGGGATTGAGTACTGCGTTGGGCTCCCTGCTCAGAGGGGAGACTGCTTCTCCCTCTCCCTGCTCATGTGCTCTCTCTCTATCTCTGTCTCTCTCTCATATAAATAATAAATAAAATCTTAAAAAAAAAAATCTATTTTAAAAAAAACAATCAAGGGGTGTCTGGGTGGCTCAGTCGTTAAGCATCTGCCTTCAGCTCAGGTCATGATCCCAGGGTCCTGGGACCAAGCCCCACATCGGGCTCCCTGCTCCGCGGGAAGCCTGCTTCTCCCTCTCCCACTACCCCCGCTTGTGTTCCCTCTCTCGCTATGTCTCTGTCAAATAAATAAAATTAAAAAAATCTTAAAAAAAAAATTAATTAAAAAAAAACAATCAAGACAACTTGGACTTCTGACCTACACAATTGTGAGATAATAAAGGGGTATTGTTTTAATCTGATAAATTTGTGGTAATTTGTTATGCAGCAGTAGAAAACTAATATAGCTTGTTTTAGGAGTTTAGGTGCAGCCTATAGTTGCACTATGCAATTTGCGAATGGCATGAGAAAAGCTTGGAGGAGATTGAATTTATTTTTAATTTTTAAAATTTCCAGTTGAGGCTCTTGCCAACTTTGTTGGGACCAGTACTGTGACAGACACTGTTGGTTGACTACACAAATCATTACTTGCCCTCCTTCTTTGCTAAAAGGACCCCCCCCTTTTTTCCTGAGAGATCCTTTGATTTCACTGAAGGTAGGCCCAGCCAAGGGTCTACGGGTAAGCAGGCTTATGATCTAATTCTGGCCAATGTAATTTAAGTAGAAGACTGTTGGAGGGCTTTGGGAAGGATTTTACTTCCTGAAAGAAGAGGCAGAAGCTGAGGAGAAATGCTCTGCCTGACATTGCTATTGGCTGCCTGCCGTTGAATGTGGTGTGATGATACGCTGCAGTCAGGGCAAAAGGATCACAGAGATGCTGATTCAGGGCCTTGATGCCTTTGAAGCAATGCTACTACTTACATCTAGATTTATTATGTGAGAAAAATATTTTTTATTTGTTTAAGCTGTAGTTAACTTTTATGTTTTTATGATTTTCAATCAAAATCATATATAACTAATATAGAATTTGGGTCATGAAAGTGGAACGCTCAGGGCGCCTGGGTGGCTCAGTCGTTAAGCGTCTGCCTTCGGCTCAGGTCGTGGTCCCAGGGTCCTGGGATCGAGCCCCACATCGGGCTCCCTGCTCCGCGGGAAGCCTGCTTCTCCCTCTCCCCCTCCCCCTGCTTGTGTTCCCTCTCTCGCTATGTCTCTCTCTGTCAAATAAATAAATAAAATCTTTAAAAAAAAAAAAAAAGAAAGAAAGTGGAACGCTGCAAGTAACACCCTTTAAGAGGTAGGTTGGAGTGGGCATTGAGGACCCAGCTATCTTAAGCTGGAAACTTGACGTGGCAAAACATTTAAGTAACCAGTTGCCTGATATATCTTAGAATGCAGACCACATGTTGACAGAGGTTGTAGTGGCATGGGAAATGGAAGGAAAAATTCAGGATGTTTATGTGTATTGGCTTTTTTTAGTGGCTGTTAATAAAGAAGCCTATTTGGAGAGGCAAACTTAAGTTAGATAGCTAATCTCTTAGCAGAAAGGAAGAGTTTTGCTAAGAAAGGTACTCACTGTGACCTCCAATCTAAATGAACAGAGTTCTGTAGTTTATACTATTGCAGGGTTGGAAAAGCTGTCTTAGCTGTCGTTGGTACCCCAAGTTAAAACAAGTGGAGGCGAGAAAGTGGCACCCTTAAGACTGATAAAACTGGAGCTTCTTACCACAGAGACCTGATTATGTGTGTGAAATGCCAAAGGATTTGGAATAGTACAGGATCTAGCAGCAGGAAGATAAAAATTCTTAGCCTCAAAGACTATGTCTAGACAAAATCTTTAGCTGTGGTTTCTAATGCAAGGAATTGACCAGAAGCAAATAGACTGAATCTATCAAGTTTTTGAAAGGAATTTTATTGTTAAAGTTAATGCAAACATCATCATCAACTGCATATAATTGTTGAGACTCGAAGGCAATCCCTATGTGTCTGAATTTGTAGTAACATGCAGGGACTGCCAAAATTTAGAGAACTTTCTCTTGAATGCCCATCTCAGGTATAGGCATTGAAAATAATGATTAAAGAATATCACTAGAAGGGAGAACCAGAGGCTATGGAAGCAAAAATAGAGAAATTTTCACAAACAGAACTAGGAACTGTCAGATTGACTGCCCAGGGAAATTTCTCCATTGAGAGGACAGGCATTTTCCACTATTCCTTTCCAACAGCATAAGGTTTATGCTAGTATTAACTATTAGTCTTTTCCCACCACTGTGTAGTAGATGTGTTTGAGGTAGATAACCTGTTCTTTAGAGAAAATTTCCAGGCTGTGAGATCTATTTGGACAAAAAGAAGAAGATAGAACATCATAGTTTTAAGGCCATTTTGAAAAGGCAGTTTATACTACAAGATTAGGATATTGTGAAAGGAATGGTATCAACCAGTAGGAATGGGCCTCAATCAGGTGCTAGTTGGTAAAAATACAGCTCACCTGGTTTACCTTCTCAGAAAGAGCCCTGTGTCTACATAGTTTTAATTATTTGTCCTTAGTAATGCTTGAACAGGTCCTTTACTTTGGTCTCTTTTTATGCAGGTGTAAGGTCTGCTTGAAAAGAGCTAAAATTCTTTTCTCCAATGAATCAGATGTCTTTTATCAAACTATGGAATATATGTAGCAAATTGCAAACAAAATAAGGTATGGCCATAATCTGGTCTTGCATTTCCTACTAATCCCTTTAAATTCAGGGAGTCGCTCTTTCATTCTTTTGTTCATTTATTCATTCACTCATCAAATAATTTTAAAGAGCCAAGCCTGGGTGGCTCAGTTGTTAAGCGTCTGCCTCCGGCTCAGATCATGATCCCAGGGTCCTGGGATCAAGCCCCGCATCGGGCTCCCTGCTCAGTGGGAAGCCTGGTTCTCCCTCTCCCACTCCTCCCCTCCCCGCCAACCCCCCCTCCCCCCCCGTGTGTTTCCTCTCTCACAGTGTGTCCCTCTGTCAAATAAATAAAATTAAAAAAAAAAAAAAAAAAGAACCAAGTATGAGTCAGAAATTACTCTAGGCCAGGAGATACTACAGTGAACAAGAGTGTTGAAGCTTACATTCTACTTGGGGAAATTGGTAATCAACAAATAGCTATTTAAAGCACTAAGTGGTGATTTGTTAAGAAAATAAGGCAAAGAAAGATGATAAAAAGTGGTGGGAGCTGGAGGGCAGTGCTATTTTATAAGGGTCATCAGGGAGGTCTGCTCTGTGAAGGCAATATTTTGGCAGAGCCCTGAAGAAAGGAAGAGAAAAAGTCATGGTGATAATTAGGGAAAGAGCATTTTAGACAGCACAAATAGCCAGTGCAAAAGTCCTGTGGCAGGAATGTGTTGAGTGTGATCCAGGAATAACAAGTGGCTATAGTGGCTTGAATGGAGCAAGAGGATGGAAATGTTGAAGATGAGTCAGAGAGTAGCAGGATCTGTCATGCAAGACTTGCCTGGCCAATTATAAGGGTATTCATTGTATTTAACTCTGGGATTTAAGGGTATATCCAAGATTTGTGGGGTTTGAAATTTTAAAGCCCTATGAGCCTTCCATACATAAAGGAATACAACATTAGGTACAAACCTAAATATTGATTTGGAATGGAAATAAAAGTCACAAGATGTGATCAGTTTTAAAGCAGTGACAAATACCAATGTAGGGGATCAGAATATGCTGCCTCTAAATATGTTACTTTGGCATGGGATTATTTTGAGCTGAAAACAGTGAGGAACAGCAGAGGCAAAAAAAACTCTTTGCCTTCCCAGCTCTCATAACCAGGAAAGGGAAATCATACCAGGAAGGGTAAAACCCTTAATCACCAGAGACTTCTATCAGCCCAAAGATAGAGAGAAATCTACCTAACTAACATCAAGACAACACTTCTCTTTCCCCCATAAGTTTACCTTCCTACAGTTTGCTGTCCCTAACTGCCAAAATCCTTTTTCCTTTGTCTTGTCACTTCTCTACAAATTTATTATTTTTTGTTAAGATACTATATAAGCCCCAGGTTCTAGCCACCGCTTTGAGTTACTCATCACTGAGTTAATAATTACCTCATCATTTCTGGCTAAAATCTCTTTGCCACTTAACACATTATTTTGTAATATCGTGTTCTATAGGAAGAATAGAAAGAAAATACCCCTTTCCTTTAGTTTGGTCAAAATTTATTTATTTTTTATTCATGATGTGGAAAAATTCCCTTTGATTTCACAACTCATTATTGGTAATGCTGTGTACATTTTTAGAATTGTTGTCATATTTGGGAGAGCTTTTCTAATTTTTTCTTACATGAACTACAAGATTTGTAAGAATTTTCCACAGACTAGCTTCTGGCTCCATACATTTCAAACCCTTTTTCTCTTCCATTAGGCATGTATTTCTGGTGTGATGAAGACCCTAGCCCTAAACTTTAATGTCAATGTCATGGTATATGCTGGCACAGATAGTAGTATTCTTGGAAGCCACTTCTATACCAGGAAACACTATACACTGAAATAAGTTATGAACCACAATAATATATCCCACTGACTCAAACTAAATGCTTCTTTAGGGGTGCCTGGGTGGCTCAGTCTGTTAAGTATCTGGCTCTTGATTTCAGCTCAGGTCATGATCTCAGGGTTGTGAGATTGAGCCCCGTGTCTGGGCTCCCTGCTCAGCAGGGAGTCTGCTGCTTCTCTCCCTCTCCCCCTGCCCCTCCCCTTGCTTGCACATGCTGTCTGTCTCTCTCTCCCCCTCTAAAATAAATTAAATAAATAAATAAAATACTTCTCTAACTCAACCTCTCCTTAACTAGATTCCTATGTATTTGTCTATTCTAGCACCACTTGACTCAAAGAGAATTGTGACAGAGGGGAAATTCGAAATAGACAGTTGTGGTTAAAATATCTCATTTTACAAACTAAACAAAAACAAAAACTTGCGAATATATTACCAGGGCCTCAGAAGGGCTAGGTGCAAGTGAGGGCCCTGAATCAGCTTAATTAGCTTCAAGGAAAATCTTCCTCTGGTAAAATGGGAAGAGTTGGAGAGTTTTAAGCAAAGCTGTAACATGATAATAAGTACTGTTGTAAAAGGACCATTTGTCTGGAGAGTGGACTATAGGGAAGCAAGCCTGGAAGCAGGGAGATCCGTGCAGAGGCTGAAGTTCAGGCTGCAGAGGAAAAGTAAGAAAGCAGACATAACTCATTCTGTGAGTTCCAGGAACGCTGACTGCTACCCATTAAGCTATGGATGTTCTTCCTGAGAATTCATGCCTGTTCATGTCAGACTGGCTCCCTTTCTCAGTTATTGCTTATTCAGTGATTATTGAGAGTTCTCGTAATATTTTCTGATGTTCCAAATCTTTAAAGTTCAAATTTCATCGACAGTATTTTTGTTCCTGTAACTATTTATGTTCCTCTTTGCTGCTGCATAGATGCCTGCAGTGCTGGCTGAGTGATCCTTCTTTACCAATACAATTTCAACGCATAATATCAGTGCAATCTGTATGTGGGCTGAGAACTACCCAGAAGGACTCTTTACTATTATTTAGAAACCTTGGAACATGGCACTTTGTCACTTTATATTATCAAATATTCCTTTGCCTGATGAAGAACTTTCTAATTAACATCTTCAAGGCCTTGGTGTTCAATCATTTTATCTCATTTATTTGGGAGTTAATTTTTGTGGTGCCTTGCTTTAGAGTGGGGGTTAGTGAACCTATAAATGCGGTAGGCTTTGCAGGTCATATGGTCTCTGTCAACTACTCAGCAGTGCTGTTGTAGCACTAAAGTAGCCATTGACAGTTATGCAAAGAAATGGATGTGGCTGTGTTCCAACATAATTTTACTTGTATAAACAGGCCAGGGGCCAGATTTGGTCTACAGGATGCAGTTTGCTGACCCTTGCTTTAGAGTTTTCCTCTATTTCATCTTATGTGTCCCAAATCATAAGTCACTTAACCTCTATAAGCCTACTATCTCTTTCTTTAGAATAAGGACCCTAATAGTGTCTCTATCTTTAAAATAAGGTCCTGTCTACCACATAGAATTACCTGATGGTCAAATGAGATATTGGTGTGGAAGTCTGTTATAAATTTTAAAGTAGCATATGTCTGTATATTTCTTTCTCTTCCCTACCACCCTGCAACACATTTTCTTACTGTTCCCTCCGCCAAAAGCACACCATATAAACACTCAGTCACCAAGGAAAATTATGGCTTGCTACTTTATCTTTATTCCTGGGACTTATGTCAAATACTGGCTCCCTAAAATGTCACCAAAACTACCCTTGATGGCACAAAGCTGAGTTTTTTCTTACCATGGTAAGGGAGAACATAGCCTTGATAGTCTTAATAGAGCCTCAGAAGAGGGAGGGCAAAGTCAGGATATTTATTGAGATTTTGAAGACCTACCTAGATGAAGATGGGTCTTTCAACTCAGGGGCTTGGTTAAGAGTGGATAAGGATCATGAGATCATAGTCTAGGATTGTGGATATTAATAAGGTAAGGCTTTTGAAGAGGGAGTTCAAGAATCATAGGGTATATACTATAATTTAATACTTTCTATTGAAGAATTAATCAGTTTTTCAGAAAGTTACTGGAGTGAAGAGTAACCTTATTTGTAACTTTTATTTTGGGGGGCAAGTTTCCTGGAATAATAAAGTTATATTGATAAATGTATTAAAGTTATATTAATACAGTCAGTATGCTGTGTATGTATAGATGGTTTGGTTCTCACTTAGACATATTGGTGGTATTTTTGTGAGGAGAAGAGTTCGGAAAAGTAGATAGGATAGCAAGATTTACTTAGAAAAGTGCAGAGAATAATGAATAGAAGACAACAGATACAGAGAAAAGAGGAAGAGGTAGCAAGACTGCAAAGGTCTTCTCAAGCACAGTTTAAAAAAATTTTTGAAAGAGAAGAGAAAATTTGGGGGATGTAAGTTATATTGTGGATGTCAACAATTGGAAAAAGCTGACAAATATACATTGCTTTCAATTAATTGTTCTAGCTGGACAGTTTTATTTTTGTATGTGAATCTGTGTCAAGACTGGAAGATGTGTTTTAGAGAGGTTACTTTTTTATTAAAAAAAAAATATATATATATGTATATATATATAGGGATGCCTGGGTGGCTGATTTGGTTAAATGTCAACCCTTGGTTTTGGCTTGAGTTGTGATCTTGGGGTCGTGGGATCGAGCCCCATGTCAGGGTATATACTCAGTATGAAGTCTGCTTAAGATTCTCTCTCTCTCTCTCTCCCTCTGCTCCTCCCCTGTTTGCACACTCACTCTCTCCAAAATAAATAAATAAATCTTAAAATATATTAAATATATATGTATTCATGATAGAAAATTTTGAATATACACATAAACAATTAGAAGAATAACTCTTAATAGGAAAGTGAAATGCCAGGGCGCCTGGGTGGCTCAGTTGGTTGAGTGACTACCTTCGGCTCAGGTCATGATCCTGGAGTCCTGGGATCGAGTCCCGCATTGGGCTCCCTGCTTGGCAGGGAGCCTGCTTCTCCCTCTGACACTCCTCCCTCTCATGCTCTCTCTCTATCGTTCTCTCTCTCTCAATAAATAAATAAAAATCCTTAAAAAAATTATTAAAAAAAATAGGAAAGCGAAATGCCAGTGAAATGGATATATAAGAATCAAAGTCAAGAGAAAGAAGAAAGGTGACTTTTGTAAAAAATAAAGAATTTCTTTGGGGGAAAACAGTAGAGACGAGACATGGGAGAGTGATAGAAGAGAAAGGGGAAGAATAAAGACTGACCATGTTGGGAGGCTATTGGCTGATTTGTGGGAAATGGTTAAAGGTTTTTAGGAAAAAGAATATCTATCTTAAATTTTAATTTTTTTCCGTTGCTATGATATTGTAGAGAATTTAGGCCAACAACAAAATAGGGGGTATGTTCCCAGGGCTCTCCTCCCATCTGATATCAACTGCAAGTTTGGAGGATCCCCAAAACTATCTTCAGGTTTGATAATTCATGAGAAGGATTCAGAACTCACTGAAAGTTATTATAATCGTGATTATAGCTTATTACAGATTAAAATCAACCAAGGGAGGAAGCTTATATGGCAGAGTCCAGAAGTACCACATACAAAGCTTCTGTTGTCCTCTCCCTGTGGAGTTGAGACACATCACTCCGCTGGCATTGATGTGTGACAATATACATAAAACAGTGCCAACCAAAGAAGCTCATGTGAACCTCATTTTCCAGAGTTTTTTTTTACTGGTTTTTGTTTTATATGGGTATGAACACATGGTTGATCTCAGTCTCCAGCTTATCTGATCCTGCATAACCCAAAGCTCCTACCCTAAGTCATATTGTTAGTCTTTTGCCAGTCTCTTCCCCTTCCCCCAAGAGTATGTGGGTGGGGCCACCCCTAGCCCTAAATCACACTGTTAGCTGTCCAGTATGACCCAAGGCTTCAAAGACACTCCTATCTGGAGGGTCCAGAGATTACCTCTGAAGCCAAAGGCATGGGTCAGATGTTTTCTTTGAGCAAGGCCAAATTCTTCACTACACAGATATAAATCCCTTTTATCATCCCATTCTTCAGTAAAGACCTCTTCACACATGTGAAGGAAAAAAATTCATCTTCAGTACCGACAACTTTAAACATTTTGGTGTGGATCCTTATAGATAGATCTTAGGTTAGGCATAAAAATGTTAACTCATCTTTTCTTTATTATTCCCCAAATTAAACTTAATAGCTATTAGCACAAGTTAGAAAACTAATCAGTAAAATCAAATCACCAAATGTTAGGGTTAGAGGAAACCTTGGACTGCATCTGGTCTTTTGGAAAGGTGAAGTGATTTGTTCCAGACCAATGGAGTTAGTGAGACAGAACTGAATTAAGATTCCAGGTCCAGTGGCTTTTCTCTTAAAAGGAAACTCAAGAGACCTCTTTTTGGATCCAAAGGATGTTACTTTTTGAAAATAGTATTGCCTTGTTGACGTGTAGTAAGATAATCCTAATGGTTTTTTGATAGATTTGGTTTTGCCCCAGAATTTGGGATGATTTCCAGATCCACATATTAAAGTGTATCTAGAAGACAGCTGCTCAACTGCTTGCATATTTTTCTGATTAGCTGAATTGTATATGCTGCTGAAATTGTCAACTGGATTTCATGTTGTTGATAGGAACAGCAGGGGATCTTAAACTGAACACTATCTGTATCTCTCTAGTCCTTTGGAAAAATTTCCCTCCCATTTGCTGCCTCCTTGTCCTTCTTAGAAAGCTATTAAATTTTATGTTTTTTGGATTCAAACCTGGAACCTAGTTTTCAGCTGATTTCTTATTTCCTCCCAAATTTTATAAACATTTAATCAACTCTTTTTTTGTGTGTACTAGTCAAAGTTAGAGATGGATCCAAATGGTATGAAAAGGACCAGCACTTACCCTTTGTCACACAAAGCTGTGGCTTGGGTGGGCACTAAATGTTCATATCCCCTGAATTTCATATGTTGAAACCTAAGCCCCAATGTGATAATATTTGGAGAAGGAGTTTTTGGGAGGAGATTAGGTTATGAGGGCAAAGCCCTCATGAGTGGGATTAGAACCCTTATAAAAGAGTCCCCAGAGAATTCCCTTGCCCTTTTTCCATGTGAGGACACAGCAAGAAGATAGCCATTTATGAACGAGGAAGCAGGTTCTCCCCAGATACTGAGTCTGCTTGTGCCTTGTTCTGGGGTTTCCCAGCCTCCAAAATTGCAAGAAATAAATTTGTGTTGTTTTTAAGCCACCATTCTATGGTATTTTTGTTATAGTAGGCTGCATGGTCTAAGACGGGGAAATTAAGTGTGGGCACTCATTTTCATTAGCAGGAACAGAATCGTGCGTAGTCCCAGGGGGTAAAATCTTACCTGATCTTGTTTCAGCTGGTGGAAATGACCTGCTATGCCAAGCCATTTCCACTCTCTTGTGTGGATTTGCCTTAGCTATGACATGAACAATGAGCAAATCATTTGGGTTAACCGGAGAACTGTTTTAAAAATGCAGAATGCAAACATGCCTGAGGGGAATTTTTGCACCCTCAGTTTGGTTATCGCTTTTGTATACTTAAGTGAAATCAGCTGCAGTGAAGAGATAAAATTCTGATGACATAAACTTGGAACTTGATGTGGGGTCAGGCCTAGGGTAGAACATCACAGGAATCATCAGGAACGCAGAGAACATCAGGAGACCAAGGAGGAAGAGACTTAGGGAGGTGAGGATGGGAAGATGCTCCACTTTTTCACTTGGTGTAATTTTGACCCGTGAGCTTAATGTAGCAGCACAATGGAGAATTTACAAAGGGGTGGGCATATGTCCCTCCAACTACTGAGAGGAGAAATATTGTAAATGTTGGTAAAGTGATAGAACCAAAGTGAGATAAATCAGCTACGTACATTATGAAGTACAAGTTCTGATTTTGTTTTCCAAATGCATAGAAATAAAAGTCAATCTAGAAATGTAGAAAATATGAAGAAGCTTCACCGGTGCCATCTCATGGAGTGAGCCGCCACTACCATGTCCTAATATCTGTTCTTTCCTCTTCTACCTTCCCAGTAGAACTAAATACCCTGTGGCTCTGCCTTTATATTCTAGACAGTGCTATCCAATAGAAATATAACATAAGCCACATACATATTTTTAAACTTGTAGTAGCTGCATTAAAAAAAACAAACAGGTAAAATTAATTTTAATAGTGCATTTTATTTAATCTAAATACCCAAAGTATTATTTCATTAATAACAATTATTAACAAAGTATTTTATCTTTCTCCCCCCACCCCCCATTTTGTACTAAGTCTTTGAAGCCAGGCTTATATATTACACTTACACAACATCCCAGTTTGAACTATGTCCATTTCCTTTGCTCAGTCATAGCTGCCTGTGTCTAGTGCTTGCTGGATTGGGCAGGGCAACTCTAGATGGAAGATATTAATGCAGGGACACTGTTTCTTTTCTTTTTTAAAAAGATTTTATTTATTTATTTGACAGAGAGAGACACAGCGAGAGAGGGAACACAAGCAGGGGGAGTGGGAGAGGGAGAAGCAGGCTTCCTACAGAGCAGGGAGCCCGATGTGGGGCTTGATCCCAGAACCCTGGGATCATGACCTGAGCCAAAGGCAGACGCTTAATGACTGAGCCACTCAGGCGCCCCAGGGACACAGTTTCTTAAAGATCATGAAAATTTGTTATCAGCTGTAAATGACAGAGTAACCTATTGAGGAAGGCCTGAACTGTAAGGGCATTTACTAGTTACTTAGCAAGGATACTGGGGGTAGGACTTTGTTCAGAGGATTAAAAGTGCATCAGGGATCCAGGACCTTTCCGGCTTTTTACCTCATGGGTCTTCCTCAACACACTGGCATTCCTTCTTGTGCTTGTCATCTCATGGTCACAAGATGCCTATAGCAGCTTCTGATATCAAGCCTTAATACCTGGAAAGAGAAAGATCAAAAGTCCTTCTCTTTTCTCTCTCTCAAGTCTCTTTTCATCCAGGAGGAAAAGATTCCCCCAAGCAGACATGCCCTGATATCTCATTGGCCAGATTTGTCACAAGTGGTAACTCTTAGCTGCAAGGAATCTTGGGAAACTGAAAAGTTGCAGAGGAGAAGAGAATGGTGTAGGAGGGCTTTGCCTTAGATCAATCCTGATAAATTGCTGCCCCAGACAAAAATCAGACTGCTATTAGGCTAGATGGAAGAAGAGGATGGCTATGGGGCTGGCAGCAAGTGATGTCTGCCCCAGGGGCATTCTCTCAAGGAGAGGGCGCAGAGGAATATAGTCTTATAATCAAAATGGTCTTATAATTAAATAATAATTACACTAATAATTGCTCCCATTTACTGAGTATTCATGTGCTATGTGTGTTTAACGGATTACGTAATTCTCTCTCTCACACACACACACACACACACACACACACACACACACACACACACATGGGTTACCTGTCTGTTGTTGCTGATAGTAAAATCAATGCGTATGTCCACAATAGCCAAACTGTGGAAAGAGCCAAGATGTCCATCGACAGATGAATGGATAAAGCAGATGTGGTATATTTATACAATAGAATATTATGCAGCCATCAAAAGGAATGAGATCTTGCCATTTGCAATGACGTGGATGGAACTGGAGGGTATTATGCTGAGCGAAATAAGTCAAACAGAGAAAGACATGTATCATATGACCTCACTGATATGAGGAATTCTTAATCGCAGGAAACAAACTGAGGGTTGCT
>NC_138377.1:71464318-71492726 GCF_054177405.1 Leptonychotes weddellii | reverse complement strand
CTGGTGATGGGTATTAAAGAGGGCACGTTCTGCATGGAGCACTGGGTGTTATGTACAAATGATGAATCATGGAACACTACATCTAAAACTAATGATGTAATGTATGGTGATTAACATAACAATAAAAAATTAAAAAAAAATCAATGCGTAATTGTCACATTGTACTATAAGCTACCCAAGAGCAGGAATCCATCCTTTCTTCTTTTCTTCTTCCTTCTCTCCCTCCCTTCCTGCCTTCCTTCCTTGGTTTTATTTCATATCCCATATCACAGTATTCATCAGTATTTGTTAATGAATGATTCCTCTTGTTTACTCAAGATATTTTATGTCTCTAAAATTTTGTTTATAATTTGTGTCACCTTCTCTCTTCAAAGTCTAGTGTGTTAATCTCCTTAAAATCATTCGTACCTCTACCCACATTCTAGCCTCAGGTACATGTCCTGGCCCCTGCAACTCTTTCCGTAGGCTACCAAGTGTTCTTATTTGGGAGGTGGTCATGGGTAGAAATCACAACCAACCAATGACTCAGCAACTTCTTCACTTGAGTTTCCTTTCTACCCAGACTTGTTTGAAGACAATAGGGAAATAAAACTAGTTTCTCCCACACAGAGTTGATGATTCCTGGGCCTATGTTGTATGATCTTTCTCAGTCTTACACTTTGCTAGGCTCTTTCAGTTGGTAAGGAATAGAGATAAATCAAGTTTCCTCAATTATTGGGAATTTATTAGGTGGAAAAAAAGGAAAAAAAATCTCATCTCCTCAGCCATCCAGGCCTCACAGAGAACAAGAGTATTATTCAGGATGAATCAATAGCAGTAGCTGGGATGACTATAGCAATTTCCATATTTCATCCCCTTAGAAATAGACATCCAGTGCTTGACCATTGTGGTGACACAGCCATTTTCTAATTCTGTTCCACTACCACATAATCTCTTTTTTTCCGCCTGCCCCATGGCTTCTGTTTAGTCATAGCTTCCACTGCCTTCAGGTCTCTGTGTCATTCTGCTGTCTACTAAATTTCTCTGAGGTCTTCCTTTAGAATTCTTCAAGAAAGTGTATATATTTGAGTTAACTTTCCATGATCCTTCCATGATCAGTGTTCTTCATTGGTTAGAGTGGCCCCATGCCAGGTTACAGATCACTGATAATTATAGATTTATGCTTTCTATCAGGCTCCTTTCTCTTGTTCAATCATCTGTCTTCAGAATGGAGTCCTAGGGTAAACAATGTATGATCTGTGTCTAAGTCAAGTATCCTGAAGTTCTTTTTAGGTAACCTATTATGCCCAATTGAAAATAACTCTGAGCCTTTTATTTCAGGTGATTTTAGGAAGTCAAATCATTTATCAACTTCCCCTCTCCAGTTTTTCTGGTCCTATCTTAGGACCAGAATCCCTTCTATTTGTTACATGTCAATTTTAATCAGCCATAACTTGTTCTTGGTTTCCCTCTTTTCATTTTGTGAAAGTGGTTTTGTCCAGTGGTTGCCTCTTTGGGGTTGGAAGAGGTGGCTCTGAGAAGAACATGAAGGTACTTTTTGGGTTATAGAAGTTTCATTTATTTTTTGGGATGTTGGTCACATGGTGTGCATCATCAGTAGTTACTAAATTGAACTCTTAAGATCTGTGTGTTTTTAATCTGTGGAAATTACTCCTTAATATGATTAGTTAACAACAACAACAACAACAACAACAACAACAACAGCAGCAATAACAAAGTGGTTGTTAGGGTCCCAACAGGAAACAGATAAACATTCATTTTGGTAATTTAAAGAGAATTTAATAAAAGGCCAACTTACAAAAGGGTCAAGAGAGTATAGCACTCTAGAGCTGGAACCTAAGTTCCCATTAATACTCCTACAATGAAAAGGCAAAGGAAGGGAGAAGTTACCAGAATGTGATGTGCCAAATGGAGAAGACCATTGTGGCAGAAGCTGGAATCTTTGGTCAATGGCTGTAGACAGTACACCTCAACCCTATGGTGCAGGAACTGGGGGAATAAATGCCCTAATCTCAGGTTCATCCTTCCCTCCCTCTGATCTCCTTGGCCATAGCCAACCAGAAACCTGAGAACAAGAAAGCCAATAATCGTAGTCTATACAACTCAGTCTCACAGGGCATAGAGATAGAGTAGAGAAGGATGGAGAGCAGATCTGGAGGGGCAATCAGTAGACATCCAGCATCGTGTTTTCCATTTTCCATGAATTACTTCACATGTGGACAGTGCCCCTCCCATAATTCTTTAAAATGTAAAGAAAGTAAGGCAAGATTATGGCATGTATAATATTATGTGAAAAGCCTGAGGATAACAGAGGGGTTTACAATGAAGAAAAAGCAATTTTAAAAGCTCAGGTTGGCTTTCCCAACTCCTGAGCCCATTGGCCATGCCTTGTACAGAGAGTGCCTCACTGCCTTCCTTCTCAGCCCCAGCCATGTCATGTTGAAAGGGCCAGTCCACCTCCCCCCAGTGGTCATTTCCTTGACCACTTCCTCCATGTCCAAAATCTGATCCTACTTTCCCAAGAGAGAGGGGGATTCTTTTCCTTTTCTGTTTCCTTTCTTATCCAGGCTGACCAATAGTGGGCGTTAACCTTAAAAGTAAAACAGCCAGTTATTTTACCAGCAAAATGGGTTTATGTGTCAATAGCAGAGAGAATGCAATTCAGGATGAGCTATGGCAAACCATGGGAAGTCTGGAGATCAGAGAGGAACATTACTTTATAGAGAAAAGCAGGAAGTTGGGAGGGCTCTTTCAAATGAAGTCTGTTGGAGGGAAGCAAGAGTTCAGGGTGGTGATGGTTTTCTCATTGGCCAGGTTTTGGTATTTTCTTATTGGCTAAGCTGGTTGCTGGACAGGGAGAAATTCTTCCTTCTTCCTGCTGGGTAACAAAGTAGGCTTCTTTCTGCTGGGGTCTGCAACTGACCATGAGTGTTAGGGTATGAGATCTCCCCCTTCTGGCCTCCTTACTCCATTTTAAATGAGGAGGGGGATTCTTTTCCTCCTTCAAAAAAATGAATTATCTATTCAGTTTCACATAGGAATATTCATTTTATTTGAAGAAACTGTTATCCTCACTATAGGTAGTGATCTGGCAGTGGTACATATACTTCCAGACAGCTGTGGTCAGAGAGGTAGTGTCATGAACTCCAGAAGTTCTAAATTATGAGGAGTCATGTCAGGTTTGGGAAGAATATCAGTACAGCAAGGCTGGGCCAGGGCTTAGAAGAAGGTAACAGGGGCCAGGACTGTTACCTCAAGGTCTGCAGGTAGGTACTCAGGGCCTCTCAAGAGTCCCAGGTTGGAAGACCTTGGATTAAATTCCATGTTTATCGCTTGGCAGCTCTGTGACCTTGGGCAAGTGACATAATTACTCTGAGCTATCATTCCTATTTTCTCCCCCCCTCCACCTTTTTTAAAAGAGATGATAATGTGAAAATGTACATGAAAACACTACAAAACTCTATGGTCCAAATGAACATAAACACTTCCTTTTTTGTAACTGTCAATCTTTTTCTGTTGCCACAATATTCACATGTATAATACACTCCCATCATGTCATGCAGTAATTTTCAGGGGCAAAAGCAAGCCCTGGTGGGGAGGAAATGTATGCCTAAGGGTATATTGTGCGTGAAAGCTTGAAAAAATCCTTCATGGAGATTTTAATACAAGGCTACTCTCCCATATCTCCCTGAACTGGATCATTTCTAGTTGAGAGTCACTTTCTAGACAGAAGGTTACAAACTGATGGGGATAGAAAGGGCTGGAAGATTTGTTTTGTTTGGCTTTCACAGAACTGTGAAGATTTAAAATTAGATGTCAAAATTTTAAAATCAGGAGATTTCACATGAAAAAATAATGTCTGTCTTCTCTTGAAATAGAGAATTTTTGGCAGAACCAAGCCTACAATCTCAAATGCCAAAATTTGGCTGGAGCTAAATAGTGGCTGCCCCTTAAGAAGCAGCATACATTCTCCAGCTGTTGTTACCTATTTGTGTCACCTGCCCCTTGACAGTTAAGTTTGCCATCCTTGCTCTAGACTATCAAGGAATCATTGCTACTGCAGCCAGAAGGAACCCCAAGATGTCACTGAGGCCTGGCTTTGCTTTTAGTCAGGTCAGGTTTTGATTTCCCCATTTATAGCAGAAGCCTCCTGGTTCAAATGATATGCCCAATCTTACCCATGTTGGGGCAATGGAGGAGACTGAGCAGAATTGAGGTCAACTCCCTCCCAGTGAAGAGCCTTTTCCTAGCACAGTGTGTTCCTTCTCAAACAGCGTATCACAGTTTCTGAAGCCCAGTCAGTGGAGCCATTGTGAGGAAAGGTCAAACCTTAGATGAGCGAGGTTTCTGGAGTGCAATGCTTCCAACACCGGAACACACACAAGCTCTCGTGTAGCTGACCTTGAGCCCAGCCGCCCAGCTCCACTGGAACAAACGTGAACTTCAGAGCAGGGCCGGAAGGGCTGTGAGTTTGGTCAGCTAGTGTCCTTGACCCTTTGGCAAGGATCCCAGGCTGAAGAAACCCTCTGCGTTTCTTGGTGTGGGATGGAGAAGAAAGATGAGGGAGGGGAAGGAGGGGAGAAAAACAGGGATACAGAGCATAGCTGTTTTCTTTTCTCCCAGAAATTGAGCTTTTGTGTTCCTGGGCCACATGTGTGCTGTGAGGTTTTCATTTTCTTTCTTTTTTTGCAGCTCAGGGATTGGTGTGTTGCTGTATTGCTGAGTGTTTGTTTTGGCTGCTAGAGGAAGTATTGACAAAGGAAGTGGGAGAACAAACATAATTTTGTAAGCAGCCGGCCTGAGAGGAACAATAAAGCAGAACTGGAGACAGCATGTCGGGGTTGAGATTCTCGGGGACTGTTTAATGCCGGCATCCAGGAGCTTGTGGCCACTGAGGAGTGGGAATGTGGGGGTTTTTAGACCAACAGGGGATTCTGTTGATCTGTGCTTTGCAACTCTGTTTCTGTGTTGTGGTGGATGCCTTCTCCGGGCCTCAGCTTCTCCCCTGCCCCCCACCGTTTCCTCCCATGTGTTAAATACTAGAACCACAGGCCTTTTCTAAGGAGGGGATAGTCTATACGGTGTGTCTGTGTGTGGGGAGGTTAAATAATATTATGATATGGGATTATGAAGAGGATCCCATAAAAATTTGGTGTTATCTTTAGGAATTTTAAAAATACCTGAAGACTGTCAAAATCCCAAGTGATTATTTAGTGAAATCTGGAAAGAATACTCTTTTACTTTCCACCTGTCTACAGACCAGCTAGAGGTTAGAGGAGAATTTTCACACATTCAAGTGATGGCACCAAGGGACCTTGGTGGGCTTGAGAGAAGTTCAAGAACTCACTTGTGAATAGTAAATGTACACACAGTGTCATGGGTATATGGTTGAAGAAACCCCCTTTGCTATAGATTTAGAAAATGGATCAGGGCACATCAGAGGTGGCTGAGGTACAGTCCCTCCTAGAGACAGGGGACAGAATGATGTACCCTTTATTTTTTCCCATGGATGGGAAATGAAAAGGTGGATGAAATCCCATGTTTGCATGACTGCTGGGAGTTATTAAGTGCTGGAGCCTTGACTTAGACTGAACTCATTTTCTGGGCCTCTGGGTACGAATGTTCCTTAAAATGTTGATGTTTTCTGAAGCATTTTCTGCAGCTAAGAAAAAGGTATATCTTTTTCTCTAGAATAACCTTAGAAGGACACCTAGATATTAGGTAACAGCTCTGTATGAAAAGCTGTATTGTTATCTTTGAAAGGCTAGATTAGCTCAAGGTTTATAACATACTTCTGTTTTTCTTCTTTCATAAGGTAATAAGGGAAGAGTGTGAGGTGGTGAGGGCAGACCTCGCTTAGGGCACTAAGGAATTTACAGGAAATGTCATTGCTTTATAAAGCTGTAGCACGTTTGTGGTGGTTTAGGCCACTCAGATGTGTAAAGCTTCTGGTTCACTACTGTTTCTCAGGATAAGGTCTTTTTCCCCATCTGGGTCTGGACAAATGGAAAGATGGAAGTGCTAGGTAGGTTGGATAGAGAAGGAGGTTGTGAATGTACAAGTCAACAAATGTGTGAAATATGTCTCTAAACGGGTATCAGTTTAAATTTATCTCTAAGTGGGTATGAGCAGGTGTGCCTGACTGACTATGGTTTCTGGCACTGTTAGTTCTCTGGATCTCTGCTGAAACTGTCACCTTGGAAAGCAGCTGTACCTTATGCTTAAAGATATCTGGAGCTACTGCCGGATTGTTCTGCATGAGGAGAGGATAGCTTTAGTACTGTCTCTTGACTGTTCTCTTGAATTTTCTTTTTTTCCTGATCTTTTTGAGATATAATTGACAAAAATTGTGTATATTTAAGATGTAAAATTTGATGTTTTGACACATGAATACTCTTGAATTTCCATATTATAAGACACAGAGAAATATCTTTTGGAAAATTACTATTTTTCTTAAAGTGTACTGGTATCTATTTAATATTTGAGTTAATGAGGGAGGAAGAGGGGGCTTTTACCAAAGAATGTGGAAACGGATTCTGGCACAAGCTCTGGGCAAAAAAACAAAACAAAACAAAACAAAACAAAACAAAACAACTTACTTTTGCTGGGCTTTTGGGAAAACCACTTGCCATCTATGTACCTTGTTTTTACCTTTTCATGTCTATATCATGGAAAGATCTTATTGCAGCATATATTTTCTGAGATGGTCCCAATTTTGAACATTTATAGTGCCCACAGATCATTTAAATGCTAGAGAAATGCCAATATTTTGTCATTTTAGTATCTATATATTATGACTTAGAATAGTTTTTTTTTTATGACACTCTTCTGGGCCTTTTAAAATCTTTTTAAAAAATCAGCTTTATTGAGATATAATTCACATACCATAATATTCACCCACTTAAAGTATTTAGTTTATTTACAAAGTGTGCAACTATTATTGCAATCTTAATTTAAAATATTTCATTATCTCGTAAAGAAATCCATTAGCAGCCATTCGCCATTCTCTTCTCCCTCCAGCCCATGGTAACCACTAATCTACTTTTTCTCTCTATAAATTTGCCTATTCTGGACATTCCATATAAATGGAATCATATAATATGTGGTCTTTTGTGACTGGCTTCTTTCTTTAAGTATTGTTTTTCAGGTCCCTCCATGTTGCAGCAGTATCAGTACTTCATTTTTTATTTCTGAATAATATTCCATTATATGGCCATCCTACATTTTGTCTGTTCATCAGTTGAGATGTTGGGTTGTTTTTACTTTTGGCTGTTATGAATAACGTTGCTATGCTTATTCATGTATAAGATTTTGTATGGACATATGTTTATATTTCTCTTGGGAATATACCTAGGAGTGGGCTTGCTGGGTCATATGGTAACTGCATTTACTTGTGGAGGAGTTTCTAGAGAATGCCAGGACCTGCAGCCTGGTGACCTCCTCAGTGGTTACATAGCTCTTGTCATCAAGAACCTTTACAAAGGTTGTGTCAGACAGACCCTAAGGTGACTCCTAGTTATCCGTACCTCCTGGTGCTCACATTTTTGTGTAATCTCCTCCCTTTGAGTTGGGGAGGAACTTTGACTTGCTTCCTACCAATAGTATATGACAATCATGGTGGAATGTTCCTTTGGTGATGCTATAATTGGTAAGACTCCATTTTAACAGACTAGAGACTTTCCTTGAGGGTTTGAAGTAAGTAGAGATGCTCAAGAAACCCATGTAGCAAGGAACTGCAGGTGGCCTGTAGGATGTAAGGGCAGCCGTCAGCAATATAGCCATCAGTCATACAGCTGCAAGGAGATGAATTCTGCCACAACTGGAATGAACTTGGAAGTAAATTCTTCCCCAGTTGAGCCTTTGATGAAAATGTAGCCCGGGTAATACTTGATTGAAGCCTTATGAGATGCTAAGCAGAGGACCCAGATTCATGGAAACTGAGATAATGACTGTGTGGTGCTTTATGCGGCTAAGTTTGAGGTAATTTGTTATGCAGCATTAGAACACAAATTCAGATTTAGGATTTGGTTCCATTATATAACCTGAGCTGGGTGCCACTGAGTTTATTTGTCAAGGCAGATGTCCTCTTTATTTATGTGTATGATTATCATAAAAGGACAAACTGCTATAGAAGTTCAGGTATGTGCTTGGTGGCTATGAAATAACTGTATCTAAGTTATAATTTCTAGAATGGGAAAAGGATAGTGGCAGAAATAAGAAAGTTCCACTCTGCCTCCTTGACTGGAATGGGATACATGCATCTCTAGAAACTTCCTTCCAAGGAGAAACAATAATCAGAATAATAGTAACTTATATAATGAGTACTGCTATTTATTAGGGAGTATAGTGGTGGGAGGATGAACATGAACTTGAGATCATGCCCTGATGGAGTTATGGAATCTTTCTAATTGTCTAGCCCTCTATGCAGACATAAGCTTAATCTTGATACTAGCTTTCCCTTGCACTTCATTAGCCACATAATAACCAAACAATCTCAGCATGGTGAGCATCACTTCTATTTTTAGAGCCCAACTAGGACTATTCCATCCTTCTTAGTCATCCATTTCTATATTTAACAACTCTTAAAATCAGAATTTTTAACTTAGAGCTCACATAAATCCTTTCTTCTTCAGTTAAAGCCTCTGTTCTTCTATACCTGCCCCCAAACAGATGGTAACAGCTGATTATGTGAATCTCTTGATTGTCTTTGTCATACCATTTTGTTGTGTTACATTTAATTCCTTACTGACTAAAGTGAAGAGAGGGAGGTGGATTTTATTCTGTAGCACAGAGACACATGTGAAATGCCTTTTTACTTCCTCTGTGTTCTTACTTTAATTTCAAACCCTGTATGGATGACTCCATGTGCAGTAACAAATATAAAAAGTCATGCCTGTTGTAACATACAGCTAGAAAACTAACCAGACTTACCTCAGATGACTTGGAATTTTGCTAGTTAGGGGAACAGAGCAGTTGAAACTGATGAGAAATGAATGTCTGATAACCAGTGGAATGGAAGATTGAATCATCCCTGAAATTTACATCTTCCCATACCTCACACTAGTTTCATAAAGAAGCAAATCATTGTTTTGTTAAGAATGGAATCAACTGGGCGCCTGGGTGGCTCAGTTGGTTAAGCGACTGCCTTCGGCTCAGGTCATGATCCTGGAGTCCCTGGATCGAGTCCCGCATTGGGCTCCCTGCTTGGCAGGGAGCCTGCTTCTCCCTCTGACCCTCCCCCCTCTCACGTGCTCTCTGTCTCTCTCATTCTCTCTGTCTCAAATAAATAAAATCTTTAAAAAAAAAAAAAAAAAGAATGGAATCAACTGTTTCTCCTTATATTCACAACAGTGCCATCCATATTCCGGCCATAGGGAAGAGAGATAAAATGGGTGGAATCATTTTTTTTAGGTGATGTACATCATAGAACAAGTTTGTCAGGAAACAACCAAATATTACTTGGACATGGTAAGGGTAGCTCTTTCCATGAATAGGGTCTCATCATTTTTCTTTGTTTTTATTTAATTTTAAATTTTTATTTATTTATTTATTTTTATTATTATGTTATGTTAATCACCATACATTACATCATTAGTTTTTGATGTAGTGTTCCATGATGCATTGTTTTCGTAGAAAACCCAGTGCTCCATGCAGAACGTGTCCTCTTTAATACCCATCACCAGGCTAACCCATCCTCTCACCTAATACATTATATGTTAAAAAAAAAAAAAAAAAAAGAAGATAGCAGGAGGGGAGGAATGAAGGGGGGGAAATCGGAGGGGGAGATGAACCATGAGAGACGATGGACTTTGTTTTTATTTTTTATATTGATTAAAGAAGTGTGTGATTGCACTCTTATAGAACAAATAGGGATGATGTTTATATTTACATAGCTGATTTCATTTATTTTTGACAATTATTTTCATTTTTGGTTATCAAAAAACCGTTTTTACCTCTCTGCAGTGCTGGGACATTATATTGTGATGTTGTCTTATTTCCCCATTCCATTACCCATATCGCTACAATATTTTGCAATAGAAGTCCTTGGGTCTGTACTTGCTGTTCTGCATTTATTCCTCTTGGTAACTGGTGAGTGGGAATTTTCTGGATGGCAAATACTATCTTGGCTGTTCTTTCTAGTGTCTGGCTCCTTGGCCCTCTTGAGTTGGGAATATCAGTCTGCCAAGCCCTGTCTCTGTAACTGTAATTCCACATACTTCACAGATCCTTTTTATAAAGGCATATTCTTGTCCATTTGGACCCAAACAGAATTAGTAAATGTTACATAACAGTTATAAATTATAAAATGTTCTGTAGTGTACACGGTTTTAATTAAGTGTACAGGGCATACATTGTCATGAAGATTAAACGGAGATAGAGCTGATTCTAAACATTTTGCTGTTTTTCTCTTTGTCCTAAATATAGACTGCACTAGGTAATTTTCATACCATTAGCCCTGCTTATTCCAGTTCATTCTTTGCTGTTACTTGTTGTTCATGTGTTAAATACCACATTAACACCTCCCTGCTACTTCCACAAGAGACACCAGGACTTAGCTGATTTTCAACCTGTTTCACCTCTTGGGACTTTATGGGCTTCAAACTCTGTTTAGCATTATTTTGCTTCTCAATTGTCCTTTTAGGTGTCTCTGCTCAAGTGTCTCTTAAATTAGAGGTAAGTGAGATAGTGCATGCCCCAGTTGTTCTTGGTTTACTCAGAGTTGCTCATTCTTGCATTCGTCTAAGAATCATGCCACTTTTTTTTGTGTTTGTTTTGTGCCAACCATTGTGCTGGGTGCTCAGAATACAAAGTTGAATAAAACATTATTCCCTGACCTGGAAGAACTTTTAAAGATGGAAAGAATCATGCAAGCACATCATTATGACATGATTTAAGTGCTCCAGCAGGGCTAGGAGCCCTGAATCAGCCTGGAGGAGTCAGAGAAGGTGACATGTCATTTGGGTCCTGATAGATGGATAAGGATTTAGCAGATGTGTAGGTATGAGGGGGTGGTGGCTGCAGAAATGATTTCTAGATTGAGGAAACAGCATGAACAGTGTGGAGGCATGAAAGGACATGGTTGGCTTAGAGAACAGTGAAAAGTTGGGTGTGACTGCAGTGTAGGGTGTGTGTGTGTGTGTGTGTGAGAGAGAGAGAGAGATGGGCTGTGGGAGATGAGCTGGGGGTGGGGGAAGTTTGGAAAGAGAGAGAGAGAGATGTTGTAGGCTGGGTGTGGAATTTCTAACTTGATCTTGTAGCAATGGGAGACAGTGGAGGTCTTAAATAGAATAGTTAAGTTACATGATAGGGAGACAGTGCACACAGAGGTGTATAGTTGAGACTTGAGATGGCAGAGATGGGTCAAAGGGAGGCTCTAAAAAAGTCAGCTAATGCAGCAGCCATGGAATCCTCCAGTAGTAAAATCTGGCTATGAGGCTCTTGAAATTAGACTGAGAATTAAGTCCAGGGGAGGGCAATACAGAGGAGGGGTCCAGCTGAGGAAGAAACATTTCAGAGGTAGAATTGTCAAGATGTGACTGATGGGGTGAGAAAAATGAGGAAGGGAAAGTGAGGGTAAAATTAATATGAAATGTATGTAATCAAGTAAATGACTAAGTGTTAATAAGTAAAGAGTAATTCCAGATTATGAACTTTATGAAGGCAGAATAATACTTCTTTTGATCCTATGTTACATGTACAGCATTTGGCAAATAGTTGATGTTCCACAAATAGTTACTGAATGTTGTAAATATATACGAAAATGGCTAACAAGGAAAAATGCCTGCTATCCTGAAGGCATATGAAAAATGGCCTAAGCTGGTCTGGGGGACATGGAAAGCTCCTGAGGAAATGCTATTTAGGCTGATCTATAAAGCAGTTGTCATGGTGACTAAAGGCAAAGGAACAGCATGTGAAGAGACCCACAGGCAAGAGGGAAGCTGGCATGGTTCTATAATTGAGAGAAGTCTAACAAGGATCAGTAGGCAATGATGGGACCAGAGTGTTATATTATCTATTGTGCTGTATAATAGATGACTCTAGAACTTAGTGACTTAAAACAACAGACACTTATTATCTTATAGTTTCTGTGGGTCAGGTATCCAGGAGTGGCTTAGATGGTGATTCTGACTCAGGGTCTCTCATGTGGTTGTAATAAAAATATTGGCTGGGATAGCAGTCATCTGAAGGGTTGACTGGGGTTGGAGCATTTGCTTGCAAGAAAGCTCTTGCCTATGGCTGTTGGTTGAAATCTCGAGTTCTTCACTGGCTATAGACCAGGGACCTTGGTTCTTCACCACATGGGTCCACAGGGTTGCTTATAACATGGCAGTTAACTTTTTCCAGGTAAGTGATTCAAAAGAGAGAGAAAGCCAGAAAATACAATGACTTTTATGATCTAGGCTCAAAAGTGATATGTCATTACTTCTGTATGCTGTTGGTCACACAAACCAATAATGATACAATGTGGGTGGACTACATAAGGATGTGAATATCAGGAGGCTGGGGTCATTGAGAGAGAGTGAGTGAGCAAGTGAGCATGAGCAAAAGAGCACAGGCAAGGGTTGCTGCAGAGGGAGAGGGAGAAGCAGGCTCCCTGCTAAGCAAGAAGCCCAGTGCTGGGCTCAATCCCAGGACATGACCCGAGCCAAAGGCAGCAGCTTAACCAACTGAGCCACCCAGGCACCCCTGAGCTCTTGATTCTTGTTAAGGAGTTGGACTTTGGGGAGAAAGAGGAATTTTCTAAAGAGCTTTAAGAAGAGAATGGATACTTTAGAATGAATACTCTGGCTGCAACATAGAGAATAACTTGCAAGAGGCAAATTTGGAGGCTGGGAGAGGAATTTAGAGGTTATGATAATAATACACATGTGAATTGATGGTGGCCCAGGTTGGGGTGAGTGAGAATTGGATTTAAGAGATATTTAAGAGGTAAAGTTGCTGGAATCTGATGATTATTCAGTTGGAGGGTGAGGAAGAGGAAATCTAGGGTAGTGCCCAAGATCGTGGCTTAACCTTCGAGTTCTGGACAGGGACTAAGACTCAAAAAGAAAAAGCCAAAAGGGATACGATGATCAGAACTTTGCTACAAGTTCTGGCCTGGGTCTTTCTGATCAGTTACTGAGATTCAACTATCGGGGCAGAAGGAGATCATCAGTTAAGGTTAGCTTTGTCAAAATCTTCTGAAAGTTATATTGCAGACCCTGAGAAGAGGGGAGCCTACAAATGTAAAGTAGCTCCTTCTTACCAGGGAGTTTGGAGGGCAGGAAATAAACAGTTCTTAAGAGTTAGAAAGATTCTGTCCTACTCAAGGGCAAATGAGTAATAAACTCTTATATACCCCAGAAGATAATGGAGTGAATTCCATGAGATTTTATATGGTAAGAAAGAGAAAGTCAATTCTTATCTGGGATGTTTTACCCAAAACATTCTGTAACAGCAAATTTTCCACAATAGGAAACTACATCCTTTTTATTGGTATAAAATGCACATCATTTCCAGGCATTATGAATGCATATCAGTTATTCAGTACTTTTCTCTTCAAGCTTCTCAGTTCTGAGAGAGTTGAATTAGTGATGAAATCCATTTTACAATACCGATTTCCCAAATTACACTTCTTGGAATAGTGATTTATCAGCAGGAAGCCACTGTGTGTGTGTGTGTGTGTAGATATACATATACATAATAGCAGCTCTAATTGAGATCCAATTGACATTGGGGGTCAAGTGTTAAAATTATGTCAAACACAGAGAGCCAAATAACTTTCCATTTGACTCCCTCTTCTCTCCACTTTATCCTAGATCATTACTACTCCCACCGCTCCTTTTATATACCCAAGCTAGTCTGATTCATCTGCTTCTCTTTCCTTCTTTCCTCCTACAGAAACTGCTAAAATTATTTTCTATTGAGTTATAACAGTATTTCTGCAGAACCTGAAGCTCCACCTTTAGGTTCCATTGAGTATAGGCTCAAAGATAAGCCTTCATTGGAATGATTTTTCTGACTTTCTTGTTTTCCTTTTTTGTTTGTGTCAAAGAAGTTCTTTGTGGTCCATTCTGTGATTTTATGAAAGAAGTTTTTGGAGCCTAATAGGACTTGCTGTTTTACATCAAGTGAGCTGAAACCCTTTCCAGGAAGCAAAGGCAGTCTTCTTCAACTGTTTGCTGCCCTGTTTTTTGCCTCTCACTTTCTCCCATCGCTGCTCTGTAGACTCTATCTCCCACTAATTATTAATGCTTGACTTCCTGCCCTTTTGGAGGAAGCCCTTTATGCAACCAGAATTATCTGGACTTTTTTTTTTTTTTTTTCCAAAACATAACTCTGCAAACAGACCCTGTGCTGTACTCTCTTCCAAAATATTTGTGTTTGAGACATTTTATAGAAAAATTAATCCATGAGCAAAAGCGAGTTTGTACAGGTAGATATGTTTGCTGAGAATTATTGAAAGGAATGTCAACACTGGCTGAGCCAGTCACTCAAGTCAGAGGCTTGTCCTATGGGGCAGCTGCCATATAATGAGGCTTAAAACAGGATGAACTAATGTGGAGTTAGTAACTCATTTCTGAACTCTTAAGCTCACTTGCTCAGCCTGTTACCTATGAAATTGTTTTTTTGAGCTATCTTTAACAAATGTATAGACAAAACCAATTCTGTTAAACACCATTTAGTCATAATCACCACTGACCTTAAATATCTTTTAAGGTGTCTATGTATGATCAAGTTTTTTCTCATTTTACTGTTGAAGAAAGTAAAAAATAGGGGGTTAAGTGACTGGATCTAGTTACTCTGTTACACTGAGTAAGAAAATGAGATAGTTGGGAGAAACAAATTTATAAAACTTGTAGCTTAATATTGGATCCCCTTAAAACATCCTAAATTAAAATTTTTCTTTTCCTTCAACAACACATGTTTATTGAATACTTATTTGCAAGATACCATGCCATATGTTAATGACAAAAGATGTAGATACTAGCTGCAAGGATCTTGTAGCTGTGGAGATCCTGGGGATAATGGTATACTTAGAAAGAAATAAAATGAGTCAGTGTATGTTAAAGATGGTTCTAATGTACAAATACTATGATCAAGCATGTCAGGGTGATTAGGAAAAGGATTCTAAAAAAGGTGGAGATAAGATATGAGATAAGATCCTTCTGTACCATCCTCCAGACTGGTAGGTAGAAATGCATGCTGGTAGGAGGGTTCTGGAGACAAGGTGACCGTTTTGGTTGAAGAAGGGATTTACATAGGGTAATTGTGGGAGCTTCTCATCTAGAGGTTAGTGAGCCCGACTGCACAGTCTTCAGTAACAAACTGAATGCAAACCTTCTTCTGGAAGTTACTAACAAGCTCCTGAAGATTTGGACAGCAAATGATAGCTTTTCAAAAAATATTTATGGAGTGACAATTATATGTCAGACACTATTCTAGTATAGGATGCAACATCAAGTAAGACAGAGTTGGCACTGTCACCAAGCTTGCAGTTTAGTGGAAACAGACAAGTGGACAGGCATCTACAAAATAGTATGATAATTCCATAATGAGACAAGTATAGGTAGACCTGGAAACACATAGAGGAAGGAGCCCTAACCCAGGATTAAAGGATTAGGAAAGGCTTCCTGGAGGAATGTATTGTTGAACTAAGTTTTTCAAAACACATGTTTTACTTTCTCTGAAGAAATAATACACTCATATTTTAAATATCAAACTGTTGTCAGGACAATGAAGTAGTTGTAGACCTGGCAGTAATGAGCTAGTGATACCTACCCCTCAACCCCTTCCCCTGATGAAGTGGTGTCAGAGAAAGCCAGATAAAACAGTCTTATAACATCATAACATCATACCAAATATCCAAATTTTAATTAAAAAAATCACTCGTCATATCAACAACCAGGAAAATCTCTTACTGAATGAGAAAAGACACTCAAAAGATGCCAAAACTGAGATGAAAGAAATATTAGAATCATCTGCCAAAGATTTTAAGGCCACTCTCATAAAAATCCTTCAGAGTAATTATGAACATGCATGAAATAAATGAAAAAAACCCCTCTCAACAAAGAAATAGAAGATATAAAGAAGAACTAAATGGAAATAATGCAACTGAAAAATACAGTAACTGAAATGAAAAGCTCAGTTGATGTTCTCAACAGAAGAATGGGGAGGTCAGAGGAAAGAATCAGTGAACTGGAAAATAGATCAATAAAAATTACCTAATCTGAACGACAGAGAGAAAACACACTGAACAATATAAACAGAGCATCAGAGACCTGTGGGACTATAACAAAAGATATAACACAGTGTCAGTAGAGTCCTGGAAGAAAAGGAGAAAAGGCAAGATTTTAAAAGTACTTGAAGAGATAATGGCTGAAAACTTTCTAAATAGAGCAAACAACAAAACAAAGCCCAAAACTTACAGATTCAAGAAGCTGAGCTAACCCTAAAGAGGATACACCAGAAGACACAGTAACATACATCCTAGTCATACTTGTGAAGGACTAAAGACAAAGAAAATACTTGAAAGCAGTGAGAGGGAAATGACACCTGACCTATGGGGGAAGAACAATTTGAATGATGGCAGATATTCATCAGAAACTGTGGAGACAAAAGAAATGAATACAATATCTGTCTTAAGTGCTGAAAGAAAAGACCTGTCAGTCCAGGATCCTATACTCAACAAAAATATCCTTCAGGAATGAAGTAGAAATTAAAACAATTTTGGATGAAGGAAAACTAAGAGAACTTGTTGTCAGTAGACCTAACCTAAAAGAATAGCTTAGGAAGTTTTAGTCATCCTTTCTTTTTCTTTTCTTTCTGCCAGAGAAATGATTTTAAAATAAATCTTAGAACATCAGGGAGGAAGGAAGAATATGGTAAGCAAAAATATAGGTAAATACAATAGACTTTCTTCCTGCTCTGGAGTTTTCTAATATATTTGATAATTGAAACAAAAATTGTAACACTTCTGGGGCGCCTGGGTGGCTCAGTCGTTAAGCGTCTGCCTTCGGCTCAGGTCATGATCTCAGAGACCTGGGATCGAGCCCCGCATCGGGCTCCTCGCTCTGCGGGAGGCCTGCTTCTCCCTCTCCCACTCCCCCTGCTTGTGTTCCCTCTCTCGCTGTGTCTATCTCTGTCAAATGAATAAATAAAATCTTTAAAAAAAAACTATTAAAAAAAATTGTAACACTTCTGACAAGATTCTCAATGTACATAGAGGAATTATTTAAGATAATTATAATAAAAAGAAGAAGATAAAAGTATAAAACAGTGGTAAGGTTTCTACACCTTACTCAAACTGGTAAAAGGACTAGTAGACTATGTTGTGTATATATCATGTAATATATCAGAACAACCACTAAAAAGGTCTGTACAAAGAGATATACTCAAAAATACTATAGATCAGAATGGAATTGTAAAAAATGTTCAAGCAATTCATAGGAAGGCAGGAAAAAGAAAACAAATGAAAAATAAAACAGAAAACAAAAAATGACATGGTAGGTATAAGCCCTAATATATCAATAATTATATTAAAATAAGCTGTCCAAATGCATCAGTTAAATGACAGATATTGATAGAGTGAATTGAAAAACATGATCCAACTACATGCTGCCTATAGGAGACTCACCTGAAATTTAACAGTATAGCTATGTTAAAAATAAAAGGATGGAACAAGAGATATTATATTAACATTAATTGAAAGGAAGCAGGAGTGTCTATATTAATATCAGATAAAGTGGATTTCAAAGCAAAGAAATTTACTAGGGAAAGAGAGGGATATTATATAATGTAAAAGGGCCAACCACCAAAAAAATCCTATGGCAATCTTAAATATGTATGCACCAAACAACAGAACTGTAAAATATGTGAAATAAAACCTGATAGAACTAGAAGGAGAAATAGACAAATCTATAATTGTTTATATATAATATAAATATATATTATAAATAATATATATATAAATATAATTTAATGTCTCTCTTTATAATTGATAGAAAAACTAGACAAAAAATCAGCTAAGATATAGAAGAACTCATTAGTACCATCAATCAATTTGATCCAATTGGTATTTATAGAATACTCCTCCCTGAAACAGCAAAATGCATATTCTTTTCAAGTGCCCATGGAGCATATACTAAGATAGATCATATCCATGGCCATAAAAGAAACCTCAACAAATTTAGAAGACTGGAAATCATACAGAATGTGTCCTCCAACTGCAATGTAATGAAAGTAGACATCAGTGACAGAAAGATAAGCATGGGAAATAAACAACATACCTCTGAATAATCTGTAGGTCAAAGAGAAAGTTTCAAGGGAAAAAAATATTAAAAAGTAAACTGATAAAATGAACTGAATAAAAATGGAAATGAAACATCACAGTTTCTGAAAGATAGCTAAAGCAGTAGTAAGAGGGGAATTTATATCATTAAATGCTTACATTAGAAAATAGGATAGGTTCAGGGGTGTCTGGCTGGTTCAGTTGGAGGAGTGTGCGACTCTTAGTCTCGGGGTCATGAGTTTGAGCCCCATGTGGGCTAGAGATTACTTAAATGAATAAAACTTAAAAAAGATAAAAAAGGAAAGTAGGATAGGTTCAAATCAATTCTCCAAGCTTCCCCCTCAAGAACCCCCATCCTCCCCCCAAAAAGAGCAAAATAAACCTAAAGCAAGCAAAAGGAAGAAAAAAAAATAAGAGCAGAAATAAATGAAATTGGAAACAGAAAAAAAAATGGAGAAAACCAATTTAATAAAGAGCTTAATTCTTGAAAAGATCCATAAAGTTGATAAATCTCTAACACAACTGATTAAGAAATAAAGAAAGAAGAAACAAATTACCAGTAACAGGGATGAAACAGGGGATATCACTACAGACCCTGCACATACTGAAAGGATAATAAAGGAAAACTATGAACAACTGTACATATAGATTTGACAACTTATATGAGATGAACAAATTCCTCAAAAAACACAAACTGCCATTCAATATTAAATAGTTATAATGGCATATAACTATTAAAGATATGGAATTTGTAATGGAAAACTAAAACTCAAACCAAAACTCTTCAAACAGAAATTTTCAGACCCAAATGGTTTCAATGGAGAGTTTTACCAAACGTTTAAATATGAGTTAACATCATTTCTGTATCATCTTTTCCAGAAAATAGGAGAGAAGACAGTATTTCCTAATTCATTTTATGAAGCTAGAATTACCCTGATCCTAAAACTGGACAAAGATAGTACCAAAAAAGAAAACTATGGAGCAATGTCCCTTATGAATATTGATGCAGAAATCTTTAACAGTATATTGGCAAATAGAATTCAGCAATATACAAAAATAATTATACACCATTTCCTAGTAGAATCTATTTCAGGGATGCAAAATTGGTTCAATATTAAAAAATCAATCAGTGTATTCTGTCATATTAACAAGATAAAGAAGAAAAATCATATCATATCAATTGATATAGAAGAAACATTGGACAAAATTCAACATTTATTCAGGATAAAAACTCTTAGAAAAATAGTGGTAGAGGGTAACTTTCTCAACTTGTTAAAGAACATCTATGAAAAACTTATAGCTAACATTATACTTACTGGTGAAAGACTGAATATTTTCTGTCAAAGATCAGAAACAAGACAAAGATACCTGCTCTCACCACTTTTAACTCAATATAGTGATTGAAGTTCTAACCAGTGCAATAAGGCTAGAAAAAAAGGCATGCAGATCAGAAAAGAAGAAATAAAACTGTCCTTATTTGTAGGTGACATGATTTTCTATGAAGAAAAGGAATCTACCAAAAAAAAAAAAAAAGAAAGAAAGAAAGAAATACCCCAGAACTAATAAATGGGTTCAGCAGGGTAGGAGGTACAAGATCAACATACAAAAATCAATTGTATTTCCATATACTAGCAATGAACATATCGACACTAAAACTAAAAATATTACACTATTTTAAATCATTTAAAAAAATACTGAAGGTGCAAATATAACAAAACACGTATAGGACTTGTGTGCTAAATAAAATTACAAAATGCTGATGAGTCAAATCAAAAATTAATGGCATGGAGCAACATATTCTCTTTATGGATTAGAAGATTTGACAAAGTGAAGATGTCAATTCTTCCTAAATTGATGTGCAGGTTTAATGTACTCCCTATTAAAATCCCTCCAAGATGTTTTTGTAGATAGAGACAAAATTATTCTAAAATTTATATAGAAAGGCAGAAGAACTAACATAGATAGGACAATTTTGACAATGACAAAAAGCTGGAGGATTCAGTCTATGTGATTTTAAGACTTATTATTTAATAATAGTGACCAATATTGTGTACTATTAGTGGAGGAATAGACGTATAAATCAATGGAACAGAATAGAGAAGCCAGAAATAAATACACATAAATATGTTGAACTTACTTTTGACAAAGGAGGAAAATCAATTTAATGGAGGAAAGACAGCCTTTTCAACAAATAGTGCTGGAGTCATTGGTCATTTGTAGGCAAAAAATAAACCTTGATCTAAGCCTCATACCTTATACAAAAATGAACTCAAAATGGATCATGGAGTTAAATAGAAAATGTAAAACCACAAAGCTTTAAGAAAAAAAAGGAAAATCTTTAGGATTTAGGGCTAGGTAAACAGTTCTTAGACTTGGCACTAAAAGCATTATCCATAAAAGGAAAATTTGATAAATTAGAATTAATCAAAGTTAAAATATTTCTTTTTTCTCCATGGAAGAGCCAATTGATAGAATGAATAGGTAAGTTACAGAATGAGAGAAAATATTTAGAAATCACATATCTGACAAAAGACTAGTATCTAGAATATATAAACAATTCTTAAAACTCAATGGTTAAAAAAAATCCAATGAGAAAAAAGCCCATGAAGAGACATTTCACTAAAAAGGACATATAGGTGGAAAATAAACCCATGAAAAGATGTTTAACCTCAGTAGCCATTAGGGAAATGCAAATTATAACCACAATGAGGTATCATTTATACCCATCAGAGTGGCTAAAATAAAATGACGTCAAATGCTGGTGAGGATGTGGAGAAACTGGATCATTCGTTTACCACTAGTGGAAATGTGAAATGTCACATTCTGTCTCTAGAAAATATTTTGGCAGTTTCTTAAAAACAAATAAACAAAAACAAAGCCAAAAACTAAGCATGCAACAACCATATGATCCAGCAATTATACTCTTGAATATTTATCTCAAGGAAATGAAAACTTAAATTCACATAAAAAAACTTACATGAATGTTTTATAGCAGCTATATTCATAATAGGGGGAAAAAAAACTTTAAACAACCCATATGATTTTAATGGGCTCGTGGTTGAAAAATGGGTCAATAGATGAACAGGTACATCCACTCCATGTAATACTATTCGGCAATCAGGGAATGAACTATTGAAACCTGCAACAACGTGGAGTTTTTCTCCAGAGAATTATGTTGTGTGAAAAAAGCCAATTTTTCAAAGGGTTACAAACTATATAATATCTTTCATATAGCATTCTTGAAATGACAAAATTATAAAAAAGGAGAACAGATTAATGGTTGCCAGGGATTAAGAAGGGGCCAGGGGTGGGAGAGAAGTGAGCATGACTATCATGGGGCAATATGAGAGATCCTTGGGGTGATGGAACTCTTCTGTATCTTGATGATATCAGTATTAGTCTCTTGGTTCTGATACCATAGTATAGTTTTGTGTGATGTTACCATTAGGCAACACTGGGTAAAGGGGTTATCTTTACTTGGTTATCTCTGCATTGGGTTATCTTGGGTTATCTCTGTATTATGTCTTAAACTGTACATGTATCTATAATTACCTTAAGTAAAAAGTTTAATTTAAAAAATTAAACATTTTTGAGTTAGCCAAGAGGAGAGAGTAGAGAAGGGCATTCTAGAGGATGGATAAATGGAACTGCAACTAGGTCTACAAAACTGGATGGAGTGCAGGACATGTGTTGGGGTGGTGGGTGAAATAAGGCTGGAGTGGTCAGGCCAGGCCAAATTACAAAGTTAGAAAGAATTCTTTGTCTAAGGAATTTGAAATTTTTATTTATTTATTTTTTAAAAAGATTTTATTTATTTATTTGCCAGAGAGAGAGAGGGAGAGTACAAGCAGGGTGAGTGGCAGGCAGAGGGAGAAGCAGGTTCCTCGCTAAGCAAGGAGCCCAATGTGGGACTTGATGCCAGGACCCTGAGATCATGACCTGAGCCGAAGGCAGATGCTTAACCATCTGAGCCACCCAGGTGCCCCAGGAATTTGAAATTTTTAAAACATATGAAGAGCCTTTGAGGAATTTTAAGTAGGAGAGTGACACAATCATATTTTTGTTTTCAGTGATTATTGGAGGATGACAGGAAGTCCAATTAATAGACAGGGGCAGACAGATGAGGGGGAGATGTGGGATTAAAGTCTTGGAGGCATTGATGCGGTATAAGAATAGAGACTGAGAATAAAGAGTAAGAAAAGTTGGGAAGGTGCAGTTTGGAAGTGGATATGAGGATTTTGGTTTAAAAGGTGGAATAGTTCTGGAAATAGCAAAGAACTGGATTTGGAATAGCAGTAGATTGCTGAAATAGAGTGGAGGTCAAGGAACTGTGATGTCAGATAGGTTGTGCACAAGGACATCAGATTCACCTAGAACCTTGAATGATGACAGCACTAGAGAAGAAAGGAAGGTAATGAGATGATCCAGAAGCTCAAATCTGTAAGAAATACAAGTAGTGGAAAAATGAAACAAGACGAAACCAGAGAGGGACACAAACCATAAGAGACTCTTAATCTCAGGAAACAAACTGAGGGTTGCTGTAGTGGAGGGGGGTGGGAGGAATGGGGTGGCTGGGTGATGACATTGCGGGGTGGTATGTGCTATGGTGAGCGCTGTGAATTGTGTAAGATTGATGAATCACAGACCTGTACCCCTGAAACAAATAGTACATTATATGTTAATAAAAAAAAATATATATGTAGTAATTAGAAAGTCAATAATAACAATGGCAAGGGAAGGAGTGGGAGCTACAGACAGATGATATAACCCTCAATAGAGGTGTGTTTATACAAAGGTGGAGGGGTAGTAGTCTGAAGGCAGCAGTGTAGAGCAAGAAAAATGTGATGGATATCCCCATCCCCCCCCCACATCATATGGGCAGAAGGACAGTGAACAACCCAGGATCGGAAGTGGAGATAAACAGGTAGAGGGAGTGTTTGGGGGAAAGGTGGAAATTCAGTGGTGGTTGACAAAGAATGAGGATCCCACAGAGTAAGATGAGAAGGGCTGATGGATTTGTCAATAATGGGAGGATGAAAGGTAGATTTGGGGTGAACAGAGAACTGAACTGGGTGGGGGCGGGGAGAACAGAAGAAAGAGCAAATGACCAGAGGAACTTGCACTTTGGGTCCTGGCAAAGGATGACAGTTAGTGACAGGCATGGCTGAATTAACTGGCCTCAAGATGCTGCCTGGATTTCTGCCATCAAATGACTTTTTAGCCTGGCAGAAGCATTAGGCCCTGGTGGTGTCTGAGACAGGATGACATTTGGTGTTTGTGTCCCAGTCAGTAGTTTGTAGCCTTCAGAAAGCAGTTGGTTTCTGCTGTAGTAAAGCCCAGTCCAATGATGGGAAGTCAGTTAGGCCAACATGAGACTAAAAAGAATTACCGGCATTGGTAAAACTCTGGCTTTGGTTATTTTATTTTATTTTTTTTACAAAAGTTTATTCTTAAATGTACAACAGGATCTAAGACAACACTTCATTCCAGCTCTAGGTAGCAAGAGATGCTATGACAGGGAATCCAGATGTTTAAACAGGAATGGAATTAAGGATCATCATTGTCTTGGGCACAAGGAACAGCTTACTTTTTGCCATGTTTCTTAATTCCAACTGTGGCCAGGGGGCCCTTCCCCACGGCCTTCACTTTTAGCTCCTCGAGTTTCTTCTGCTCCTCTTTCTTTTTCTGCTTGAATGCCTTATCTTCCTTGTCCATCTCCTTGGCCTGCTTCTTGGGCTGCTTCAGGGGCTTCTTCTTGCCACCTTTGCGGCCGGACATGGCGCCTGCCGCCCCTTCTCCAGACCCTGCCACCGGAAGTGGAAACTCTGGCTTTGGTAGAGAAGGTTGCTATGGTTAAGTTCAGGCAGGCTTATCTAACATTTGAGGGACCTGGAGCAAAAGGACAAATGGAGGTCCCTGGCCTGTGGTTTACCCTGTTGTCTTCTCAGCCCTGGCTTTGCTCTGCACCAGGAGGAGTCCTGGGGAATCCCCAGTCTATGCATCCAAGTTTCATCCACTAAATCCTGACAGCTGTCTTGTGGCTGCCATTCAGGCCCAGAAGGGAGGACACTGTTGGCTAGGTTTTTGCTCAGGAGGTTTGTCCTGGGAAATTATCCAGGCAGTCTGAGTACCAAGAACCTCAGAATTCCATGGTTAATGGATGGTATATTCTTCTAAATGTTTGCATATATTGTACAATAATTGCTTTCTTTAAAACATAAACATATCATGGCTATGTTTATCAGTTGGTATGCATAGACATACAATGTATTTTAAATAGCATAATTTTTGCTAAGTGATGGGGTTATCATTATTTATTTAACTAGCATTAAGATTATTCCTCTTTTTTTTCCACTATTACAGTGTTGGAATTTGCCCACTCATTTCACATATGCTTATTGAACACCTACTGCTTTAAACTATAATGAACTTTGTGTCCTTTTAGCAACTGAAATTTTGGCTTTTATCTGTTACAGCAGCTTAAACTTCCCAAATTAATGCTTTTGGTTTTCTAGGCAGATAATCATATCATCTGGTAAGAGTATTTTAGTTTTGTAAGGAACTGCCAAACTGTCTTCTAAAGTGGCTGTACCATTTTGAATTTCCACCGATGACAAATGAGAGTACCTGTTGCTCCACACCTTTACCAGCATTTGGAGTTGTCAGTGTTTTGGATTTTGACCATTCTAATAGGTGTCTGGTGGTATCTCGTTGTTTTCTAGTCCCATTTTGACACTCTATATTCTAAATGAAAGCTGTCTTTGTCTTGAGATTCCTTAAATACTCTAGAATTATGTATTCCACTTTCTCTCCTGCCATATACTAAGAAGCAGAATGAGAATAAGGAAACCTTGGAACAGAAGGAAATGCAATAAATAAGTTTAGGCTTGTGGGACAGGACTGTGTGTGTGTGTGTGTGTGTGTGCACGTGCACATGTGCTGAATAGGCCTTGCACCTCTGCTCATTAATTCAGAAATCCCTCTAACTCTAGAAGACAATTCAAATATATATAGGGAGGTTGGTAGAGTAATTGAGGATCTGTGAGAAAACTTGTGTCACTAGGGCTCGTGAATTCATAAACTAATTTATCATCTTTTTTATTATTTAATGAATAGGAATTACAAGGAGGGTGAAAGTTAATTAAATGAGTTTTTTAGGAAGAGTAAGAATGGGGGGCTGAAGAGAAACCAAGGGTATCTGGTAACTTATTATAGCATCTTGAAAACTGGGTAGGTAGGTTTTGAGACCCTTTTATATGAGAAAATATACTTGAAGCAAAAATCATGCAATATTCAAGAGACTTTAATTTTAGGAAGGATTGTGTGATAGACAGAATGATGGCCTCCCAAAGATATCCATGCCTTAATCTCTAGAACCTGTGAATATATTACCTTCCATGGCAAGAGACTTCGCAGATGTGATTAAATCTTCAGGTGGGGAGATTATTCTGGATTATCTTGTGGGTCCACTGTAATCACAAGGGTCCTTATAAAAGGGAGGCAAGAGGGATGAGTCAGACAGAAAATGTGAGGACAAGAGCAGAAGTCAGAGAGGAGAGATGATACACTGCTGGCTTTGAAGCTACAGAAAATTGCCATGAGCCAAGGAATGCAGCTCACCTCCACAAGATGGAAAAGGAAATGGATTCTCCCATAGAGCCTCCAGAAGGAATGCAGCCAGGAAAACCCATTTTAGGCTTCTGACCTCCAGAGCGATAAGTGAATAAATTTGTGTTATTTTAAACCACTAAGTCTGTGGTAATTTGTTACAGCAGTAATGGGCTGTTTTACCCACAACCCTTCTATCACCAAATGTGTGGGTTTTCCACACCAAGCAATTCTCCAATTCTCTGTGGATACCAGTTGGGTGTTCTACAATTTAGTTCATTTCTGACACTAACTACCCAGAGTTAGTACAGACTCCAAAGATTTAGGGCTCAGACTCAAAGACAGCTCCCACTTCAGATGCCCGTCTCAAGTCCCAGCTGCATGTACTGCAGACCAACTAGTTACAGATTAGGGGTTTCCATGACCCCCCCACCCCCCTCAGTTTCAGTAGTTTGATAGAATGGCTCACAGAACTCAGGAGAGTACTTACTATTACCAGTATATTTTATAGAGGATATTATAAAGGATACAAATGAACAGCCGGGTGAAGAGGTGCATTGGGCAAAGTCTAGAAGGCTCCCCAGCACAGAAGCTTCTGCCCTATGGAAAAGGGGTGCACCACACTTCCTGCATGTATTCATCAAATCAGAAATTCTCTGAACCCTGTTGTTTAGGGTTTTTAAGGAGGCTCCATTACACAGGCATGATTGCTTAAATCAAAGCTCATTGGTGATTAACTCAATTAGCTGCTCACCTTTCCCTTGAGATGGGGGAAGGGGCTGAAAATTCCAACCCTGTAATCACCTGGTTAGTTTCTCTGGCAACCAACCTTCATCCTGAAGCAATATAGTAGCCCACAAAGAGTCACCTCATTAGCATTAATTCAGGTATGGTTGCTGGAGGGCTGATTATGAATAACAAAAGATATTCCTTCTTACCTCTATCACTTAGAAATTCCAAGTGTTTCAGAAACTCCTGTGCCAGGAAGGGAGATGAAGATATGTATTTCTTATAATCACAATATCATAAACAGCATTAGGAAGTAAAAATTGTCTTAAAGTTTGGTTTCAGGCAAAATAAAATAGAAAAATCTATTAGTGTGAGCTCTTGGAAACTTGATAAGTATGTTTTGTTTATTTGCTATTTTCAGTTATTATATGTTGAAGTAATAGAATGGCTCATTGTGACTACCAAACTCAAAATAGGGGAGGAGAGGAAAAAATAAAACAAGATGAAACCAGAGAGAGAGAGAAACCATAAGAGACTCTTAATCATAGGAAACAAACTGAGGGTTTCTGGAGGGGAGGTAGGTGGGAGGATGGGGTAACTTGGTGATAGACATTAAGGAGAGCATGTGATATGAGCACTGGGTATTATAAAAGACTGATGAATCACTGACCTCTACCTCTGAAACCAATAATACATTATCTGTTAATTGGATTTAAATAAAAAAATGGAGGAAAAATAGATTGGATTAATGAAAGTAGAGAGATACCAAGACATCATGAAGGGGATCTATTAGTGTCTGATAGGTCCCTAGGTGTTAGCAAGTTGGTATTGCTGAGACTAGAGCTCAAGCCTCTTCACTGATGAGGACCCTGTACCTGTTATTGATGTATTGCTTCTCAGCTCCAGTTCTACCCTTTGTTGTCCTGCTTGATAGCAGAGATGGATCTTATAAGCATTTCTTTATTTACTTCCTGGCACCATGTTAAATTTTGTCAGTAGAGGGCAAAAGAGGAACACTTGCAGGTAGGGGCTTCTCTTCCAGTTGCAGATGTATTTTTCCCTCCTTCTTGTTCCTATGGTGCTTGGCCATCCTGCTGCAGGACACCCCATGGAGATGACCTTCAACAAGTGTCAGTGGTATCAGCTGCAGGCAGCTTCCTGGAAAGCTGCTTTCCAGTGAGTTTATTACCACCCTGGTGGGTGCCTTCCAGGTAAGTTCTGTGGGTACCTCCAACAGCTTCCCCGTGAATTCCACAGCAGCCTCTGATGGCAGCTTCCTAGTGAGTTTCATTGGCATCCAGTCATGGTTCTCTGCCCACCAGCCTTATCCTAGGGCAGCCCAGAAACTTCTCTGCCATCCAGCAGGCTGCAACCACAGCCCTCTAATCAGGTCTGATTTCAAACCTTGGGGAAGGGACCCCTTCCAAGTGTGTTTCTTCCTTGGGTTCTCTCACTGAGACCTTGGGTAATCTTAAAGTTCTCTTTTGGTAGCTAATTTCCTGTAAATAGTTAACAATTACTTATAATAATTATTTATATTAAGCCATCCCTGTTCAAATTTCTGTAGGGTTTCTATCTCCTTTGATATTAGGACATGAAGCCAAGAAAAAAATTCATGTTCCACATGGGGCTAAATTCACACTTTATTATCTCTTCTCTTCAGAATCCTTATCACAGTTATGTTTCTTTTGGATATTTTTGTTGTTGTTCTAACATGGATTTTGATATTGCTTACAAACATTTCCCCAGTACATATTGTATACTTGCAAACTAGTCAGAGTGTCTAAAAGCAGTGCACAA
>NC_138377.1:71455871-71464218 GCF_054177405.1 Leptonychotes weddellii | reverse complement strand
AAAAAAAAAAAAAGCAGTGCACAATGAGGCACGACACACACACATACACGTACACGCACTCACTGTGTTAGGAATTGAGACAATAGACCCAACTCTGACCATACTAGCACAAGAGTATCAGAGACTGTGAGAATGTGAGGGAGAAATTGCTCTGAGCTTTTTTTCTTAGAGGGTTGATTAGGCAAATTTAAGATATTTTCAGCTCAGAAGCACCTACCTGGGTGGCTCAGTCGGCTGAGCGTCCAACTCTTGGTTTCTGCTCAGGCCCTGATCTCTTGGCTCCTGGGATTGAGCCCCCAGATGGGCTCTGCAGTCAGTGGGAGTCTGCTTGGATATTCTCTCCCTCTGCCCCTTCCCCCACTCCTTATCTCTCTCTCTCTCTCAAATAAATAAATAAATCTTTAAAAAAAGGATATTTTCAGCTCAAAGGTTCTATGATATTTGATCTAAGTGGTATGAACATTCAAACAGTAAAATGTTAGTGAAACAAAAGGACAGTTTGAAAGCTAGTCACAGATTCCAGGGTTGGAGAGAGACACATGTGACATAGGGAATAACTAACTATTGAGACAGGGAATAACTATTGAGACTGAAAAGTGTTCTGGGCTGGAAGTTGTTCTTGTTGTGCCAAATTCACAGAAATCTAGAAAAATCCTCTCATTACCACCATGGCAGGTAGAAGCCATTCCTAGGCATTCCTCCCCATGTCCTAGGCAACTACATAGCAGACAGTTTTTTCAGAGTTGGAGGAGTTACATAGAAACACATGGGAACGATGTAAAGTTACAGAAATATGGTTGATGCTTCCCTTTTATTTTAAAGTCTGTGCTGAGCATTTGCAGACCAAAAGACTGGGAATTCTTACAATTACCAGTCCTACATTATACAACAAGCAGACCAATGTGAATTAGATGAGTTTAGTGTTCAAAAGGTCAGCTGATGATGTAGAGCCAGGAGAGCTATGAAATAAAAAGATTGCAGTAATTTATTCTAAGTAATTAAGGGTCTTAAACCTAGTGAATCACTTCTAGAACAAAGACAATGCAGCAAATGTAATGGGATGTCACTTCTGAGATTAGGTTAAAAACGATGTTGACTTTTATCTTCTCTCTCTCTCTCTTAGTCTCTCTCTTGGTCACTCTGATGAACTGTGTGTTGTGTGCTGCTCTGGGGAGAGAGACATGTGACAAGGAACGGAGGGCAGCGTCTGACCAACATGCAGTGAGAATCTGAGGTCCTCAGTCTGGGAACTTGTGAAGAACTATATCCTTATCCTGAGAGCCTGAAGATGAAACCAGAGTCCACACCTTGATTATAGCCTTGTGAGACACTTTGAGTTAGTGACACAGCAAAGCTGTGCTTAGATTCCTGATCTGCAGAAACTGTGAGATAACAAATATTCTTGCTTAAAGCCACCAAGTTTTGTTATGTAGCAGTGGAGAATTGATACAAATATATCACAACAGTGTATTTGTTTCCTGTGGCTGCTCTAACAAATTACCAGAAATTTGATGGCTTAAAACAACAGAAATTTAGGGCGCCTGGGTGGCTCAGTTGGTTAAGCGACTGCCTTCAGCTCAGGTCATGATCCTGGAGTCCCTGGATCGAGTCCCGCATCGGGCTCCCTGCTCGGCGGGGAGCCTGCTTCTCCCTCTCCCACTCCCCCCTGCTTGTGTTCCCTCTCTCGCTGTGTCTTTCTCTGTCAAATAAATAAATAAAATCTTTAAAAAAAAAAACAACACAGAAATTTATTCTCTCACAATTCTGGAGGCCAGAAGTCCGAAATCTTTATCACTAGTAAGAAATCAGGGTGTTGGCAGGGCTGCACTTCCTCTGGAGCCTCTAGGGGAAAATCCTAGCCTTGCCTCTTCCAGCTTCTGGTGGCTGCTGACATTCCTTGGCTTGTGATCCTGTTACTCCAGTCTTCAAGGCCAGCACCTTCAAATCTCTCTCAGCTCCATCTTCACATTGGCTTTACTCACGTACATGTGCGTGTGTGTGTGTGTGCGTGTGCGTGTGTGTGTGTGAGAAGTACCCCTCTGACTCCCTCTCATAAGGATACTTGTGTTTGCATTTAGGGCCCACTCAGGTAACCCAGGCAATCTCCCCATGTCAAGCTCCTTAACTTAATCACATCTTTTTTTTTTTTTTTTAAAGATTATATTTATTTATTTGAGAGAGAGAAAGAGAGAGAGCAAGAGACAGCATGAGCCGGGAGGAGAGGAAGAAGCAGACTCTCCAAGGGGAGGGAGAGCCTGATGTGGGGCTTGATCCCAGGACTCTGGGATCACGACCTGAGCCGAAGGCAGATGCTTTAACTTAACCAACTGAGCCACTCAGGCGCCCCATTTAATCACATCTTTAAAGATGCTTGTTCCATATAAGGTAACAACTCTAGGTTCCAGGTTTTCAGATGTGAATATCTTTTGGAGAGCTATTTTTCAGCCTATTACAAATAGCTAATGTTTAAAAACTCTTATTATGTACCAGATACCATGGTAAACACTTTACCTGTATTTTTATTTACGTGCACTTCATTAACTTGTACTATTATTCCTCATTTATACCCAAAGAAACTGAGTCTCAGAGAGTTTGAGTGACTTGACTCAGGTCACACAGCTGGTAAGTGGTGAAGCCAGGGTGAACCCAAGCAGTCTGACCTCAGAGCTTGTACATCTAACTGCTCAGCTGGATTGTCTTCGCACAGATTCATATGCTTAACCTGACTAATTAGAAGAGGGTATATCTATTTCACTGCATGTAATATATTCAGTGAGCTCCTATTAACAGTGTGTCTTTTGATATCTTTATAATTTCCAAGTTAAAAAAAAAAAACCCTTTTAGTTATTTTTAAGAAGAGACATTTGAACTGGGAGGAACTTCTGTATCAGTATCCTATTGCCTAGAGCAGACAGATCAAGTAAATAGCCTTTCTTACAGAATGGATCCTGGATAGGCTCTATTCCTCTTTGGGTGTGCTGCATTTACATAAACCCAGTCTCTGGTGTGGAGGATCTAAAGAGCTGGAATAGCCAAACTGGACTCTTATCTGCAAGGCTCTCCAGGAGAACGGGTTGCTTCGAGCACTTAGAGGCACTTCTCCATAGTTAGTTCTGGATGGATTTATTTTAGCTTTCCTGGGAAAAGTGGGTCTAGAGATGAAATCTGAATGAAGGTAGAAAAGAGGTGATTCTTATATTGATCACAGTTCAAAATGAGAATATGTATAATGGATTCCAGATTAGGTTCTGCTTAGCATTTGCTCTGCTATTTCTTTGTTTGCTGATTTTCTACGTATGACCTGGTAGTCTAAAAATTCAGCTCACACAGAAACTTCAGCCCTGTGTAGATTTAAGCTTTAGGTTTATGAATCTCTTTTCCATATGTTTCTTTATGGAAACAGATTCCAAATGTAAGAAAGTAATGGTGTCAGGGACTTTAGAGATATTTCCTGAGCTTTTGTTTTTATTGCCACTGCATTAATGAAGGCATGGCCATCCCTGCCCTGATGCGACCTGCCTGAGCAGGTGTGCAGATGGCTAGAGGGCTGGGGAGGTGGGACTCAGATGGCAGATGGTGATGCCTTGTTATGCTTCCAAACACACTTTGAACATTCTGTCCCTCCTCCGACATGCTTCACTTCAGATGGCAACCTCATTTGGAGGTGAATTGTTCTTTGCGGGTTTTTTTTTTTTTTTTCCATGTTGGAATTGACCTCATGCCTGGCACTGTGTGAAATGTATTGGCCTAGTTTCTGCCCCAGAGAGGACAGAGGCTTATTGATATTTAGTGTATGCCTTGTCATTGATTTTAGAAGGGATCTTCTGATTTTATCATGATTACCCAGACACTGGCACTATTGTATTTACATTAAAGCAGTATCTCTCCAAGGACAGATGCTTCATGTATAAAGGAATTCCTCAGTCAGATTAGTTGGGATGATTGAGGAAGAAAGCGTTTTGATGGCAGATGAGGTGAGAAAATATTGATTTCCATCCCCTCATCCCCCATCACCTTTTATAGCCGACACTCACACCTTATCTCTTCAACCCCTCTCTGAATTTAGCCCTGGTAGATGTTTCTGGAAAGTGGATAGCTTCCTACCTTGAGCTGGCTCTCTTCTTTGCCTGAGGGCTTTCTTTAGCACTCTGGGAACTTCTGGGCTCCCTGCAGTTACAACCTGGAAGTGTAGGGCTATTCATACCCTCAGGGACACCTCTTAACCATTGGGAGGCTGGACTTAATAGATAAATGCCTAAGTCTCCCCACTTTCTGTGGAATGTTCTGAAGCCACATCATAGTTTCCCAGAGAGTTTCCAGCAGAACTGAGCTCCAGTTGCTCACTGCTAACTTGTTCACTAACATAAGTGATAGGGCTTTTCTCATTTCCCTATCTCAATTTTCCCTGTCTCATTTGTGTTTTCTACTTTTGCTTCTTACATAAACTACCTGTACCCGAGTCCTTGTCTGAGAGTCTGTTTTTGGAAGACCCCTCCTTTGGATAGTCCTAATGCACAGGTTTGAGAAGTCCTGGAGTAGAGAAATTCATTTAATCCTGTTCCCTAAACTTATAGTTTCATGAATATATATATATATATTTTACTGTTAAGTTTTATGTATCTAATGTTCTTTACAATATAATTCCTGAATGACTTTGGTTCTTGGAGTTATCTGAGAGAGGTATCTTTTAGTAGTGTCCCATGAAGGAGCCCACAGATTCCCTTTTACAACACATTTTTGTCTTTGGGTAGATACCCCTATCAAAAACCTCAAGGTCACATCTCTGAAAGGGACCTTAGAGTCTAGTTGCCTCACTCTATCAATGGAGAAACTAAGACCTAGAGTGGGTCACTGTCACCTGGTTCAGTCATCTGAGATTTTATAAGGAGTGTGCAGAGAAAAAGGGTTAGGAAACTGTGGCTCATAGGTAAAACTCAGCCTGCTGACTATTTTTGTACAGCCTGCGAGCTAAAAATAGTTACTACATTTTTAAATGGTTGACAAAAATTTTTAGAGAATATTTCATGACATGTGAAAATTAATATGAAATTCTAATTTCAGTGTCCACAAATAAAGTTTTATTGGGACACAGACACACCCATTTATGTGGTGTCTGCAGCTGCTTTAGTGTCACAATGACAGAGTTGAGTAGTTGTGACAGAGACTGTATGATCCGCAAGCCTAAGATATTTTTTTTAAGATTTTTTTTTTTTATTTATTCATTTGAGACACAGAGATACAGAGAGAGAGAGAGAGAAAGAGGGAGAGAGCATGAACAGGGAGAGAGGCAGAGGGAGAGGGAGAAGCAGGCTCCCCGCTGAGCAGGAAGCCCGATGCAGGGCTCGATCCCAGGACGCTGGGATCATCACCTGAGCCGAAGGCAGACGCTTAACCATCTGAGCCACCCAGGCGCCCCCGCAAGCCTAAGATATTTACTATTTGGTCCTTTATAGGAAAAGTTTGCCTATCCTTGCTTTAGATTCACAAGACAAGATGAAGGGAAGTGCATAGTCAATATACATATTAGCATAAATCAATAGAGTGTAGCAGATAAGTCACTGAATTGGGAGTAGTGTGTGACAGTTCTATTCCTTGCAGCGCTGCTAACAAGCTTCATTGGATTTTGGTTAAATGACATTATGTCTTTAAATATCAGTTTCCTCATTTATAAAATGGAGGGACTAGACTGAAGGCCTTTTAAACTCCCTTAATGATTGAACCGTGTTTTCTTAGACTTTGTATTTGTTTGTGTGGCATCCATTAATCACAGGGCCATACTAATGGCCCGAATTGTTTAGACCCCCTGCGATGCAGCTTTTGCAGATGTGCAAAAATCATATTACAAACTCCCCAGCTAATCCCAAGTCCACACCTCCAACCACCTCCTTTATCTAACTCTCATATCCCAGGCCAATATTTCCCTGCTCTAGTCAGTCAGGGCCAGGTACCAGACAACTAGAGACCACTCCTTATAGTCCAGAGGCTGCCAACATTACTCAAACTAGCCAGTCCTAAGCTACTTTCCCTTCCCTGCCTTGCCTTTTCCATGGAAAACACAATCAAGGCTCTAGGTCATGTTTCCCCTCTTTCCTGCTTCTGCCTCTTTATCCACTCTGGTGCTTCCCAATGTGTCCCTGTGTAGAGTGCTTTTCTCCCATTTCCAAGGGAACCATGAGTATCAATAAACTTTTCTTTTGGTGGCCTTGACCTCATTCTCTTGTCACTTAGTCACTTTTATAAATTAAGACTTGGACGCACATCGCTTAAGCACAAATAATTATAAAGCTGTGCAATTATCTCAGAGTTCAGTGTATATAATTCAAGAATGTGATTTGTTCCTCATGTTCAACCCAAGCCAAATCTCCTTTATTGCAGCTCATTTCTATCACTCCTCATCCGTGAGCTGTGAGAAAGCAAACACGGGCTGCATCCTTGCCACACAGGGAGCCTTTGACTATTTCTAAAGTTCATATGACTTGTTAGTAAGTCTTGTGGTTTGCCTCCTCATAAATCAAAAGCTGAGATTCAGGAAAACTTTCTCATCCCATCATAGGGTTTTGTAGTTGTCTCTTTCTCACATTGCTCTGAGTCCCTGGAACCTCTGTGTGAACTTAGTCCAGTATGAGCTCTGCTATATTAATTTTTCTCTAGGTATTACCTTCAATTCTGTCAGATATGACCATATTCTTTTCAGAAAACTGTGTTTTGGTACCTCGCTACACTGTTGGCATCATCATCTTCCTTTTAAGAATTTTCTCTCCAGGTGCCCCTTACCAAGGTCAATTACGACTTACAGGCATGGGCATAGCACTATAAGACCAGGTTTGATACAGTAGGAGGAATGGAGACTGCGGTAAGCAAATGGCCCTATAAGTCTGTTGACTTAACTGTTATTTCTCAGCTTTGAGCAGTTACTGTCACATGAGAATCCTGTCTAGTGATGACAAAACTTTTAATTTTTTAAAAAAGATTTTATTTTTTTGATAAAGAGAGGGAGAGCACAGAGGGAGAGTAAGAGGGAGATGCAGACTCCCCGCTGAGCAGAGAGCCAGACTTGGGGCTCCATCCCAGGACCCTGAGATCATGACCTGAGCCCAAGGCAGACGCTCAGCTGACTGAGCCACCCAGGTACCCCAAAACTTTTAATTTTTTAAAAGAATCCTGCAATCTAGACTTTAGATGGCATCTCCAGGATTTTAAATATTTGCAACAAAGGTAAATTTTTAAAAAACACCATGAGAGGAACAACATGCAACTGTAAATTTGATTAAGCCTATGAGCCATTACTTTGTTATGTCTGATCTATGATAAATGGAAAAATTCCTTCAGACTCATTCTTGCTTATACCCCAAGTCATACCTTGGCTGCAGAACTTATGACTATCAAACTCTTTGACCTTTGTTGACGTGTAGTTGTCCCATATGCTCTCTTCTCAGGATCCAGCTTCTTGCTATTCCAAGGGTAAATTAGCCAATCTAATGAACTTGTTCATTCTTATGGGGATTTTTCCTTGGGTCTTTCCTTCATTCTCTGCTTAGATGTTTATTTTATGAACAAAGTTATAGGGATAAGATGCTTAGCAGCTCTTGTCTAAAGTTGGGGATTTAAACATGAGAAAGGATCATAAGTCCCTGGCAGGTCAGAGGCAGATATTTACATACAATGGCAAGTGGTACCTTGTGCTATCTCCCAAATCACAGGTGTTAGCAAGCTGCCAGCCTCTAGGGCCAGGTCTGAAAACCCTCCAGACGTGTATTGTTGTATTCATGGTTGTCATTGTTATTAGTATCAGTGTCAGGTAAGGACTGACTTACAGAGGACCATTAACAAACTTATGTCAGTTCTCCCTTTCTAAAGTTGAGAGTGTTTTTCGGTGTTGACAGGTAACTGTGTTTTTAAATTTGTTTGTTTATACACCTGGTAATTGGTTCCATTTGGCATCTTTTATGTTGCCTAAGCAGTATTTAGCATACTTAATGAGATTCCCCTGAGCTTTTAAAACATTTAAATGAAACATTTAGATTCCATAAGAAGAGGCAGCTGGTGAGACTTGGTCATATGATCAAGGTGGAGAACATATTTTTGGGTTTAGAAGTCAAAAACAGGTTTTTTGGTCTTCTCTGCTCAGTGGCCTAGAAGGCACCCACACTGAACCTTTCATTCAACGACACCAATGAAATGTTTGCTGCTCCCATCTTCTCTGACTCTAGCAGCACTTAAAAGAACCCAGTGAAGAGCCTTAGATGGCTAGTTGACCAGCTCTCCCCAAGCCATCCCAGCTCCTTCTCAGGAATAATAAGTTTCTGTGCCAGGATTGCACACATCCCACAGCCCAGCATGAGTCATT
>NC_138377.1:71437156-71455371 GCF_054177405.1 Leptonychotes weddellii | reverse complement strand
TTTTTAAGTTCTGCCAGTTCACCTTTTATTTCTGCCCTTAGAGACTCTATGTTGCCATTCATTGATTTCTCCGTTCCAGCCATTGTCTTCACAATTGCTAGCCTGAATTCCATCTCCAACATCTTGGTTATATCTGCATCCATTTGTAAATCTGCAGCATAAGTCATAATCTCTGAGTCTTTTCTGTTTTGGGGGCTCCTCCTCCTAGTCATTCTGTTGATGGGTGTTTGAGGGAATGCATAGAGTCCAAATTATTGACCAGAACCCAAGCAAGATGCACCTGTTTTCTTGGGACCTTAGGGTTGCTGGCCTCTTGTTTTCCCAGCCTGTCTTCTGGGGGAGGGGCCTGCCATGCTGTTACTCAGGCAACCCTGTTTGGGTGGAGTTGCCCTGCGCCCCTGTGGCGGGGGATGGCCTCAGCGGGAATCAGTTTTTGGGGCTTTTGTTCTCTGGCGGCTTTCTGTGTCTCTTCTGCGAGTCAGAGCAGAAGAGACCATTTCCAACCCTCTGCCTCAGAGCAGAGAGATCGCAGTCTGTTCTTCAGTGAGCTCTCCAGGCCACACTGTCTCCGTTTCTGTCCGTGCTGCTATAAACTGCAGCATCCTGGGTTGTGCGCCCCTCTGGAGTGCTCCCAGTCCTGCCTACAGGTCAGGGCACGTCTCTGCCCTTTGTACTTCTAAAACCGCCAGCCGCTCCCAGTTCTCACGTGTGCGACCCTGCTGCTCGGGGTTTTCGCTCCGGGGGCTGCCCTAGAGTCCTTTCCCTGCTGCTACCGGTCTGCGAGTCTGTTCCTGTCCGTAGCCCATGAGGCTGTTGCTCACCAACAGTGTAGGATCCCCACGGCCAGGCACCCTCCCGCTGCTGTTTATCCTCCGATATCCGACCGTGGAATCACGGCTCCCCTCTTCGTACCTCAAAACCAACTACCTACGATATTCTGTTTGTAGAAATCCAGATCTTCTTACATCTCAGGCTGGTTTCGTGGGTGCTCAGAGTGGTCTGGTGGATATCCAGCTCAATTCCGGGGACCAGTTGAAATAGGGTCCCCTACTCCTCCACCATCTTTCCCCCCTCCATTTTCATTTGTTTCCATGAATTTCTTTAATTCTTTAATTTCCTAGTTGACCCATTCATTCTTTAGTAGGGTGCTCTTTAGCCTCCATGTATTTGAGTTCTTTCCGACTTTCCTCTTGTGATTGAGTTCTAGTTTCAAAGCATTGTGGTCTGAAAATATGCAGGGAATGATCCTCATCTTTTGGTACCGATTGATACCTGATTTGTGACCTAGGATGTGATCTATTCTGGAGAATGTTCCATGGACACTAGAGAAGAATGTGTATTCTATTGCTTTGGGATGGAGTTTTCTGAATATATCTGTGAAGTCCATTTGGTCCAGTGTGTCATTTAAAGTCTTTATTTCCTTGTTGATCTTCTGCTTAGATGATCTGTCCATTTCAGTGAGGGGGGTGTTAAAATCCCCTATTATTATTGTATTGCTGTTGATGTGTTTCTTTGATTTTGTTATTAACTGGCTTATATAATAGGCTGCTCCCATGTTAGGGGCATAGATATTTACATTTGTTAGATCTTCTTATTGGATAGACCCTTTAAGTATGATATAATGTCCGTTCTCATCTCTTATTATAGTCTTTTGTTTAAAATCTAATTTGTCTGATATAAGGATTGCCACCCCAGCTTTCTTTTGGTGTCCATTAGCATGGTAAATTGTTTTCCACCCCCTCACTTTCAATCTGGAGGTGTCTTTGGGTCTAAAATGAGTCTCTTGCAGACAGCATATCGATTGGTCTTGTTTTTTTATCCAATCTGGTATCCTGTGTCTTTTGATTGGGGAGTTTAGCCCATTTACATTCAGGGAAACTATTGAAAGATATGAATTTAGTGCCATTGTATTGCCTGTAAAGTGACTGTTACTGTATATTGTCTCTGTTCCTTTTTGGTGTATGTTACTTTTAGGCTCTCTCTTTGCTTAGAGGACCCCTTTCAATATTTCTTGTAGGGCTGGTTTCATGTTTGCAAATTCTTTTAGTTTTTGTTTGTCCTGGAAGCTTTTTATCTCCTTCTATTTTCAGTGACAGCCTAGCTAGATATAGTATTCTTGGCTGCATATTTTTCTCGTTCAGTGCTCTAAATGTATCATGCCAGTCCTTTCTGGCCTGCCAGGTCTCTGTGGATAGGTCTATTGCCAATCTAATGTTTCTACCATTGTAGGTTACAGACATCTTGTCCCAAGCTGCTTTCAGGATTTTTTCTTTGTCTCTGAGACTTGTTTTACTATTAGATGTTGGGGTGTTGACCTATTCTTATTGATTTTGAGTGGGGTTCTCTGTGCCTCCTGGATTTTGATGCCTGTTTCCTTCCCCAAATTAGGGAAGTTCTCTGCTATACTGACCCTCTCTTTCTTCTTCTGGGATCCCACTCTAATATTGTTTTGTCTTATGGTATCAGTTATCTCTCGAATTCTGCCCTCGTGATCCAGTAGTAGTTTATCTCTCTTTTTCTCAGCTTCTTTATTCTCCATCATTTGGTCTTCTATATCACCAATTCACTCTTCTGCCTCATTTATCCTAACAGAGCCTCCATTTTTGATTGCACTTCATCAATAACCTTTTTGATTTCGACTTGGTTAGATTTTAGTTCTTTTATTTCTCCAGAAAGGGTTTCTCTAATAACTTCCATGCTTTTTTCAAGCCCAGCTAGTATCTTTATAATCGTCATTCTGAACTCTAGTTCTGACATCTTACTAATGTCCGTATTGATTAGGTCCCTGGCAGTCGGTACTGCCTCTTGTTCTTTTTTTTGAGGTGAGTTTCTCTGTCTTGTCATTTTGTCCAGAGGAGAACAGATGAATGAGAGAACAAAATGCTAACAGGGTAACAATAACCCCATAAAAATATACACTAAACAAATCAGAAGAGACCTGAAACCAGGGGAAAAGAAAGGGAAAGAAAGAAAAAAGAAAAAAAAGAAAAAATGAATATGATCAAATATGATCTGGCTGATGAATAGATCAGTGTGACACACTAGATTTTGGGCGTATTTTGGTCTGTTAGAAGAAACTGCCTCCCAAAATTTTAAAGAAAGAATAACTTATATGTGTACAAAAGTAAGGGTAAATACAATGAAGGGACGGAATATGATTGTAAAGATGAAAATCATAAAAGATTTTATAAAAGGAATTGGTAAGATAAGAAGTTGGTTAGCCTGGTGATGGGCATTTAAGAGGGCACGTTCTGCATGGAGCACTGGTTGTTATGCACAAACAATGAATCATGGAACACTACATCAAAAACTAATGATGTAATGTATGGTGAATAACATAACAATAAAAATTAAAAAAAGATAAGAAGTTGGTTGAAAAAAGAAAAAAGGGAAATTAAAAAAAAAAAAGGGAGAGAATGTGATCAGACAGGAGACTAGAACAAAGCCATACACTAGAGATTTAGGGTATATTTTGGTCTGTTAGAAGAAACTGTATCCCAAAATTTTAAAGAGAAAACAACTTATATATATATCAAAAATAGGGTTAACTACAGTGAAGGGATAGAATATGACTCTAAAAATGAAAAATAAAAAAGATATTTTAAAAAAGGGATTGATAAGATGTTGGTTGAAAAAGGGAAAAAAATTGAAAAAAAAATAGAAAAAGAAAAAAAAAATTAAAAAAATTAACTTTGAAAGACTAAAGTATCATGGGAAAAAAGCCATGAATTCTATGTGCTTTATCCCCCTTTGCCGTTCTCATGTATCGTAAACTTGGTCTTGGCTGGATGTTCTTGCTGATCTTCTGGGGGAGGGTCCTATTGCCATGGTTCTCACTTGTCTTTGCCGGAGGCAGAATTGCCCCGCCCTTGCTGGGGGCCAGGCTAAGTAATCTGCTCGGGTTTGCTCTCGGGAGCTTTTGTTCCCTGCAAGCTTTCTGTATAGCTTTGTAGGATGAGAGTGGAAATGGCGGCCTCCCAAACTCTGCCCTGGAGGAGCCGAGAACTCAGGGCCCCACTCCTCAGGGAGCCCCCAGAGAAAGTAGTCAATCACTCCCGTATCCCCGGTCTCTGGCCGCACTCCGTGCTCACCCGGCCTGTGACCGAGCATTTCTATCTCTGGCACCCGACCCCGGGTGGAGTCTCCAAAGCCAGCAGATCCCTGCAGTGCACTCCCGCGCCGCTTCTCCCTGGGGAGGAAGGGGAGTCTGCCCGGATCTGCCGCTTGTTGGGTCCCTGCTGGAGGAGCAGTGGCCCGACTGTGCCATGGATCACAGTTTATGGCAACCCCGAGCTGAGAGCCCACTCCTCAGCTCCGTCTCTGCAGCTGGCTTCCCCCCTCTGATACCTGGGAGCTCTGCTGCACTCAGGCACCCCCGGTCTTTCTGTGACCCCGAGGGTCCTGAGACCACATTGTCCCAACGAGGGTTCCACCCCCCACTTAGCCACTGGAGCGATGTCCCTCAGCGGAGCAGCCTTTTCAAAGTTCCTATTTTGTCTCTGCTGCTTTATCACTTGCCAGAAGCGGCCGACGGAGGCCCCTTCCCCCGCCGTCTATCTTCCCGAATATCACCTCGGATTCACTTCTCCGCACATCCTATCTTCCAGAAAGTGGTCGCTTTTCTGTTCAGAGAGTTGCTGCTATTCTTTTCTTCGATCTCCTGTTGAGTTCGTAGGTGTTCAGAATGGTTTGATAGCTATCTAGCTGAGTTCCTGGGACTGGTCGAAATTTAAGTCTCCTACTCCTCCGTCATCTTGCTCCTCCCTCTGCAAATCTTTTCTGCTACTTACTTTTCCATTCTATAACTTATGGTTGTTTCTTTTTTTTTTAATAAAGATTTTTTTTATTAGAGAGAGAGTACATGCAGAGGAAGAGGGAGAAGCAGACTCCCTACTGAGCAGAGTGCCCAATGCGGGGCTCAATCCCAGGACCTGGAGATCTTGACTCAAGCCAAAGGCAGATGCTTAACCGACTGAGCCACCCAGGCACCCCTTTTATGGCTGTTTCTATAGCTCTGATCCAGCATCGACTCAAACTTGAGTCAAACATAATTGCTTTTCTCCCAAAATCACTTGTAAGAGTCAGCAAAAGGCAAGTTGTGGAGGCAAATATCTACAACTATATGTGGTAGATTTTAATGGTGACTGAAGTAAGCATGTGGGAGCATACACTGCAGCACCACTTAGGAGATCATCTAAAATTGAATATTAGCTTTTCTGGTCTTCTGAAAGTTTCATGTCCGTTTTCATGAACTTGGAGTTCAGGGTATCTTCATGTTATTCAGCTTTCTCTCCTTCTTCCAGGTGTGACAAAAATTCCTTGTATTTTATTATTATAAAGAGCATTTCAGCTCTAGCACTTATCACTCCCCCACAATTCACACTTTGCATAACTCAAGATTTATTAAGGTGCTCTGCTAAAAAAAGGTTCATATATTTCAAGTGTTACCCTTTCTTTTCTCCACTTCCCTATTAGGTTTTATAGGAGCAGGGAGAGAAATATGGAGGATTATTTCCCCAGAGTTAAGAATTATGACTTTACCTTAGAAAACAGGAGGATACAGTTGATTTTCTTTTTAAATAACAATTCTATTGCAAGAATCTCCATTATGTTAGTGCCTCACTGTGAAGAGTTGGGAAATGCTAGTTTACTAGAAGGGCCACTGAAGGAAGACTCAAGAGACTAGGTTCTTATCCTGGTTCTGTCATTAACTAGTTGTGTGATTTGAGGGAAAGTACCCCACTGGGTCTGAAAGAGCAGTCTCTAAATTCCCTGCCAATTCTAGGAATCTTTGAGTTGGCTGAGAGTCTTCCTGGTGTCTAATTCTTCTATAATTGTAACCATGGTTGGGATTTCCCCTTGACAGGTGGATGGACATCCTACCGCTCTGGACCATGCCCCACCCTTGGCCAGCTGTCCGGGTCAGTGTCTGCTGCAGAAACAATAGAAGTTTTATAGGTTAAGCTTTGAACCAGACACAAGCACAGATTCTGATTTTTTCAACTCAGAACTTCAGTTGTTTGCTCTCAGTACTGGCTTCCTTATTTGTATACCTGGTATAATATCTACCTTGGAAAATCATGTTTAATACAATAGTGCAAGGGAAACGTAGTTAAGTGCCTGACATATAATATGCCCTCAGTAAATGGAATTTAATTAATTTATTTTTAAAGATTTTATTTACTAATTTAGAGAGAGAAAGAGAGTGCACAAGTGGGGAGAGGGGCAGAGGGAGAGAGAGAGAGAATCTCAAGCAGACTCCACACTGAGCATGGAGCCCAACACAGGGCTTGATCTCACGACCTTGAGATCATGACCTAAACCTAAATCAAGAGTTGGCCACTTAACTGGCTGAGCCACCCAGGCGCCCTAGTAAATGGAATTATGATCATTAACATCATATCTGTTACAAAGGGGCCGGGTGAATGTCTTGGCAGACTATTACTGGGTTTGCTGATACATTTTAGTGTATGTGGTAGAATGTACTCAGGTTACTGTACAGATTAACTCCCAAACTTTGGTTTTGCTGAGTGGTAAATATAATCTGGGAGGGAGAGCCAAATGGTTCTGAGCAGCAATTTTTTTTTTTTTTTTAAAGTTGTATGAAGGAAGACGAAGGCAGATTGTTTGAAGAGTTGGGAGGGGGGAAGATTTTGAAAATGAAAAATAAGCATGACCAAAGGGGAATTTGATTCAGTTTCTGAAGAGTGATGAGCAACATGCATCCTTTACCTCTGTCTCCACTAATCTTTTTTTTTAATTGAAGTGTAACTAACACACAGTGTTATGATGGTTTCAGATGTACAGTATACTGATTCACCAATTCTATGACTTACTCAGTGCTCATCACAAGTGTGCTCTTAATGCCCTTTATGTATTTCACCCATCCATGAATCTTAAATTTATTTATTTTTTAACACTCCTAGAAGTAGCACTGTGGAGTGAGATCTATTTTAGGGATTTATCAAAGTGTGGAATCCTGCTTCATGGTAGGCAGAGACTTGTAAGGAAATCCTTTCACTCAAGACACACATTCTGAAGATTTTAGGCAGATTATAATTGTAGGTAGTGATGTAGTCCTTGGGATAGGGTACTATATCGTCTCTGCTCTTGATGTTCAAACATGGCTTTGGCCTATGAACCTGTGAAAAATGGGACAGATTGGCCATTTATCCTGGACCTTCCACTGTCTGGTCTCATCCAGTAGGGATATACTTTTCCTATGCAAAGAAATGGCTTCTGAGAGCCTGCATACCATGGAACAGTGCCCTCTGCTGTTCCTGAGGGAACCGTGCAGCCACAATGAAGTCCTGAGGGAAGAGCATCACTCCAGAGCCAAAGCAAGCTGCTCTGTTTTCTGCAACGATTAGGACGCTGACACAGCTAGTCTCAGCTGTAAATATTCAGCAGGAGAAGCAATAGCAGCTTTCCTCCCCTGTACTTGTTTCTAGGCAGGCTCTGATCCCACATTACATATGAATGCCCCCTTCCCATTTTCACTGCAAACACAGAACAGTTTCTATTAGTTTTACTCTTTAATAGAAAGAACTTTTAAAACAGTGATTTTAACCATTGAACCTTGCCTTTGAAACAACTCTACTTCCCAGTATTATAAGGAAGTCGATACCACTTTAAGAAAGCATAGGTGATAGCTGTGATGAAATAAAGGCATATAGCATATAAACCAGCAGTTCATGGTCAAAAGTTTATACCAGTAGGGGATCATTATATTTTTCTTTCTTCCTTTCTTTTTTCTTCCTCCTTCCCTTTTCTTCCTCTCTCTTCCCTCCTCCTTCTTTTTAATAAAATCGTCTAAAATACCACAGAATCTCCTACAGCAATGATATTACATGATGAAAACTGTTTTGCTGAATTTCTCTACCTTCTGGGAACAATTTTTTTTTGGCTGGTTCTCTTTACCCTCTGAGCAGATACTCGTGCTCTGAACGCTCTCAGCTACTATCTTCTGGGTACAACCCCAAACAACACAGTCAACATTTACCTTTACTTAACAAACAGGGAAATTCTGTGGATTTCAAGCTGGCATTAGGGATTCATGTCCTCTACAATAACTTTTGAGCTGTTTTTTCAGCATCATTCCACTTGGCTACAGCAAAGAAAATACAGTGAACAATGAAATATGCATAAAAAAAGTTTAAAAAATTTTTCTTAAGATAAATGACTCTGAAACCACAATGTGGGAGAGTACTGTTTTTTCATGATTCTGAGTTTCAAATTCATGAGTTTAGAAGGTGTGGATTTCTTGCTTTATCATGGGGTAAGACACTAGTAAATGGGAGCTGGCCCACCTTATCTTTCCCTCTGCCAAGAATGAAATCCAGTTTAATGTGGTATCAGCCAACCAGTGTGAATAAACTGCTAGATTCCACTGGATCCCAGAATTCCAGTGCCATTCAGTGTAGGAATAAGTGGTGCATGCAATGTAGATCTTTATTGACATGGTGGAAGGTATTTTCATTTAGGGTGGTGGGTAAATAACTCAGAGTTATTTGTACTGTCAGATTACAGGTGTTTTGTATTTTACTTTAATAATTGCCAGGAGAAAAGGGTTTGTTTTTTTCTGAAGCCTGGGATTAAGAAATAATTTACCCATTATAGGTAACTTGTCAAGAAAGAGAGTTGCTCAATTTTATGGTATTTCTATTTGGTTACTTCTATTTAAAATACCTATCTAGGGTAGAAGATGCTTTTAGTCTTTCAGTAGAGAATGACTTTGCTGACACATGGTCAGCTTATTTAGTGTCATTCTTCCTCTCAGGCTAGCATAATCCTTGGATCTGATGTCATCTTCTATTGGACATAGGCATGGGGAATTACCTCCTCTTTTTTTTTTTTTTTTCTATTGTGGGACTCAAAATATACGCATGTGATCTGTTTCTTCTTTTCACCTTCCCAAAGATAAACGCTATGTTGTCTTTATCTTTATATCCCCAACACTACACAGTACTAGGGATTTAACTTCTTTTTCTTCCTTTTCTCTTACTTTCCCTCTGCTCTCAAATCTTGAGCAATGTGAACTCATCATTTTGAGGAACAATTATTTTGGAATGTAGATGAATAGAGATGTTGCCCAAACAGACCAGTTGATACCAAGTTAGAAAACACAGGTTTGACCATAGAAAAGAATGGCAGGTTGAACACTGACTTTCAGTAAATGAATGCTTCTCTTCTCTAGGGACGGAAGTTCCATAAAAGTCTAAAAAGTGCCTGGAAGGGAAGATGTGCTCCTTGGAGCCTCCCTTAGAGGGTTTCATTGGGCCCTTGTATTCTGAGGGTTGAGTCTTCAGAACAGCTCCCTGACCTCCAGAGTGTGGGTGTCCTGAGAGTAGGCAGACTTCCCAGACCAAAGGACTTCCTGGGGAGGCAAGGGTGAGGCTGGCAAAAACTGTACTCAATCTTGAGCCTTTAGAAACTGACCCTGGGACAGAGGGCTCAGTATAGGAATGGAAGGAGAGGTGTACCTTGAACTCTGGCACTGAGACCTTAAGCATAGGGCACCCTTGATTGAACTTAACACTGAAGAATGGGACCTACTTCCCTCAGCAAAATACACTGTGCCGGGCCTTAGACTGCACATAAGGGAATCATATGTCTTGGTCTGTTGAGGCGGTCCTGTTTGATTTCTCTTGTCCTGGCATAATTATTAATAGTTTCCTTTTCTATTATCACATGTCTCAGTTTGGATGATAAATTATTTGTTCAACCTGTGCAGGACTAGTTTTCAGGAGTGCCATTGTGTGGCCTCAAGAGGTAATGAACTAAGGGGTCTTTATGTTTGTTCCCTGCTGGTGTGGAAGCCAGAATGAGCCCTTGCTGCTCTTGGATTTCAGAGCTGTCAAGGCTAAGGATAATTTAGGAGGGTCAGGAAGCTTCAAGAGGGAGTTTGAATATATCTTGTTAATAAGGCATGTGGATGCTTTAGTAATTAAGTGGAAAAATAAGAGGTTTGACCATATGTAGGTTACCCCAAGTTTGTGAAGCAGTTTATATTAATCATATGCTATTTAGTTTAGAATCCTTGCTTTAGCCCTACAAATCTAATTTTTTTTTTAAGATTTTATTTATTTGACAGAGAGACACACAGCGAGAGAGGGAACACAAGCAGGGGGAGTGGGAGAGGGAGAAGCAGCAGGGGAAGTGGAAGAGGGAGAAGCTCCCCGAGCAGGGAGCCTGATGCGGGGCTCGATCCCAGGACCCCAGGACCATGACCCGAGCCGAAGGCAGACGGTTAACGACTGAGCCACCCAGGCGCCCCCAAATCTGATTCTTTACATGGTTCTTTTACTGAGTTTTTTGCAGTAGTTTTTCAGTATCTAATCTATGATCTTGAAAGGTTAAAATTTTTACTGGCAGGAAGACCTATGAAGTGAACTATAACTTTAAGAGTTTATTTAATTGAAAAAGTTGATGTTGGGGTGCCTGGGTAGTCAGTTAGGCATCGGATTCTTGGTTTTGGTTCAAGTCATGATCTCAGGGTCATGAGATTGAGCCCTGTGTCGGGCTCTGTGGTCAGTGTAGAGTCTCCTCCAGATTCTCTCTCTCCTCTCCCTCTGCCCCTCCCCTGCTTGTACGTGTGCACATGCTCTTTCTTTCTTTCTCAAATAAATAAGTAAATCTTAAAAAAAAAAAAAAGAAAGATGGAAAAGATTGGATATTTATGTGTAACGCTAAAACTAGTGATTAAGTGGACATCTGCTTTTGCCTGCCCAGTATCTCTTTTCCTTTCTTTGTGAACTGAGCCCCTTCTTCTTAGGGAAACTTATTCCATGTAGTTTAGGTGGGGTTAACTCCCTTATCTCTTTTCTTCTTATCAACCTCCCCAAGAGGTTGGAAATATGATTCATGGATTCATGCTTGACTAATCAGAGTACTCCCATTCCTTTGGCTGCACTGAGTGTTGGGCAGGGGTAGACACTTGGCCTCAACTAAGGCAGTTTCTCTGAAGTTTCCTGCCGGAACTGTTGAAAAGACTGTTTCATTTAGCCAAGGCTGCTAATCTTGTACTGTGGGACTTAAGCTTTTGGCAGTATCTTGCCACTGAAAGGAAAATGCCAATTCAAAGAGAGTGGTGAAACCCCATTAATCTTGCTTTTAGACTTCTGGATCCAGCCATGCTGGGAATCCCAGACTTTTAGTTGCACAAAGCAATATTCCACCCCCCTGCCTTTTTTTTCTTTTTGCTATGAATTTATAAATTAGTTTAAGTTAAGGTCATTTGTAACTAAATAATTCTAATATAAGTAGTGAGCAATCTTCTGCATTGTAGACAGGGATCCAGTCTTTCAGATTTTAAAGATTTTCTGGAAGAATTGGTCAACTCTAACTTTGCTTAGTGTCTATGACATTATTCTAAAAATGGTCTAGTTTGTTTACTATCTGGGACTATTTAGCTTATCCTGTAGTCATAGAAATCTATTTACAGAGCTTTTTCCTGGGCAAGGTCAGTCTTGGAAAGACAACATGGAAAGAGAAGGTAATCAAGTAGACAGACCTTGAGGAAAAAACTGAAGAAAACCTTTTCCCTCTGCAAATTCCGCCGTTTCTTAGTCTACAGACTCAGACACCACTTGCCTTTTTTTGCTCAAGGATATTTCTTGGGGATCAGTGGGGTAACATGTCCTCTGTCTCAAGTGTGAGAGATGGAAAGAGGAAGCATCTTAGCTTCCACAGGATGTCCCTGCTCAATATCTTGGGCAGTATGTTGATAAGGAGATCTGGATTTATAAAACTTATATGGAAAAACAAGTAGCCCAGCAGTCTGATGAAAAATAGGGTGGTGAAAAAGACATATTGAAAAATCCTGAAAAGAAAAGGTCAAGAAACTGTTAACCAGAGGTTAGAAAACCAGGAACAAAATAAAACTCATACCTAAATGCATGTCTTGCTCCTTCTTGATATTTAAATGTCTCCCACTAATTGTTGTCTCTATTACCAACAATGCCTTGTAAAGGCAGCTCCTTCCCATATGCTGGCTTGCCTGTTACTCTCTCTTTCATTACCATGTTTTATTTTCTTTTTGCATTTATCACTATCTGAAATTATCTTGTTCTTTTATCTTTTGTTTTATTTTTGTTTCCAACTTGTTTTCCGAAGCATTTACAACAATTTCTAACCATCAGCAGGGTATGTGTTTCTGTGAGTCCATATTTTTTCCAACACTTGATAGCATCAGATTTTAAAAATTTTGCCAAATGGGTGTAAAGTAATGGTCTTAATTTGCATTTCCCTGGTGAACAATGATGCTGAACATCTGTTCTGTTCACAGATTTTATATGTTTTCTCTTGCCCATTTATCTATTAGGTTGTTTAGGGTAGTCTTATTGATTTGTAGAAGTTCTTTATATGTTCTTGATATCAATCCTTTTCCAGTGTGTGTACTATGAATATCTTCTCTCTACTTTATAACTTTCATTCACTCTAAGGTGTTAAAAAACAAAAGTTATTAATTTTAATAGTCTAGTGTATCAATCTTTAATTAGAATCAATGCTTCTTGTGTCTTATTTAAAGAACTGTTCCCTACACCAAGGCCTAAAAGTTGCTACTGTTTTCTACTAACAGTTTATGGTAGTTTAAAATATGTCCACACATTCTTTGGTATCACGCACTTCAAGAGACTCTTCTCCCTTAGAGTGTGGCCAGGACTTAATGACTTGGTTCTAAAGAATAGAGAATCATGGAAGTGACAGTGTGTGGCTTCCTGGATTACATACTAAAGGCATTGCAGTTTGCTCCTTACTCTCAGGAGGAAGCCAGCTGTCATGCTGTGAGGATACACAAGCCAGCCCTGTGGCGAGCTCCATGTGAGGAGGAGCTGAAACCTCCTGCCAACAAACTGCAAAATTTGCCAGATGTACGAGTAAGCTACCGTGGAAGTAGATCCTCCAGCCCAGCCAAGCCTTCCACTGACTCTAACTTTGGCCAACATCTTAATTGCAACCTGTTAACAGACCATGAACTAGAACTACCCAGCTGAGTGGCTCACAGATTCCTAATCCACAGAAACTGTGAGATAAATGTTTGTTGCTTGAAGCCACTAAGTTTTGGGACCATTTTTTATTTGGCAGTAGATAACTGATGCCAAATTTTCAAGATTTTTTTTTTTTGGACATTTAGTCCTTAACACATCTGGCCTCGCTTTTTAAATATGCTGTATAGTAGTGATCCAATCTCATTTTTTTTTCTCACCTGGATAACTGTTTTTTTACCCCCTACCATTTTTATTGAACAGTTTTTCCTTTTCTTTCTGATATACAATCACTGTCACATGTCACATATCGAAGTTCTATATATGCACTGTTTCTAATTCATTGGTTGATTTTCTTGTTCCTGTGACAGTATCACACTATTGTAATTACTGCAACTTCATAGAAAGTCCTGATATCTGGAAGGGCATATTCCCCACTCCTTGCTCTTCTTTAAAATTGTCCAGGTTATTTTTGACTCTATTCTTCTATATATAGTATATTTTAGAATAATTGTATTAAATGTAATGAAAACCTTTTGGGCAGTTTGGTTGGAACTGAAGTGAATCATTTGAAGAGAATTGATATATTTATGATATTATGGCTTTCTATCCATGATCATGGTATTTCTCTTCTTTAATTCTTGTTATTTTTAATGTTTCCTAATTTCTATAAATTCCCCTATGGTGGTCCTGATTTCTTTTTTAACTGATGAATTATTTTGGCCTTGTGGTTTTACTGTGATTTGCACAAGCAAATCTCCACTTTTTCCTTTCCTGTATTACCCTTATCTAGCTGTGCTAGGCTACCGTCTGCTGTAGAACAAATTCACTACCTACCTCCACCTACCAGTGAAAAACAGCCCCTTCCCCACCAGTTCCCTTAAGTTTTTCTCTAGAATTGATCTTGGTGACAGGAGGCAGGATCTGTTATATACAGCATCTTGGTCAGAATTAGAAGCAGAAACCCTTTACAGACCTCTTCCTAGTATTCTCCTTAAAGCTAAATACAGTATTCATGAGAAAGTTCTGGGATGACATTCCCAGAGAAAATCTTAGGAATAATCCAGCTTTCTTATCTCTTGAGTCAGTGCCCAATATACCAGTGCCCCATAGGATATTGGAGCAGAGCAAGAGGAGAGATCTTTGTAGTTTGATATGATGAGCTAGACTTTTAGGATGCTGTCAGGTTCTCTTCAGGATACTAACTCTCTTTCAAGGCAGACAGTTCTTATCCTGGGAACTCACATGGGCAGTTCCATGTGAGGCACTGGTGTCAAATTATATGCTAAAGCAGCCTGGGAATTCTAGGGAAATTCTGCTAGCTGTTCTGGGAACATTGTATTTTGGGATATCCAAATATGTAACACTTCACTTATCTGGTATGAAGGGGTATCCCCCATAAGCAAGTTTTCCAGACAATTGGAGGTGACATTTAAGCACCAATAATTTTATGTTAACCATTTTGATGGAACTCTTTCTAAATCATATTTCATACCACTTTGAATATATGTTTCTCTATGCCTTCTTAAACAAATTATATTGAACATAATCTGACCTTTTCTTGGAAATGCAGGGGCTTCATTGAATCCCAATTTTATTTTGCTATCACAGCGATTCCCTCAGGACTAATATCCACTTGGTTGTTTGAATCTTGAGCTCTTATTCAGTTTAACAAGTATTTTTGAGCAATTATTTTGGGCTGGGTACTGTTGGGTATGATCTCTTTCACAATCATTTTCTGTCTTATTTGCTATTAGGCAGGGGAATATGTGCATTTACAAGTTCTGTACTATTTCTAATGTAACATGTTGACATTGTAACAGTATTTGAGGGAGGCACATCTGACACAATAGTGTGAAAACCCTATTCATCATTTTACGAACCACAAAAGGATCCTCCCATCATAATCTACTGACGTTATTGGAGAACAAGAACCCATCAAGCTAATTCAAATTGTTAAAGGGAAGAGGGAGTAAGTATCAGTTTGCCACATTTCTCTTAGGTGATAAAATTCCTATTTCTGATTACTACTAGGCTATTCACTTCTAAGATTGGAAAGTTGAAATTAGGAATTGCCTTTGGGGGCACCTGGGTGGCTCAGTCATTGCGCGTCTGCCTTTGGCTTGGGTCATGATCCCGGGGTCCTGGGATCGAGTCCCACATCGGGCTCCCTGCTCCGCGGGAAGCCTGCTTCTCCCTCTCCTACTCCCCCTGCTTGTGTTCCCTCTCTCGCTGTGTCTCTCTGTCAAATAAGTAAATAAAAATCTTAAAAAAAAGGAATTGCCTTTGGACAAGGAAGTCATACATTAGAACTGAGAAACATAGTCATTGATGACACTAGTTTTTTGACTTCACTCTGGGTGTGTGTATGTATACAAGGGTCTCCTTGTCCAGACTTTGTTATCTGCCAGGATGGCTAAGTGGAACTCCCAGTTTTGCAGGAAGTTTACTCAAAGATGTCTGCTTACCTTTTGCAGAACCATGTTCCCTTCTTTTGGAGAGAATGATCCTGGGAGAAGAAAGGACATGGATAAATAAGCAATTTTTGGAAGCTATCATCACTGTCAAATAATATTCAGTGAGCCATTAATGTTATATTTAGATAATATCTTACAATTTCTTATATGCATAAACAGATGGAATTTTTAAAGACAACCATATATATACATGCATGTGTGTGTATGTGTGTGTGTAATTTTGTATCACTTTTTTATATGTTGATAGGAATAATTGAAGCCATAAAATGGTAAGGTATGTCATACAGCTAATAAGTGGCAGAGCCAGGCTTGGAACCTGGGTCCTTCAAATATGCATTCAGGGCTCTTTCAACTATGCTCTTACCTCCTACTTAACCAGTAACCCTTAAAGAAGTTTATAGGTTATGAAAAGCACACAAATATATTCTTTTTTTTAATTTTTTAAATTTTTTTAAAGATTTTATTTATTTGAGAGAGAGAGTGAGAGAGAGAAAGAGCACAAGAGGGGGGAGCGGGAGAGGGAGAAGCAGACTCCCTGCTGAGCAGGTAGCCCGATGCGGGACTTGATCCAGGGACTCCAGGATCATGACCTGAGCTGAAGGCAGTCGCTTAACCAACTGAGCCACCCAGGCGCCCAGCACACAAATATATTCTAAGAAAAGTTTTAAGAGCTATAAAAAATGTAAAGATGAGGATATATCCTGGATTTCTGTGGCATCTCTTCCAAAATATTTTCTCAGTTATTTCATTTTCCTTTTAGCTTCCTTGTGAGATAAAAAATGAAGAGGAATTACAGTCACATTTTAAAATTGTGAAAATGACACTCACAGAATTAGAATTAGAAAAAAACTTTCTGGGTTACAAATTTGGTTCTATAACTTGAGTGAATTTAAGCAGCATGTCAACTAGTCAATTGCTCAGGCAGACTCTGTAAAGATTGCTCAAACATCATAGGTCATCGAACCATTATGGGACTTTGGTAATCTTGATGAAGACAAGTCTGCTAGAAGGAATACTTTGATGAGTCATTGGGGGATAGACGGTGGGATATATCAGGGAGCATGCCAAGCTTGGTTCTAGAGAGGTGGGGTCCAATTAATTTCAAGAGTTTTGTTGTTGTTGTTTTTGTTTGTTGTATAATATGCAAGGTTGGGACCAGAATGACTTGTATAATATGCAAGGTTGGGACCAGAGTGACCCATGACTTCCCAATGGGAACCATGGTCACTGTGAACGTGGCCTAATATATATCCAAACATCTGGATGACCCCAAGGACAATGGTTGATTGTTGATATTTGCTTTTTAGGGAGAGATGACTTATTTTTTTCTGACATTATGAAGACCATGTATCTCAATGATAAAATTTCTGGTGAATGTCAATTTTGGCTCTAAAGCCAATAAAAATTACAAAATTAAAGTCTGACAAAAGTTTTATCTTTTTGCCCTATGTACTTGCTGCCACAACACGCCAAGCAGGCCAAGAGGCCTGGTGCTCTACATCCAATTCTGTGTCCTTTAGACTTCTACATATATACTAATGACATCATGGTGTTAAATATGAACAGACACTGAAGCTGTATTGTAAAGAAGTAATGACTTCTCATGTTTTAACTCATGGGCCAACCTGATTAGATGGTGATAGATGCCCTGGTGCTCTATGTAGTGAGAGATTTGGGACCATGTTGGGATCACCAGGAAAGAATATTGTAATTCTGGGAGATGGGAGGAGTGGTATATGTGTCCTATATTGGCCTTCTCTCCATATAGCGTACCCTCAGTTAATGTTCCTTCTTGCTTCCATCCTGAACTCTGTGAGGTCTTAAGCTAGTTCCTTTGAGAACACATCATTTGCATGGTGCCGAGAGAGGAAAAACCATTGTTCTATAGCATATTCTTTGTTTATGTGTTTAGGGTTGGAATGCTTTAGAATTATGTCTGGTACTATTCTTGGAAAATGACATGGAAAGATTGGTATGTGTTTGGTGGCTGATAGTGTTTTGGAAACTCCCTTGAAGGCAATGACACCGAGAGAAGCTGAAGGTGGAGTGAAATGCTTACCTTGTTATTTTGGCTGTTAGACTCTTTTCTTACAGAATTCATGCTCAAGACTTTTGATCTAGGGGAAAAAGAACCAAGATAGGGACTGAATAAAGTACATAGAAATATTTATACTACATCACAGTTATTTAAAAACAGTTTTATATTCTAAAACTGTACTGTCCACTATTATAGCCAGTGACTATATGTAACTGTTTACATTTAATGACAATAAAAAAATCAGTTCCTCAGTCACAATAGTCATCTTTTAAGGACTCAATAGGTGGCTAGTGGCTACATATTGGATAGCACAGAAAGTTCCATTGGGCAGCTCCATTCTAAAATCTTGGCTTAGCAATGAAGCCATACTTAATGTTCAGGATGGATCTCAGGAGACTTGAAGGTGTCCTTTAATGGGGCAAGGACCTCCAAGTTCTGGTATCCTGGCCTCCAGGCCACAGTGTGGACTGAGTCTACTTAGAGGCTATGTGCAGTTTAGGTCTTTTTTTCTTGATCCTAAGATTCTAAAATATTTAATAAATGGAAATACTTCCCAACTGATTTAAGATTTAACTTCTATTTTTGTGTGTGGTGTAAGGAAATGGTCCAGTTTCATTCTTCTGCATGTGGCTATCCAATAGACTCCAAATGGTTGAAAGACCTCAATGTGAGACAGGAGTCCATCAAAATCCTAGGGGAGAACACAGGCAGCAA
>NC_138377.1:71418879-71436656 GCF_054177405.1 Leptonychotes weddellii | reverse complement strand
ACTACATCTAAAACTAACGATGTAATGTATGGGGATTAACATAAGAATAAAAAAAAAAGTGAATAGGCTATTGCAGATTGAAGAGAGTTGAATGTATGATAGACTCTTAGTGCCTATTCACTATATGCTCCACTTTCAAATAAATCCATTTCTTTTCATTCTCAAAAAAAAAAAAAAGATTTAACTTCTAAAGAGGGTCAGGAAATGAAAGTGAGGTTTTTTGGCTTTAGTTTCTCACTATTTAGACTCTTTCGATAAATTCAAGGATTAATTTTTTGGAGGTGGGCTTTTCTCTATTATTTCTAATTTTTAATGTTTGTAGTTTCATATAGTATGGTTTGGTTTCATAATATGATAGCCCTAGTTTGTATCTAGAGATTAGTTTCATGTCTATTCCATATGGTTGTTTCTATATATTTTGGGGAAGTGAGGATGATATTAATTTTAGTTCTTTTTTGTAAAATTTAAATGGAATGCCCTTTTTATCAAGATGCCAGACCACCAAACCCTTTTTAAAGCACATGTTCCTTCCCTTAATATAAACCCAAATAACTGGTAATGTGAAAAATTATGAAGGAAGGTGTATGTCTGCAGTCTTTTAAGAAAGATGGGAGGACTTGCATTTTAAAATGGGTGTGGCTTAGTAGGGATCTAATAGCTCACTAAAAGAGGGGAAGGTTATATGGTGTTGGGGCTCCCTCAATTCCAAATAGGAATTGGTCAGAGAAAAGTTTGTTCTGACCCAGGCTGAGATGGAGTTACCACTAAAACCAGGATGTTCCTTTGTTTGCCAAAGCTCACACTTCTCTCTCAAGGAACCGAGTCTCTAGTTCTTCTTCTATTTTCCTCAGAGTTTCCTGGTACTTCTTCATAGAGAAATAAAAGAAACCACAGTTACTAGCCAGAAGCTTTATGCTCTTTCTAATCATAATAAGCATGTATTACACTACATTGCCATGTGAATGGTTGGTATTCCCACTGCCGTTTTGTCTCCTTTCCCAGTCCCCCAGCCTTCCACTACTCCAGATCTCTCACTGCACGTCACCACTGGGCAGGTGCCTGCAGTTATTGGGATTATAAATAGGAAAAAGTGCTCATTATTAATTTAAGAGCACAGAGCTTGGGAGACTAGGGCACTAATAGAATGATTCTGGTGGTAGAGTGTCGTCCTCCCTAAAGGCCTTTGTAATGCCACCTTGAAGAATTAAAATTGTTGTTCTTTGAAAAGCCTGGTTTCATTTCATCCTGTACCTTAACAAACCCATTGCTATCCCTTTACTGAGAAACTGTACCTTTATGCAGAGGGCCTGATCTTCACAGAGCTGGGCCACAAATGCATAATCTTCCATTACCTGGGAAGCCAAAATTCAGTCTTAAATTTTGCTCAGTAAATTGCTATAAGAACAGCAGTGTACTTGCTTCCTTTTAGGTCCCAGGCCCTAAATGTGCTTTTCTAATTGTTCTAAATATGTATTTGCTGTACATATAAACTCATATCTTTTTTTAAGGATAAAAAAGCTGTATTTTATAGTCCCAATGAGAATTATTTGGGGACAGTTGGGAGAAAAATAGATACTAATTTATTGAAGATATAGATGAAAGGTATCCTATAAAAAATGTTAAAGAGAAGGTGATCTGGGGGGCTGTATTCACACAATCTAATACATTCCTTCAATTTGTGTGACCAAGGATCAAGATTTCCTTCCTTTGGGAGAAGTAACATTGAAGTTATTGTCATTACCTTGGCTAGCTCTTTCTCTTGGTCTGCACAGGAAGCTTCCAGCTGTTGTAACTTGGCCTACAGAAAGTGAAGGAGACTGGTAACTCAGCCAGGCAAAAGCAGGATTCCATTCTGAAATGGGATCTTAAAGGTTATCTTACAGGTGGTTCAAGTACCTCAGGACCAATTTCAGATGTCTTTTTAATGGAGGGGAGTCAAACTTGAGGTGAGATGACTCTTGAGTTGAATTTAAATATAAATATTAGCCAAATGGAGATCTGGAAGAAATATTTCCCATGCAGAGTTTCCAGCAAGGACCAAGACTGTGAAATAGCACAAATTGGTGTGTATGAAGAAGTTATGTGGCAGGAACATAGGGGAGATTGGTAAGAATGAGATGGGGTGGGGAAAGGTAGCCACGTATGAGATTATGTAGGGCCTTATAGCTTCTGGAGAGTTTGATTCTTTATTCTTTTTTTTAATTTTAAGATTTTATTTATTTATTTGACAGAGAGAGAGAGAGAACAAGCAGGGGGAGCGGCAGGCAGAGGGAGAGGGAGAAGCAGCTCCCCGAGGAGCAGGGAGCCCGATGCGGGGCTTGATCCCAGGACCCCGGGATCACGACCTGAGCCGAAGGCAGTCGCTTAACCAACTGAGGCACCCAGGTGCCTCTTGATTCTTTATTCTAATTGCAGTGAGAAGCCAGGTGAGAGCTTGAAGTTGTAAAGACACAATCTGGTTTGTGTTCTTTCTAAAGAAGAGTTTTTTCCTATGTGTGGAAGGTATATTGTTTAGGGGTAAGTGTAAAAGCAAGAGGACTAGTTAGGAGTCTACTTTAGCCTCCAGGTGAGGATTTAGGGTGGCTTGCAAAAGGGTGGTAGTTATAGTACTAGTAGATAGAGAGGAGTAGATGCATTTAAGATATATCCTATGGGCAGAGGGGACATACTGCAGTCTTTCCTCCCTTCCCTTTTCAGTTCTATTATTCCCACTCTCATCTAGCTACCATTATTTCACGTTTGGACTCTTCTAACAGTTCCTTTCCCCTCCAGGGGATTACATCTAGGGCCAAAGAGCTGAATGTCCTAAGGGCTATATTTTATTTATTTTAAATGGAAAATTTTTATTTTATTTTTTCAATTTTTTATTTAAATTCTGGTTAGTTAACATACAGTGCAATATTGGTTTCAGGAGTAGAATTTAGTGATTCATCACTTACATACAACATCCAGTGCCCATCATAACAAGTGTCTTCCTTAATGCCCATCCCCCATCTAGCCCATTCCCCACCTACTTCCCTTCATCAGCCCTCAATTTGTTCTCTCTTTTTTTTTTTAAGATTTTATTTATTTATTTAATTGACAGAGGGAGAGAGACAGTGAGAGAGGGAACACAAGCAGGGGGGAGTGGGAGAGGGAGAAGCAGGCTTCCCACTGAGCAGGGAGCTGGATGTGGGGCTCGATCCCAGGACCCTGGAATCATGACCTGAGCCGAAGGCAGTTGCTTAACCAACTGAGCCACCCAGGCGCCCCTTGTTCTCTATTGTTAAGAGTCTCTTATGGCTTGTTTCTCTCTCTCTTTTTTCCCCCCTCCCATATGTTCCTCTGTTTTGTTTCTTAAATTCCACATATGAGTGAAATCATACGGTATTTATTTTTCTCTGACTTATTTCACTTGCTAAGGGCTGTATTTTAAAGATTTATTTATTTTAGAGAGAGAGAGAGTGAACATAGGGAGAGGGGCAGAGAGAGAGAGAGAGAGAGAATCTTCAAGCAGATTACACGCTCAGCCTGGTGTCTGACATGGGGCTTGATCCTAGGACCCTGAGATCATGACCTGAGCTGAAACCAAGGATCAGATGCTTACCTGACTGAACCACCAGGCACCCCTAAGGACTGTATTTTAAAGACAGTGGTCTGAGTCACAAGGAGTTGAGGCAGGCATCCTATTAAACTACTGAACTGATCACCAGCATGCAAGAGGAACAGAAGCAACAGAGATTATGTATATTTCATAGAATTAGAGATACCACCTGAGAATTCTACAAAATAGGTGGGCAGAAGGGAGTAATTCAAAGGGTTGATAATACTCTGGAACTCTTTAGGGCTGGGCTGAGTGCTGCCAGGAAAATAATGGCCAATGTTACACTGGGAACTCTCTATCTAGAGTCTATCGGAATCAGCTCACCTGACGTGGCCAGCATAGCCAGACTTAAAGTGTCAGCACTAGTTGCTGGCAGGCTTTCTGTTAGCAAAACTTGTTTTGGGCAGAGGAAGGAAGAAAATCAATCTGATTGCTGCAGTTTTATGGCAAGGATAGTCAAGGAGCTTCACATTCCTTTCTAGTCTAGTTCGAATTTATTCCTGAGATACAAACAGGCTTCCAGATTTCTTTCTTTCCAAATAAGTTTCCTGGATGGGCATGCCCAAGCAAGCTTACTTGATGGCTTTGGACTTCCTCTTTTTTTATGGCTATCAACACTAATTTGGCCAACAGAACATCGGGCAGTAATGCTCTCTTCTTTCATTTTCTATTTTTAGTGTGTCCTTATCTTCATGCACACAGTGTGGGCTTAAGTATTGGCTTAAATGTGGGTTTAAGAAGCAAGAGAGATTGAGAAATAGGGACAATCTGTTTAAAAGCCCATTATATATTATACTGTTAAGTAGTGAAACAATTTTTATCTTTATAGAGACTGAAAAAGTCTCTATTTGTTCTTATATGAAATTTATAAAAATAACTATCAATTTAAGAAAAAAGAAGCAAAGGGGCACCTGGCTGACTCAGTCAAAAGAGCATGCAACTCTTGATCTCAGGGTCATGAGTTTGAATCCCACGTTTGATATAGAGATTACTAAACCATCATCATCATCATCATCATCATCATTTTTAAAAAAAGAAGCAAAAGAGAAATTAGGTAAGGCAAGGACAAAGAGATAATCCTACAGAAATGATCAAGTAAGAACTTTATCTGCTCTCTGAATAAAAAAGTCTAAATCTTATATCTTTGATCAGATGGGTTGTGGTTGTGCTCAGGTTCTTAGCTCTGGATCACAATTAGGGAAATGCTAAGCACTATATGATGCACTTAGGAGAGGTCACTATATACTTGAAGGACCAATTGAATGAATCCTTTTCTGGATTGGAGTCAATGACAGGGTGTGTAAATTACCTAGCACACAGTAGATTTACAAATCTAAACTCTGCCTCTGTGAATTCATATATGTGCTTAAGCCAGACACTTAAATAATCACCTTAAAATTGTTTTAGAACTCCCCCCAAATAGTATTTTATATACACAATTTCATTCAATTTTCAAACCGAGGCTGGGAGGGACTGATTAAATTGCCCACCTTCATCTATAATTCTAAGTACCTCTGGGGCCAGGATTTAAATGAGGGACTTCAACTGCCTCTAATGTTAATATGCATTTGTGCATTTGTGTTCTGCTCTTTTTGATGGAGAGAGAACAAAATATATGGCTTCAGAGTGAAATTCCTTACTAAGGACAGAGGAGAATTAAGCACGTAGCAGCTGAGGCTTAAGCCTGGCATGGCTGAAACTACAAAGAATTTGTTCCAACTTTGACAGTGTTTCCACTTGAAGGCTTGTTTCCTGGTCATGCAGCCCAAACCCATTCGAGATTGCTTTTTTGTTTACCTTTGACTCTTCTGGGGATCCCTTTGTATTGTCTTGTTCACACTTGGTTGCCTTATGTGATTTTCTTGTAAGCTATGGGTTCAAATAGAAAAAATACATTTCAAATTAAAAAAAAATCAAATTAAAAAATATGGAAGACAAAGACATTCTCTGGTGTGTGGAGCCAGGAACTTGGCCTTGATTAAAGCTGCCAGATGGTCCCTTGGTGGATACTTGGTGTCTTTGGGAACATCTTTATTCTACCTCCATCTTCTCATTAGTTTTGACCACCAAAACTAGAGTTTGCTCAAAGCAGGAATACTTCCCTGAACCCCCTAATCCATGCTGGATTACTCAGGGCTACAGGCATGGGTAAGAAAGTAGAGTAATCATAAAGAAGTCCACTGTGTTTTGACCAGGAGTTGAGGTAGAGGGAATACCTGGACAAAGAAGAGGGAGCTTTTTGGCATTAAGTATTTTTAAAAGTCTCTAGTGCAAGTAAAATTAACCTCTCACCACAAGGGTCCCAGGCAATTCATTCAACAGAGTGTCTGTTGGAATCCATTTCTTTGTGATAAAATGAAGAATCCATGGGATCACTGAATACCTGGAGTACCCTATGCACTCTTTTCACCTGACACTTGCAGGCAAAATCCATGGCATTTAGGTCATGAGGTTCAGCCTCAGGAGAGTGGAGCAGGAGTAGTACCCATCCCCAGCACAGGCCTCATTTTCCCTCCCTTGCCTCTTTGATGACGGGCTGCTTGGGGACACAAAGGAACACAAGAGCCCCACCCCACCTTTCTTTGAAGTTCTGCTATACTGTGGACCAGAGTTTCATTCTTCCTATCCTGTTGAGAGAAAGAAGCAGAGTGTAAGTGTGCATCTGCATACCATCACCTGCTTTTATTCAGTTGATTGTTCTCCATTTCACCCCAGCGATATTTTCCTGCAGTAACTGTACCTTCCTGCATATTGTCAGGTAAAGGACCTGTGGTTTGTTCTCAGTATGGACACACCAACTTACCAGGGATCACCACATGCAGGGCTTCCTGGTAATATTAAATATTACCGGAGAAACCCTACCCTCCACACATCCCCTTCCCATGCAAGAACACATTCTGCCATGACTTTGGAGTTGGCTATTCTTTGTATGTAAAAAGGAGACACTATTTTATCTGACAGTGCTGAGGAATAAAACCTATCAAATGACTCTTCCCTGCTTTTTGCTTACGAGTCTAGCTGTTTCTTCTTCCAGCTCCTGCAAGGCTTTTTCCCTCTCCACTGCGGTGCAATTCTCCTTCTCCCACTCCTCATCTTCAGCCAAGTCTCCGGTCTGAGTGATCTCATTTTCCAGCCTGGATAACATAAGCACACACTATGAGGAATGACAGCCTTCAAACTGATAAAACACATGTCAGTTTTAAGGGTATTTTGATGTAAATACAAATCTCAAGTTGGAAATCCTTTCTTTCCTGGATCCTTAGGATAATAATCACTTTAAAGATAAGACAAGATTCACATGATTCCCATGTCAGACACCCCAGTGTTCTTTCAGGTCAGGTAAGTATCACTCATTCTCTTAGGATTCTTTTTGAAACTTGCTATATTTCAGGGTTTGAGCCACAGACAAACACCAAAGAATGAAGAAGAATTTTTTTTGTTATATAAGATACAGGTTGCCAGAGTAAGCTGGAAAATTCAGTTTTGTTTCTTTTCCTCCACCCGGTTCTTTGGATTATGAACATCCCTCATGAAGCCCCAACACTCACCTCTGAATCTCGTTTTCTTTCTTGTGGATTTTGAGAAGAAGTTCCTGATTTGCTTCATCTATTCTCTGCATATCCCTTTCAAGGTCCATGTTCAAACTGTTAATGTTCCTCTTTGACTGGACCAATCTTAAGATTTCCACTTTCTCTGACCTATAAACTCAGCCCCCAAAATGAACAAGGGCCAGTTATCTTAAGATCAATAACCTTTGTACCAAAGAGGATATCTAGAAGACATGTAACTCATTAGCCTGGCTATTTCTGGGAGTGTACTTTTCCTTTTTCATTTTTATGAAATTGCATTTCTTAATTATGTTCTACAATTTGTTTCAGTAATTCTTTTTTTTAAAGATTTTATTTATTCATGAGAGAGAGGGAGAGAGAGAGAGAGGGAGAGGGAGAAGCAGGCTCCCCACTGAGCAGGGAGCCTGCTGCAGGACTCGATCCCAGGACCCCAGGATCATGACCTGAGCTGAAAGCAGATGCTTAACCATCTGAGCCACGCAGGCACCCTGTTTCAGTAATTCTTAACTCATTCAGCAAGGGAGGTTTTACCCAGCCTTTCTCGTCCAAAGTGCTCAGCATAATAGTGCACCTCCACTTTGGTTCCAGGAGAAGTTTTGCTTCCTTAAATAGCCTTTTGCATTGGAGAGAATGGTTTCTCAAATTGTTCACAAAACCTGCTCATGCGATACACTTTTATCACGTACTTTTATTCAGTTAGCTGGTACATGATTTATGGTTGGACCCTGCTTTATGCAGAGCCACAAGAAGTTTCCACCACCAGTTAGGGCTTCAGTCTTTTCCCACCTCCCACATCTGAAAACTTCACTGCCTGCTAGAAAGCTTGAGAATCTACTATGGGAGTCACTCCATTGAGCACACACAGAAGTAATCCAGGCATTCACTTTCAAGAGTGCAGACATTTTTTTGAAGTAAATTTGAATGAAATAATGGTAACTAAATGCTAGTGTAGTCTAGAAAGTTATCTGGCACACGAGGACCTCTCAATAAATTTTTCATTTTCTTGTGTGCCACTTAATTAATTGGTTTCTCTCTAAAATGATTAACTGGAAATAAGATAGTGAGGCAGAAGGAATTTTGAGTAGGCATGAGGGATGATTTTGGAAGAGAAAAGTCCTACCTTGGAAGGGCTGGCTTGGATGGGGGATTTGCAATGGCTATCACTTCAGGAGGGCATGGGGCCCTTGGGGCGGAGTGCAGTGAAGGATGGATGGATAGGAGCTGAAGGAAAGAGGGAGACTAGAAGATGAAGAAAGGAATCAACAACAGACATGCTTCATACCTTGGTCCTTGGATGTGGCTTTGCATAATCATGACTACTTACTCATAATCTAGCTGATTGTTCTTGTGTTCTTCCATTGTAGATTCCCTAAAATACCAGCAGAGATGTATCTAATGAATTGGGGAAATAGGTCCATTTATAAAACACAGTAACTACCTGAGAGTCCCAGAAGATAGGAATAAAGTTAAGTTAACTGGTTTCCTTCCTCCCACTTCTACATTTTGGACATAATAAAACTTAGCCTTCTGATTCTTTTGCCCATGATATGATTATGCCTCAGTAAGGATACAGTGAAGATAGAGCGTTAGTGCTGGAAAATTCAATATATATCCAGCTAGCCATATACTGAGATGATTCACCAACACAAAATCCTTTGAAAATGTTTACATGGCAATAGGAATCAACAGAGGTTATCAGTTGTTCTTAAATCTCTTTTTTTTCCCTCTGTGCCCAGCTGCTTCTCTTAAGACCCCATGGGCATGGATACATGTGCATAACTGCCCTGAAAAATAATTTCTCTGCTTTCTCGCCTGGCTTCTGCAAGAATCTCCAGATATTAAGATCTCTAGTATTAAATAGGACTCAGAAAAAATAAGCAGGAGTAAATAATTTGGCTTATTCTGATACTTAGTTGCCTCCTTTTCTCCAATAAACTCTACCTCCCTTCTGATGTCTTCTTGATTCTGCCCTAGTCTGTTAGCTTCTGAAGAGTTTAATCTTTCCCCACTGGAACCATCCAATAGAATCTCAGAACCTTCCATCGGGTCATGAGTTGGCTATTGACATAGGTTGGGTGGGGCAGTATGTCACAGTAGGGTGGGTGGCAATGGTTTCTCATCATTTGTGCCAAGTTCAGAGCCTAGATGGATACATGTTTCATGGCCAACTCTTCCCTTTGATGGTGGTAGTTTCAATGGTTCTGATTTCTAGGCAGTTTGAAGGGATAGCCTCTGTCTTTATTTCTCTGGCAGATTGAGCACTTTCCCTGCCCAAGTATGACTTACGTGGGAGCTCTGGGTCCTAACACCAGCAGCCCAATCCCATAAAGTAGCCAACTAACTACTCATTCATTCAACAAACAGTGAAACTTTGTAGGAGCACCTATTTTTGCCAGGCTCTATTCTAAGTACTAGGGACACATAGTGAATAAAATAGCCCAAAGCCCCTGCCTTTATGGAGTTTACATTCTAGGGTGTGTATGTCGGAGGGATGGGAAGGGGTAACACAAGCAACAAAATAAATGAGTAAGTTTATCTTATCTGGTATGTACATTTTGGCCAGATTCTGCACAATTTGTAACTTTTTGCACGTGCAAATCACGGAAACCTGGAAGTTTCAGATCTTGACTTAATAAGGACTGCATTGAGTTGATTTGTGGGCCAGAGTGACTTCTTAACATACTGTAGTTTCTAACAAACTATTTGTAAAATTAATGGCCTCTGATGACCCCCATTACCATCTCCCTTCTTCCTGAAAGAAGGCATTTCATTGCTTTATGAAGCTGTACACAGAAGAGTAATTAAGTAACAATTCAGGCCAATGGCCTCTCCTAGGAATTAATGGTAGGGAGAGTTCATTAACCCCAGCTGGTTATAGCTTCTCCAGGAAATGCCCTGGACCAAGGTTATCGTAGCGATTAATGTATTGGATAGAGACTTTAACTGGGATAAAAATAAAGCTCTATCTATCTCCTTCCTGGGGAGCTTTTCTCCTTGAGGGACTACCAAAGGCAAGCCCATAGGAGCAACAGAACCCCAAGCCTGGGGCCTTGTATGGGATGAAGACAACAGATTGCCATTAGTGAGAACTGCTAAATCAAGGTAAAAACAGGGCCTTGGGGGCAAATTAAGGTCCTTGATATAAGCCTTCCTGCTATTTGGGAGGTGGCTTTTGATTAACACCCAGTACAGCTTTGGGGCAGCTGTTTCCACCTTGTTAACTTTTCCATGCTGTACCCTGCCCTGCGCAAAAGAGTCATGGAGAGATGCAGATTTTGCTGCATTGCTGCCAGGGATGCAGTGGCCTTTATGTGGAGGTCTGCTGTGCAAACAGCCTCTTTTCACAGGCTGGACATTTGGGCTCTTTTTGCTGGGGCTTCCCCCTTCTGCACAAGGGCCCTGGTCAGGTACATGGGTCCCTGATAGGCTGCCTGGGCCCTGATCCTTTCTGCTGCCTCATGGGGATGGACACCTATTTCTTCTGCTCACTTCACTTGTCCTCACTTTACTTTGGCAAAATCAACTCAGATATTTTTACAAATGAGCCTGGTTTTGAGGTTCATAGCCACGCAAGGCTGTAGAACCTCATTTTAGATCTGTTTTCAAATACAGAATCAAGTACACTATTTTCCTTATGTCCTTACTTATTTTTAGTGACTGTTTCTGTACAGTGTTTAGGCTCATAAAATCTTTGAATTTCCTTTCAGAAGTCTTCTCAGAATAGCTTTCTCAAAAGCAGAAACTTGAACTAAACTGAAATGTGAAACAAAAAAAAAAAAAAGAGAGAAAGAGAATATATCAGTAATTAATGTTGTCATTATTTAATATCCAGTAAACTATGGTAGTTTAAATTGACAAAAAGTTATGTATTTTCTTTTAAAACTGAATCTTTCTAAATGTATTGCGTCATTGCTATTACAACAGCAGTAAGGAACTAAAAATGAAAGTTCATCAAAGATCTCACTTCAGGGGCGCCTGACTGGCTGTCATTAAGTGTCTGCCTTCGGCTCAGGTCATGATCCCAGGGTCTTGGGATTGAGCCCCGTGTCAGGGTCCCTGCTCCATGGGAAGCCTGCTTCTCCCTTTCCCACTCCCCCTGCTTGTGTTCCCTCTCTTGCTGTGTCTCTCTCTCTCAAATAAATAAATAAAATCTTTATAAAAAAGATCTCACTTCAGCAAAAACCCTGTATTTTTTCCAAGTTTTCTTTCCTTTTTTTGCCTGTTAACCATCTTTTATAGTTATCATAGAATAGATATACTGTGGTATTTTGCCTTTTCACTTAATATTTTTTATGAGCTTCTCCCAGGTTGCTGCATACTTTCTATAATTATAATTTTATTTTATTTTATTTTTTTAAAGATTTTATTTATTTGAGGAAGAGAATGAGAGAGAGAGAGAGCATGAGAGGGGGAGGGTGAGAGGGAAAAGCAGACTCCCTGCTGAGCAGGGAGCCCCATGTAGGACTAGATCCTGGGACTCCAGGATCATGACCTGAGCTGAAGGCAGTCGTTTAACCAACTGAGCCACCGAGGCGCCCCTATAATTATAATTTTAATCGCTTCATAAAGTTCTGCTCAGTTGATAATATTCATAATCTGCTTCATCATACCCTTCTCATCATACTCTTTCTCTTTTGTATACCTATCTTCTCTTGAAGGCCAGGATAGTACCTATATTAACTTTTTAGAGCTGCCATAAAGTACTACCACAGACTGGGTGGCTTAAACAACTGAAATTTATTTTCTCACAATTCTGGAGGCTATGAGTCCTGAACAGAGACCACATCTCTCAATATTTTCTGGTTCATTCTTCTGTAAGCCTAGGAAAGTATAATAGGAAGAGGACATTTCCTCGATTGTAACACAGGGCTGGTATTAGGGACCAGCAGGTATTCAGGGTGTCTCACCTGTTAGTGGCATAATTTTTGTTTTCAATGAGGTCATTTCAGAAGTAACCATGCTTAATCTCTGCTTTGATAACTCTGCTTTATTTTAAATTTGCTTCTGTAGCTTTAATTTAAAAAGTTTGCAGTTAGGAAGTGATCATTAAATGGAGGGTTCCTAAAAGGGATAACTAGGGCCTCTGCAAGCTAACATTTTGTGAAAATGTTACACTGAAATCTAGTGTAATTTTATACTCCCTTCTCAGTTCTTCTGTGTTCTTTCTGCTGTGTACTGGGAACACCTTTAAACTTGCCAGTTGGTCCCCTTTGATCATTACAGAGAAGTCTTTCATACATTGAGGAGTTAGGATGTCTTTAGCTTAACAGAAGTAATATTATGCTGGAATATTTATACTATGAGTGACGTATGTTTAGCTTAGCTTTGGCTATATAATTCATCATTCTTCATTTATTTAGCAGATATTTTTCTGAGTACCTAGGTAGATAACAGGATGTCTCAAAGATGACTTGAGTACTCAGTTTCATGAGGCACTACAATGTGATAAATGTTATGGTGGAGGCAGCTAAAAATTGCGTTGGGATTCAAGTGGGGAGCATCTCACTTTATGAGTGAGGGAAGCTTCAAAGGGGAGGTGCCTTTTGGATTGAGTCTGAAAGGAAGGGAGTAACTTTATAGAGAATAGGAAAAGATCCTCTAAGAGGAGTGAACAACAGGTTCAAAGGCACAGTGAGTGGTGAAAATTCACTGTATTTTTTTTTTTTTAAAGATTTTATTTATTTATTTGAGAGAGAATGAGAGAGAGCACATGAGAGGGGGGAGGGTCAGAGGGAGAAGCAGACTCCCCGCTGAGCAGGGAGCCTGATGCGGGACTCGATCCAGGGACTCCAGGATCACGACCTGAGCCAAAGGCAGTCGCTTAACCAACTGAGCCACCCAGGCGCCCCTCACTGTATTTTTTGTCTAAAGTAGCACATCCCAATGTGTGGTACATGAACAATTAGTTTTGCAACTGATAGTTTTAGGTGGGTGGGACATGGAGTTAACATTTTTTATTTTAAAAGTTAATTTTAAATAGTGATAGTTAAATATTTAGTAAAGCTACAAGTAGTACATTAAAACTTGATTTAGAAACATTGCTTTGAATGAGAATAAATTTATTGGAGTAAAAACGGTATTTGGTTTAAAGAAAAATATTAAGTAGACAGTTGTTCTGGGGGAAGATGAATTGGGGATTAGTGCTCTAAGAGCGTATGTGGCATGGTGCGAAACGGACAGTGAGGTCAGCTGAGGAGCCGGGCATACTTGTGCTCAGGGTGCCAGGTTTCATCTTGAGGCACCCCAAGGGGCATTAGAGACTTTTAGGTAGAAGAGTGACATGGTCACTGTACTTGAGAAAGATAATTCTGGAGCAGTGAAGGATGGATGGGAGGAAGAAGCCCCCAGTGCTGTCCATACTGTGCATTATGATCAGACATCTCAGGGGAGATATTTTACTTTATGTTTCCATTTGGAATGGAAGCTCAGGTTTTTATCATGCATTTTTTCCCCACTGGAAATTGTATATTGGAGTTCTTTTCCCTTTATATTACTTTCTGTTGGGATTATAAAGGCAATATTAAATCTTGGTGAACGATGTCTTATCATACCTGTAATGAGAGGGTTTTTGTCCCTAACTCCTCCACTTTAACTTATGTAGCCATTGCTTTGAATATCTGCAATCTATAGATGGTTTGGCGTCTCCTTGTTCTTTCAAATTGTTTTCATTAGGGCTAATTCTTCCCGTAAATGGAAATGTGGCAATCCCATGACATTTTCTGGTTGCTTTCAGTCACAAAATGATGTTCTAGTTCAGTAATCAAAGGATCCAGTACCAAGTCATAATAAAAACTCTGCCCTTGGTGTGGAGTGGAGGTTTCTGTCCTCTGGCAGCTGAGGCCTACTGTGGGTAGAAAGATTGTACTGGGAATGGGCTTGTTGACTTATCTCTTTCCATAGGGAGCACATCTACCTCTCCTTTCCTCCAGGCTGGCTGTAAGTCAGACCAGGTAAAAGAGGAAAGGGGACTTTAAAGTCCTTACTTGACTGATTTTGTTGTGCTGGTCCATAGGACCCATAGGAGTTTAGACCTGATACTTTCTCTTGTAGATGCTCTTTAGTTGTTGGAGGTAGCCTAACCACTCTCATTATATAACTGGAAACTAACTCTGACGGGGACAATTGCATGCATGGCTAATCCATTCATTCATTTGCATCTCCCTCGGCCACTAAGACTTTTGTCATCCTGCCAGCTTCTCTTTGCTGGTCACTTGCCCTCCTGGGTGGCCAAGACTGGCTATATAATTTGTAGAACATAGTGAACTGAGTTCACTCTTTGTAGAACTCTGAGAATGCAGGGTGCTCTCTCAAAAATTAAGAATTTTAAGCCAGTGACAGCAGAACATGTCCACGAAGCTGGCCTTGCAGGTGGCTCTCATGAATGAGACCTGAGGCAATCCTGTGCAGGCAGACACATGCACGTATTCTTTGTCTAAACAGGTTCTGGAACACAGGCCAGCTCCCACTTGTTTACTCTGCGTCAAAGCAGTTAACTAACCTGTATCATGCCCTTAGATTTTCTAGATGACAGTCTGACAGTGTTCTCCAGTATTCCCTGTGCATTTGAGGACATGTAGGAAGATCTCCTAATGGGCTTCCAAAACCCCCTTTCTTGTATTAATTTCCTATTGTCGCTAAAATAAATCCCCACAAACATCGTGGCTTAACACAATACAAATGCATTGTGCAGTCCTGGAGGTCAGAAGTCTGACATGGCGCTCAATGGGTAAAATCAAGGTGTTGGCAAGGCTACTTTCCTCTGGAGGCTCTAGGAAAGAATCTCTTTTCTTGCCTTTTCCTGCTTCCAAAGGCTACCTGCATTCCTAGGCTCATGGCCCCTTCTTTCTTTCTAAAAGCCAGAGGTGTAGAATCTTGAAATCTCTCTGATTCTCTGACCTTTGCTTCTGTGGTCACATTGTCTGCTCTCACTCTGACCTTCCTGCCTCCCTCTTACAAGGTCCCTGATGATAACCTCTGGTCCATCCCAAATAACTCAGGATAATATCCCCATTTCAAGATCCTTAAACACGGGGCGCCTAGGTGGCTCAGTCGTTGAATGTCTGCCTTCGGCTCAGGTCATGATCCCAGGGTCCTGGGATCGAGCCCCACATTGGGCTCCCTGCTTGGCGGGAAGCCTGCTTCTCCCTCTCCCACTCCCCCTGCTTGTGTTCCCTCTCTTGCTGTCTCTCTCTCTGTCAAATAAATAAATAAAATCTTATTAAAAAAAAAGATCCTTAAACACATCTGCAAAGACCAGTTGTCACGTGAAGTAACATACCCACAGAGGATGGGGACATGGACGTGTTTGGGGGAGGGGTCATCATTCAGCCTACCTCACCTATCTTGAGGCAAAGGGAGAAGCAGCCCTCCCATCCTTCCCTTTGAATTCACATCTCACTAGGATAGGGAGGGTCTATACGCCATTGTGGGTATAGGCACAGCACAGCCCTCTGAAGAAATCTTTCCTCCAATCTTAGCTCTACACTAATTCTAAAACTTGGTGAGGAGTTTAAGAATCATCTAAGAAGTTCTCCAAATAAACTATACTCAAGTCCTTATCTCAGGATCTATTTCAAATTCATCTTTTGTCTTACGCTTTCCTGATTTTACTGTTAAAATATTTCAGTACCAATTAATATATCAACTTTGGTCCTTACAGAAAGTGTTATGATAGCATTTAAATAGGAAAACAATAATAGATCATTCCATTTTTTTGAGTTAAATGATTCATTTCCCTCTGATGAAAAGTTAATTTAGAAAGTTCTGGGAAGTGATTATTTTCTTCTATGCCCTGCTTTGATTCCTGATACCTTGCAGTTTCCACACTTACATGATTTAGAGTAAAATCTTCAAATATTATCTCAAAGGCAAGGTTTTTAATTTTTTTTCCCTTCCTTTTCAAAATGGGATATTCGAGTAGATAGCTATGTGTGTAACCTGTTTGACTTTTTCCTCCACAGCCTGACAGCTCCAAGATTCAGTTCTGTGCCAGGCTGCAGGACAACTCCCCTCACTGATTGTAGGAATCTAACTCATGTAGAATCTAGCCAGCCCCTGTGCCTGTTTTCTCTGACTCTGTACTCTCAGCCTCGTACCTGAGCTAGTACATCATTCCCATGACCAGTGTCCTATTTTATTCCTCAGTTTCAGGGTCTGGAATTCTGTCACGAGCCTCCCTGGGAACACGGTACTGATTTATCCTGCAATTAGACTATTTTAGCTAGAACCTGATACATGGATCTCTGACCCTAAATTCTTCCTCAAAGCTGGGCCCATCAGTGCTTCCACAATTTTCCAAGGTTCTGCCTGCCCAAATCCCCATGTCTTTATGGTCTTCCTGCTTACTGGAATATGGCCCTGTTACCATTGGTTGGGTTTCCTTGGTTCTAATCACCTGCCTTGTCCCCCTCCTTTGTCTCTATACCAGCTCTCTAGATCTCAAATGTTTTTTGTACAACCATCCTCTGCTTTGCTGCCAAATCAGAATCTTAATAGCTGTCCCTTCCAGAAGTTGTGTTTTACCCCTGCTTCAGCAGCTTCTCTTCATGTGGAATATTCTGCTGTGGATGGAATGCTTATTGTAATAATATTAATGTATAAATTGGGGTATTTTTTTATGAAAGTGAAAAATGAGATTTTATAATTAGGATATATTTTGAAAATTCTATGCATGGGGTATAGTTTGGTGACACTTAAACACATAAAGCATTTTTGGGAGCTGTTTCACAGATAACAGAGTATTCTCAAAGACTGAGTTATGCTATAATTCAGTAGAGAGGGTGCTCATCTTTAAATTCGATCGCTTTCTTCCAATACTCATTGATTTTTATTTGGGTCCTTGTAATTTTAATAGACCTCTTTCCTGTAAAAATGTAAATAAACAAAGATAAAGGTGAATGTTTTCTTAAGCTAATTTTAGTTTTGAACAAAACATCTCTGAGAAGTCAAATTCAAGATAATTTCAGAATTCTAAACAGGTTTTATAACCTCTATTGGCAAGAGATTTGTATTTGCAGAATCCATAAAGCTTTTAAGGTATAGTTGATATTGAAACAATAATGACCCTGGAACAGGATATTTCCTGGAGATTAATGACCAGCTGGGAGGGGTTGATGGCCTGAGGTGTAGTTGAGGGCCATTAACCTCAGACAGTCATTAAAGCCCAGGAAATGTTCTATGTCTAGGTCGTTATTGTTATTATAAATTGAAAATGGAAAAAAGAAACAGGCATACAGATGATCTGAAGGGCGCCTCCATTTCCAATGGTTTGAACAGGGAGCGTTCTGGGAGAATTTATTCCCCCGTCCATTAGCCAACAAATCTGTCTGAATCCTGTGTCACATTGCCCTTCAAGTGATGGGTCTTGTGCTGGAAATCCCTGAATTCCCCAGACAGAAGAGTTCCCTTGTTGTAGCTACCTTTGCTCAGAGTGACTGGATTAAACAAATAGTAATGGTGAATAGCTTTGCTACTGCTCTTTTTTTTTTTAATTTTAATTTTTTTAAATTTAATTTTATTATATTAATCACCATACATTACATCATTAGTTTTTGATGTGGTGTTCCATGATTCATTGTTTGCATATAACACCCGGTGCTCTATTCAGTACGTGCCCTCTTTAATAC
>NC_138377.1:71413361-71418779 GCF_054177405.1 Leptonychotes weddellii | reverse complement strand
TTCTTCTTTTTTTTTTTTTTAACATATAATGTATTATTTATTTCAGAGGTACAGGCCTGTAATTCATCAGTCTTACACAATTCACAGTGCTCACCATAGTACATACCCTCCCCAATGTCTATCACCTAGCTACCCCATCCCTCCCACTATCCACCACTCTAGCAACCCTCAGTTTGTTTCCTGAGATTAGGAATTCCTCATATCAGTGAGATCATATGATACATGTCTTACTCTGATTGACTTATTTCGCTCAGCATAATACCCTCTGTTCCATCCACGTTGTTGCAAATGGCAAGATTTCATTCCTTTTGATGGCTGCATAATATTCCATTGTATATATGTACCACATCTTCTTTATCCATTCATCTCTTGATGGACATCTTGGCTCTTTCCATAGTTTGGCTATTGTGGACATTGCTGCTATAAACATCGGGGTGCACGTACCTCTTTGGATCCCTACATTTATCTTTGGGGTAAATGCTCTTAATTGTACCCTACATTGCCATCTCCTTGCTTCCCATGGGATCAGCTGTTTTCTTCTCTATTTAGCTGCAGTAAACTTCCCACAACTAAATTTTAAGCCTTTGAATATGTTGTCTGTGCTTATTTCCCAGGTTGTTGGGGGGTGTGTGAAAGTGCATGTTATTTGCTTTGCTGTTGTGCTGTCTTTAGTCAAGCTACATGTGGCATCCCAGCCCAATTCCTTATTTAATTTCCAAAAAGTACTATAATTCAGAGATATTTTTAATTCCCAACTAAGACGCCATGCTTAGTTTTGAATGCAGTAAGTTTCAGCTTTTATACTAATCCTGTAGTGGCAAATTCACCTTCCTCTTTTTTTTTTTTTCAAACAAAATATTCAAAATGGAGAAGTTATCACTTTAGGGTTTTCCACTTAGGCTTCATAACAAATAGTTGGATATGAAATATTCAGCTGGAATATTCTGAAATAACTTGCCAAATTTATTTTATTCGTTGGCTATATGAAATTTCATGTAAGATTTATCCCTTCCCCCCCCCCCCAAAATCAGAGCAGTATGACCTGAGGATCATCAGGCTACCATTTCATTTAGTCAGTAGTCACAGCGTCTGAGCCATGTGTTGGATCAGCTCAAATTCATCACTGATGACTGTGAAAAAAAAAAAAAGAAGGAAAGAAAAGCTCAAAATATTTCCCTTGATAACATTGGTCAGGAATATCAGCTTTATAGAAGAATAGCATTTCACTGTATAGTGCTAGGCTGCCAATATAGTTAGGAATTTTATAAATATATGGTCCATTTTCAAAAGGTTCTTCTTCTCCCTATAGTGGTACCTGAAATTCTTGTTGATTATGACTTTGGTCTAAGATATTGAAAGTCCCAGTTAAAATAGAAATGCTAAGTTTTCAACCATTGATATTTACCTTAATTTTAAGTTCTTAAATCTTCCAGACCACAAGTAACCTGGGAATTCAATATACTCAAAATAGTAAGATTAATAAATAATAAAGGGAAGTATTTATAAAAGTATTCTTTTTTCAAATCCCTATCCATGCAATCAATGAAATTCCTTTTCTTGGCAGGATCTTCAGAGTAATTCACATTCTTTTTGATGTCCCTAAAAGTCTTTCTATTTCACCATTCCTTCTCATTTTAACACATTTTTATCAAACTTTTTTTTTGTGCTAGTCTGTGCTCTGTTGCTTTCTAGAATCTCTTTATGCTGACATTTCTGGTGAGGTGGGCTGACTTTCATGCAGGCTGCAGAATTTGTTGTTGCCTCATAGTGGCACAACTCATGAAATGAATGTCACCCTATAATGTTGTTAGTGTTAGTCTGGTGAGGTGTGGAGTGTGGAAGAACACTCTTTCCACCAGCTACAACTGTTTTTTTTTTTTTTCCTTCCTATAACAATAATCTGATTTTGAGTTTTTATTTTCATAGTCTGCCTCTTGATTTCCTAATTTATCTTAATTTAATAATTCTTCTTCCCACCCCTTTGACTCCTATATTGCCCCTTCTAGTGGAATTTGGTGCAAGTTATTATGGGAATGGGTTGGGAGATATTACAAATGATGTTGTCCATGGTGACCTATAAAATCACCCCCTGGCCCTCTACTGAACTAGGCATCTTGAATCTCCCTTTGGGATGAAGTCCCTCCATATTTCACACTGCTGAAAAGTTCCAGGGCCCTCTCTCTGAGTGGTTACATAACCACATTTCTACTCCATCAGTCATTGCTTATTGATGAAGGCCCTGCAATCATCCTGGGTAGTCTACACAGAAGCACTCTGCCATATCTGAACTCTTGCATTACAAGGGGTAGACTAGAGACCCTTTGAGGACTCTGAATTCAGATTGTTTTTTCAGGTATTTTTATTGTGCTTCTGTAAGGGATACCAAAAGGTGTAAGTATCCTGAGTGTGCAACCACAATATAATCTAGGCAAGGGAGAGAAAATGAGACAATATATTGGGCTGCCCTTATTCGAAAAGATGAAGGCAGGGGAATACAGAACTATATTTGTTGAAGACTTTCAATTTATTTGGGTATACGCTTCTAATTTACTGCTCATCTTCTCTGTATTATGATGTAATTATGTATTATAGTACTTCATTGTAAATAATTAATAACAGGTACCTTAGTAATATGTTGGCTAAGTTGCAGAAGGTTTCAGTCACTTTGAATTATTAAAATAGTCTTGTTTCAAAATTTTAATATTAAATTAAATTCAAAGCATTTCCCCCCTTCATTCTACACAGAATTGACTTCTTATTCTAGCTTCTGGCCAGGAGTTTTTCTGTCATGTTTAGGCAAGGTAGAAGGAAAGGGACAAGAGTAAATGCTTCCTATTTAACTGCCTGTGGTGAGATTGAGTTCTCTCACTGGTTGGTTGTCCTCATTTGTTTGGTTCAAGGTAATCATTACTGCCTTTGGGGGGCAGGCATGTAGTTGTTTGTCCTCCCATGTGTAGGTTCTTCGGAGGGTTTCCAAAGTCCTTCCCTTCCTAATGTATACTTCCTGATGTGAGAAATAAGGCTTTACACTCTCCACTTCCTTAACCCCTCCAAAAGTTGTCCACCCTAAAAACCAGGGTCCCTTTCCTGGTGGTCAGTCTTCTTGATGAAGTTTGGAAAGACAGCTAGAATTCAGCAACTTTTCTCCTGTCTATTCACCCTTTGGAAAGTCATCCATCTGTGACATGTCAAATAATGGGGCAGATAGCTTCACAGCTGCCTCTTCTCCCACCATGTTCTCCAATTCTCTTTCTATGGTTCAGGTAGCCCAGGTGTGCTGGCCAAACAGACTGCCAACTGGAAAATAAACTGCCCAACTTCCCTTCCTATAGACACCTCCTGTTCCTAATATGGATTGCTTCTGAACAACTTCCCGTGGTTTTAGGTAACAAGATAATCTACTTCCCTTCTCCCTCTTGGAATAGTGTCTCTTTAAAAGGCTACTCTTCTCACTACCCTCTAGGTTCTCTTTTTACATTGTCCAGGGAGAGGTGGTAATGCTTGGTAGTAAGGTTGTTCTAAACTGAAGTCTGTTAGCCCTGTAGGGATATTCTACATATCAGAATATGGGGGTCTTAGCTTGTTTTAGTCTTCAGCTTGGTCTTAGATGCAGTTTTGGGGAACCTAGAAAATTCCCAGTTGATAACCTACTTCAATCCAGAGGAAAAAGAAAGGGGGGAGAATATGAAATAAAATCACTATTGCTGTGTCTATCCTAAAAGAATGAAATCAGAGTCATATAACTAAAGGTAAGTGGGCTGAAATTAATATGAACCATTTGGGGGAAATTTGCTGGCCCAGAAAGGGTACGGCTTGCCAGATATCCTACAAGGAGTCCAGAGGGATGAGACTCCTTTCAAGGACAGCTGGTGAAATATCAATAGTTAACAGAGAAAACAAAAGTCACATTCTGCTCCTGTTGGCTCTGAGAACCTGATCTCCCTCCTGGAAAGGGTAGAACTGAAAATATGAAAATAGAATTAAGTTTCAAGGGAGTAGGGGAAACAGAGAACACCATGATCTTCCCATGACATGATTTTCATTGCTCCAGAGGATAAAAGTAGTTACCAAGAGTTGAGTCAGCATAGTAAATTCAGCATCAGATGCTGAGTCACTATAAAGAGGAACTATCACCTGGAGTTCTGAGGCCTCTGAGCTCTGTGCCTGCCCAGTGCACTCTCACTGCAGGTTTTCAATGAGAGAAGGAATGACTCTCTGTCCTAGATCACACGATGTGATAGCTGTGTTAAGGGAAATGTTGATGCACGGTACCTCTGAAATCCTTTCCAATTAGAGTAGCTTTTGAGTCTGTGACAGTCTACACCTACTAAGAGTCCCTATATTTCTGAGAAAATGGGTTTGTTTACTGCCTTTTTGACCTAATGATATAATGAAAATATTTTACTATGCTTTTAAAATCTTCATAAATGTCATTTTTAAAGACATGATTTTTGAAGTTTCTTATATGTAATGTTTTATCTTTACTTCAGATTATTCCTTAGGATAGATTCCTAAGTGTGGAATTATTATAACTAAGTGTTGGAGCCTTTAAGTGTATGTGTGTTTGTGTGTATTTATATATATGTCTTTTTTAAAAATTTTATTTTATTATGTTAATCACCATACATTACATCATTAATTTTTGATGTAGTGTTCCATGATTCATTGTTTGCGTATAACACCCAGTGCTCCATTCAGTACGTGCCGTCTTTAATACCCATCACCAGACTAACGCATCCCCCCACCCCTCTCCCCTCTAGAACCTTCAGTTTGTTTCTCAGAGTCCATAGTCTCTCATGGTTCATCTCCCCCTCCGATTTCCCCCTCTTCATTTTCCCCTTCTTACTATCTTTTTTTTAATATGTAATGTATTATTTGTTTCAGAGGTACAGGTCTCTAATTCATCAGTCTTACACAATTCACAGTGCTCACCATAGCATATACCCTCCCCAATGTCTTATCACCCAGCTACCCCATCCCTCCCACCCCTCACACTCCAGCAACCGTCAGTTTCCTGAGTTTAAGAATTCCTCATATCAGTTGAGATCATAAAATACATGTCTTTCTCTGATTGACTTATTTCGCTAGGCATAATACCCTCTAGTTCCATCCACGTCATTGCAAATGGCAAGATTTCATTTTTGATGGCTGCATAATATTCCATTGTATATATATACCACATCTTCTTTTTTTTTCTTTCTTTTTTTTTTATTCTTATGTTAATCCCCATACATTACATCGTTAGTTTTAGATGTAGTGTTCCATGATTCATTGTTTGTGCATAACACCCAGTGCTCCATGCAGAATGTGCCCTCCTCAATACCCACCACCAGGCTAACCCATCCTCCCACCCCCCTCCCCTCTAGAACCCTCAGTTTGTTTTTCAGAGTCCATCATCTCTCATGGTTCGTCTACCCC
>NC_138377.1:71391946-71412861 GCF_054177405.1 Leptonychotes weddellii | reverse complement strand
ATGTCTTTCTCTGATTGACTTATTTCGCTCAGCATAATACCCTCCAGTTCCATCCACATCGTTGCAAATGGCAAGATTTCATTCCTTTTGATGGCTGCATAATATTCCATTGTATATATATACCACATCTTCTTTATCCATTCATTAAGATTTATTTTTAAGTAATCTCTACACCCAGTGTGGGGCTTAAACTTACAACCCAAAGATCAAGAGTTGCATGCTCTACCAACTGAACCAACCAGGTGCCCCTTTTCTGTCTATTCTTATGCCAGCACTATAGCATTTTAGTTATTGTAGCTATGTAATATGCTTTGATATTTGGTGGGACAAATAAACGGCAGGTAGCTTAAATGAGAGGGGGATAGAAAGACCTGGAGTCAAGAGTTTTACCTACTACAATAGAGCCTGTTTTTACCCAGAAGAGGCTGCCTGTACAGTGGGCTCTCTTGGAGCTGAGGTTAAGGAGTAATTAAAAGGAAGAAGAGAGTAAAAAGGTGGGGACATAGGGCCATGGTATCCAAACATCACTACTGTTTTAAAATATGGCAGTGGCTGTGTATTACAAAAGATGTGGTCTCTAATTGGAGCTCAAGGCAAATTATTATGTAGGCAGTTTCTTTTTAGCACATTTTTTTTTTTTTCATTTTTTGTTCTCACTTGCTTTTGGCATCTCCAGGTTAGGCTATTGATGCCATTCATGCTTCAGAGAGTGAGTGGCACCAGTTAGATGTTAGTGCTTTGTGAGCTTGCTGCTTCCAGGACTATGCCAGGGATAGAGGTGGCACCTAACACTGAGAAATGACCTGTCACAGTCACGCTGAAGCCTGTCATGAGGGCTGCTGGAGACCTGCTGGAGACCCACTGGAGACCCACTGGGGACCTGCTGGAGACCTGCTGCCTCCTAATAACATCACCTAAGCAATGTCCTTTTTATCCCCCTTAAGGCTTTTCTGTCTCTACTACAGCTCAGAAGGAATCTTAGAAGGAGTATTATGCCTCTTGCTCAGCCATCAAATGTTTATTAAACTGTCAGAATTTACTGGGCATTGCTTGGGAATTTTAATATAAATAAAATATTATCCCCCTTTTAAAGGAGTTCATTGTCAGGTCCAATAGTTCTTAGTTCCTTACATTTGCTTTCCCAAAGTTTAGGCTCCCACTCTGAGGCCCTAAGGCGCTTGACATTGCCTTCCATATTTAAACAGATTCTATAACCTTTAGGGTTCCCACTTATGCCTTTTGTGGCAGGAGTGACTCCCCCCCGCCCCCTTACCTCCTTCTATTATCCCAGGCCTGACTTCGTTTTTAAGCATGCAGTATTAGAGCCTTTTTTGATTTTTCCTCCTGATAGAATACTTTGTCTTAAACTCAGTGAGCTCCTTTTGCTAAAGTTGACGTGACAAGATCTTCTTACCCTGGACATCTTAAATCTGGACTCTTCAAAGCCTGAGCTTCACCTTACATAGCTCTGTTGTTGAATTCTTGGAGTTTGGGGTACTTATGATTACATTTTACTCTATTCCTATGAAATTCTGTTGTTGACAGGGACATCCTGGTGGGTCAGATGAACCTGTAGCTGTGTCAAAACCATTTCACTCTCAAGAAGGCACAGTGGCTCTGGGTGCTTCTCAGTGGCCAGGGATATGCTTCTTTCTTCATTGATCCTGTTAAGTGACAAGATCCTGTCTTTTGGGGTGAAAAATGTGATTATATGCTCTAATTTATCATTCAGTGATCATATTAGCTACGTTGCCTCTTGTATTCCATCATCTGGGCCCCCCTGAGCTGTGAGGCTAATACCCTTCTCAGGAAGGCACTGACTTACTCATCAAGGGGGACTACTTCCTCTCCATACCGCTCTGTCTCCCTGGAAGCCTTCCAACAGGACATCAGCATTTACAAATTGATTTGCACTCCCTTGGTCAGAATGTAATTCTAATTCCAATTTCTTCTCCTGCACGTCTTCTACAAAATTCCAACTATTCCTGTCTGAGTTTCCCTTTCTTCTTGTTCAGTAATTGCTCTTCAGTTTTATTTGTTTATTTGCTGATTTTTGACAAAAATCTTCCTTTTTACCAAGCTTATTTATTCTTCAAAGCCCTATTTATTTTCCAGTTCTTCCAAGAAGCCTACCTGAATACTCAAACTGACTTCAAAGTCACAATCAATTATATGATACTAATTTGGTACTCAATTATTGAACATCTTGCATCACAGGGTAAGATCATAGGCCTTAGAGACAGTTCTGCTGTTTTCGAGCTGCTTGAATTTGGGCAAGTTATTTACCACTTCTGGGCTTCAGTTTATTCATTGGTGAAACAGGGCTAAGAATGACCTTTCTTGGTATTGCTAGAGTCCATCTAGTGTTCTATATGTTGTAGATGATCAAGAAGTGAAGAGGAAGTGCTTGCAGCTTCTTTTTGCCAATGATGGGTTTACTTTAGAAAATATTTCCCTGCTGCTCTAGGACAAAATTCCCCCCCTTTTAAAAAAAGATTTATTTATTTATTTGTCAGGGAGAGAGGGAGAGAAAGAGAGAAAGAGAGAGAGAGGGCGAGCGAGAGCATGAACAGGGAGAAGGGCGGGCAGACGGAGAAGCAGGCTCCCCGCTGAGCAAGGAGCCCATGCGGGACTCCATCCCAGGACCCTGGGATCATGACCTGAGCGAAAGGCAGACGCTTAACCGATTGAGCCACCCAGGTGTCCCAGGACAAAATTTCTTATCAATGTTGATTAACAGTGGTCTATAGCCACAAATCATACTGAACTCTTAGATTAAGGCTCATGATCTCAAAATTTCTGAATTAACAATATAATGAGATTAGCTCAATTAATCTCATTGGAGTTCAAAACAGGGTAATAACAATAGTCATGTACTTCCCTGACAGATATCAGAAGAATGAATAGCACATTGACCAGAGTGTGGCCACATAAAAATTTTATCACTTACTGCAACATTCAGAGTGACTGGCTTTTCTCATGAATGGTACTGAAATGAGTTTAAACAGCTTTTTAGGAAGTTTTCTTTATGCACTGGTTTCTCTTAGATTTTCCTAGCAATCTTCTTGGTCATGTTTAATCAGACATTTAATGAGGATTGACTTAGTAGCAGGGGTTGTTTTTAGAGAACTTGTTTTAATGTTGTTTCAGGAGAGTTACTGGCTGGCCCTAATTTGACTTATTGCATAGGTCAAGGCATTTCCTTTCATGCCCTCTTATTCTCCCTCTTATGAAGCCTATCTGCTTAGCTCATAATTTCTAGTTCGAGTTCTGTCACAAGTGAACTGTGGGTCTTAGGACCTTACTTTCTAAACAAAGGGATGAATTAGATGATTCTCAACAATTCTGAAAGTTAGCATATTTCCTTTAACATCACCATCAATTGTGTGTGTGTGGTGGAAGAAACAATATATTAACTGTATATAGGTTTTATGCATGATTTTTTATAATAAACAGTACATGTAATTTTATGCCATTTTCATAACTACCACAGTCAAAATTTGTGGTTAAGCCTTTTACACTGCAGCATTCAAATTTTCTTAGCCACTGGCCTTTATAAATGTCTTACTGGTATACTGCTCTTCTTTCTTTTAACCCCATCCTTTTTAGGACTTAGAGTATAACCTTGTCGAGAGTTCTAGGGCTTTGTTTGCATTTTCATTTCCTTTTCGGTTAAATTCATGTATGTGAAACATTACATATATAACATGATATATATTCAATACATTATATATATATGCAATGTATAATCTAATTAAGAGAACAATTACATTTAATATATGTAAATTATACTTTATATATGTAACTTTTCTTTAATTGAATTGTATATTGATTATAATCTATATTGAATATATGTAATTTTATCCTTAATTGAATTGTATATTAAAAGTCAGCTGGAAGATTTTGTCAGATAGATGTTCTAGCTTGAAGGCCAGTCTCCATAACACAGAACCATCATTCCAACTTCTACTAATTTGAAGAATTTTGAATTATTCTGAGTGATTCAGTAGCTTCTATTGCCTCTGATCGCATTGCCTGTGTGAAATCCATTTCTGTAAACTGAACACAATTTTAAAAATTAATGCTTTATTACGTGTGTGTGTGTGTGTAATCTTTTGAAGATATTTTAAGCCAAAGGTTGGAACCCAAATCAAGTTAAAAATTCAACCCTATTAGTTCCAACAATAAAAATAACACAACTGATGTGGTTGAATTGTTGTTTACCTTCAGATGTTACCAGTTTGCACATGTGCAGGCAATAATGACTATTGGCACTTCACAACTTTTTTTGCTGCCTAGAGGTTGTCAGATTTTTTTTATGCGTCTCTTCTGTGGATCTCATTTCAGAGATGTTACAATGGAAAAATTGTATCTTGGGAACAAGAAAGCATGGTGTATAATTGTCAACCAAGTATAACTTACTTTCCCTTGCTGCCCTGCTCCCAAACGCATGTTAGTATTATTTATATTGGTTTATCATAAATATGGTCTTTAAAGGTTTAAGGGTTTGAAAGCCACAAATACTGATGATGCTGGGTGTGCCACTAGATTGGTTGAAAAGCTTGGTGAGAGTTTTGGTAGCCTCTCATTCCTCAGGGGAGCCTTTCTGTTAAGGTATCAGAAGCTTTCCCCTTGATTCAGGAAGCCCATTGTCCTGCCCAGGGAGAGAAATTCAATTGGTAGGGCACTTTATAGATCTCTCTTTATCCTCCTGGATAGAGAAGAGAAAGCCCAACACCTGACACTTGGAGAGCTTAAGCCTCTGAATGAAAAATTGCCATGAATTTGAATGAAGATAAGAGAGAACGGGACAGTGAAAGATGTTCCAGTGGTGAGGGATCATTGGTGTTGGCGGCTGCCCATCTCTCTTATCTCACCTAATAGCGGGTGCCTGCCAATGTTTATTTGTCCATTGCCATTCACCAGCTGCTCCTCTACCATGTTGTTTTCCTTCCCAGATGGCAACATGATGTTCCACGATAAAACTGACACAAAAAACAATGCAAAATTTGTCTAAGAGAGGTTCAGCAAGCATGAGAAAAACATCTGATATCTCTCAGAGCCCGCCAAGTTCGCAGCTTACAGTGCCAGAGTAATTATGGGATGATTTGAACAGAGGCAATGCATGGGGAAACCACTTCCAAATGTATCAGGTAGGTTTCCAGAAGAGGCAAACATTCAGCTCTCTCATTCCTCTGGCACCCTGACAGAATCAATGAGCGCTGCCTGTGGCTCCCAGAAGCCTCGTACATTATGGAATCTGTGCTTTACCCCATGCTGCCTAATTAATGGCCCACTATTTTAAAAACTCTTTTATTCAATTAGACTCTGCTTTCAATAAGATAAACACTCTTGCTATCAAAATCCTGGGAAACCAACATTTATAGGCTGCCTTCTCGCCAAAGCATCTGCTTTTCTGTTGCCCTTGGTCTTTTATTCTGTCCAGTCTTCATTTGGCTGATTCTGTAAAAATTGACTGCTAATTTTGGGGAATAATATGAAAGGAGAGACTTTCTCTGCCATCTTGTTACTCTGAGGGCTATTTCCCCCTTAGCCTCTACATAAGAACACTAAAGAGAATCATTTTATTATTATAGATTACAAAGAGCCACAGATGTTATTTAAAATGGGGGCATTGACTGGGTTTCTTATTCCTCACTATTACTCAAAGTACTGCCTTTTTTATGGGTTAACATTACTACATTTTTTGTCAGATCAGATTTTTAGGAGAAATACTAAAGAGTTCTTTCTTCTTTAATTTGATCACATGCCTTTTCATTTGATGCAGAATTATCTGCTAGGGATAACTGCATTCATGTCTGTTTGGCTAGATTTTTTCATAGTTATTATAGTTTATTTGACTTACTTGAGAGATAATACTGAGAAAAAGAGTTTTTAAAAATTCTATCTAGCATTCAAGGAATCTGCCCCAAACTGGTTCAACTGTGGAACTGTTGGTTTTAAAATATTGTTAGTAAATAAATAAAATCTTAAAAAAAAAAGATTAAAATAAAATAAAATAAAATATTGTTAGTGAAAATAAAGAATAGAAAATGCCCAAAAATCTTTGGTGAAAAGTATTATTGTAGTGAATTAATTCATTCTTTCTGACTTATGAGTGGTATAATATATTGCTTTAAACTTAAAATTTAAAAACAGATTTTGCATTTATTTAGTCTGGGAAGGAAGTTTTATTGTAGGCAGTATCTAACAGGAAAACTGGTTCAATAAATGTTGACACATTCCCACATATAGGGAAAGGCTGTTGAAAGGGCTCAAGATTTCCTGAGTAAGACCTGAGTTTAGGTGTTATTGGTGCTGTTAACATTGGTTGAGTCACTTAACCTCTTATAATCTCTATTTCCTTTTATAGAAAATGAAAATATGAGTAATAGTTACCAATTACAAATGTTGCAAGGATCACATCAATTGACAGATGCAAGAGTTTTATAAGTTGTAAAAACATGATGCAGCTATTAGGTGGTTTCAGTGACGTGTTTCTCTGTTTAGCTGTATCTTCAGAAAGTCGTCCTTATTCTTAGACTATAACTTTCCTTCCGTAGAGGATTTCTTTTTCTTTAATTTTATAATTTGTTCTTGCAGTTTCAGAAATCCTGGAGGATAGGGCAGTGTAGATTTTATGACTGTTGTGAATGTTTGACCTTCTAAGGGAGAGGAAAGATCTGAATATATTAACTTTTGAGGCCATGCTCTAATTTGGTTTTGTAGGAAACAATGTCATTTGACATTTCAACCTTTTTGCAGGACAGATTGTTGGGTATTTTCCAAGACAGCAAGAGCTGAACTTGAACTTTTTCTTCCACTTGACCATCTATATACAGGTAGAACTAATATAATGTCCGTATTCTAGTTTGTATTCATGTTGGATCAAAATGATTCCAAGGAACAGAGTAAGGTCACATTGAGAACTCTTAGAATATTGAGAGGTTGATTTAACTAATCGATGCCTGTTGGAGTTCATGTTCATCTAGAATAGAGCAGGGGTTCTCCATCCTGGCTTAAAATCACCTGTATATCATTTGCGCCTGTTTGGTTTCAATTCTTCATGACTACCGTGGCTTACTTAATTATCTTATGATGAAGTAAGGAAATTAACACTGATAGCCAGCAGAACCCATGTCCAAACATTCTGACTTAAATGGTTTGGCATGGCTTTTCGTTATCAAAAATTTTTAAGCTCCCCAGGTGATTCTAAGGTACAGTTTGGCTGAGAACCACACATTTAGAAGTAAGTGGCAATAAATGATCTACCAGTTGGTACACATACTGCTTTGGTATTTGGCTAGGTTAGGTTCAGCTAGGCATGATATTTGAGTGATCACTTGAACTAAGATTCCATGATAATGTAAAAAGCATGTTTTTGAGTTATCAATATTGACAGTAAAATTTTACATTTTCCTGCTCATTAATTTATTTAGTTTTTTATATTAAACTTGGTGTTTCCACATGAAATATTAAACATGTGTCATCAGGTTTTCACCTTGGAACAATGGATAAAGTAAATTTGTAAAATGGTAAATATTGACAGATATAGAATCCATATACACAAAAGCTTTTGGGGATCAACAGGAAAAGGGGTCCAAAGACCAAAATGTTTGAGGACCACTGCTCTAATCTATTATTCTACTTTAGAGCTCTGTGTGTATCTGGAATTACCTTGTTTATTTGTGCGTGTATTTTGTGACTTTCCTAATTAGAACACAAATACACTAAGTACAGTTTATTCACTGCTGGCCTTCCAGTGCCTAGAAGTGTCTGGTACAAAATAGGTACTGTGGTTTGAATTATGTACCCTAAACATTCGTATGCTTAAGTTTTAATCCCCATTATCTCAGAATGTGACCTTATTTGTAAATAAGATTGTTGCAGATCTAATTAGTTAAGATGAGCTCATACTGGAGAAAGGTAGGCCCCTAATTCAGTATGATTGATGCCCTTATAAAAAAAGAGAAGCTTGTGCATAGACATGCACACAGGGACTGAAGTTATGCTGCTCCAAGCCATGTTACTTAGAGAAGCAAGGAGAGAGGACTGGAAGGGATCCTTCTCTAGCACCTTCACAGGGAGGAGAGCCCTGCTGACATCTTGATTTCAGACTTCTGGCCTCCAGAACTATAAGACAGTAAGTTTCTGTTGTTCTAAGCTACCCCGTTTTTGGTACTTTGTTATGGCAGCTCTAAGCTACCCCGTTTTTGGTACTTTGTTATGGCAGCTCTAGCTCTAGCTCTGGTAGATATTCAATAAAGATTGGTTAAATGCATAAATCATCTACTGCTTCACATGTACTACCACATTTTTCACAACCATCTGATCAAGTAGTGCTATTGTATTCTCTTTCTGCATGTGAGGAAGCTGAGGCCAAGGTCACATCTCTCCTTAGCTGGAGCTTCTAAGCTCTGGACTGTGTTGTCTGACAGATATACCAAATAATGGTATATATGAAAACAGGAGCTTGCCGTGAATAAGCAGCAGAATGCACAGAAAGAGTACTCAACTTGGAAGTCCAGTATCTGGAATGTCAAGCATTCAGTCTCTTACTCAATTTAAAGATCCTCTGCCATCTTCACCCTATAATTCCCAGCCTGACTCAGGCTCAGAAATCTGAGTGGGAAAAGAAGGTGTGGAGTCTGTCTTTGCTTTCTGTATTCCACCTTGTCCTACTTATTTCCCAAGGTCAGGGGGAGGTGAGAGAGAAGAGGGAAAGGAGGAATAAAGGTCTTTCTTAGTGTAGTGGCCACATGACTTTGTAGCCCTCTGAGTGGTGATGGGATATTATTTTTGGTTCTTTAGAGACCCGTATTATGCCATTGTTCCCTGCCAAAAGAAGATACACCCTCTGGCTGACTCCGGTCTTGGTTCTTTCTGTTGGAGTCACCTAACCCTGGATGGTGACCACTTGGGCATGGCCCTTTGATGGCAACTCCAGGCCTGCTACTTGCCTTGGCATCCATTCTGGCTCAAAGGAAACATTTGGCTCTTTTGTCCCATAAACTCTGAAAGTACAGGCTGCTACCACTATAGCTCTCTCTTATCCTTGGCCATAAAAGGCAACAGTTCCTGCAAGGTTCACACATTTGCATTCTTTCCAGACTAGAATCAGCCTCTAGGTTCTGTGTCCTCCAAACTCCAGGGATTGTATGTTAAGCCCCCTGAGAGGTTTTCCTGAAGTTTCCCTCACTTGTCTTGAGTGGTTGTGGTGGGAAATATCCTGATATGTCTGGATTTTAAAGTGAGTTTTATGATGTCGCTATAAATCAAATCTTGCTAGGAAAGTTATTATGACCAGAATACCAGAAGTACTGGGCATAATATAAATGTCCATGTTCCAACCCATGGATCCCTCATTTTAAGCAATTCAACTACTCTTACTAAACATCCACTATATGCCAGGCACTGCCCTAGGATAAGAGACAGCCCCAATTCTTCTGTTCTTTCTGAAGGTTTTTTTTTCTTTTTAATTATTTATTTATTCATGAGAGTCAGAGAGAGAGAGAGAGAGAGGCAGAGGCAGAAGGAGAAGCAGGCTCCCCGCCTAGCAGGGAGCTTGATGCGGGACTCGATCCCAGGACCCTGGGATCATGACCTGAGCCGAAGGCAGACGCTTAACCATCTGAGCCACCCAGGCACCCTCTTTCTGAAGATTTCTTTAGTTCATATTACAGTTTCAGCAAAACTCTTTATTCTGGTTTCTCAGTAATTGAATAATTTGGTGCCTGCCAGACATGCCTTTACCAATCTTTAGGTCTGAAGGATATTAATCTCTTTCCAAAACATATGACTCTTTTGCCCCCTTTCCTTGCATACACACACACACACACACACACCCCTCCTCTTATGTGCAATTTGGTATGATTAATAAATTCTAGTGATCAAATAGGGAGTTCTTTAGTCAGTAGGAAATTGTCTAATCTGTCTCTGGAAGAAAAAAGTCTTAATTACCTTTTAGAGAATTTGTTTAGTTTTAAATGATATTAGAGTGTGGGTAAAGTTTTCCTTTAGGGAGGTACAAGGCTTAAAATGTTAAGAGCCTATTAAGAGCAGTGCATGATTTTTGCATTTATTCATTAGTTTATTCAACAAATATTTATTCACAACCTACTAAATATCAGTCAGCATTCTGGGCACTAGCGGTTTAACAGTGATAAAAACAGAATGAAAAAGGCAAAAATCTCCCATTGAGTTAACTCTTTATTTGAGCATCAGACTATAAACAAGATATATAAGTAAAATATCCAGTGCTAGGACTTAAGGAAAGCACAGGCCGGAGAGTTAGGGATGGCTCTGGGGCTTTTGGTCTGAGGAACTGGAAGAAGTCATGATGGGAAACATCAAGGAAATATGTGTCAACCTCTCTTCTCTCCACTCATCTCTCCCCAGCTCCTACCCCCATATTACCTCTTCTACCTTCTTCAGCTCTTTACAGCTCATTCACTGATATCTTGCACCTTCAAGCTCAGGAGCATCCCATTTCTTCCTGTGACATATCATTTACCATTTTGTTTAGTTTTTCCATTTATTTTTAATTTATATTTACTAAAGAGAAAAAAAAAGGCACAAAAACTCTGTAAGAGCTAAATATAATATGGTGAGAATTATGGCCTTTCAATTCAGAGCTCCTGTTGTCTTCTCTTAATATATAATGAAGCCAAAAGATTGATGGACTGGATATTAGGAAATCCACATTATTGTTTAGGCTCTCTGATCTTGGGTAATAAGCAACTATTTTATGGATTTTAATTTTGTCATCATTAAAACCCAATAAAGGGTAAGTGGCTGGTGAGGTCATTTCTGGAGCTAGTAATTAGATGATTACATCTTCATCCTGGGCATTTCTACTGGTCAGAAGTAACATGGCTCCATGAATGATACAGAATCCTTGGAGTTGGTTCATATTGATGAGATATCACTGATAATATATGAACAATTTATTAAGTACTTATTCTATTCTATGCTACAGAGAATATCAAACATGAGAAATTTACATTCTTTACCATAAACACCTAATCATAGTCATTTACACAATCAGCCCACTGAAAGGCATTATGTGGTATGGTGACAGAAGGTCAAAATAGAGGAATAAAGATTAATTCTAACTAGAGAGTGTTCATTAGAAAAGACTCAAGAAATTGACATTTGAATTTCATCTTGAAGAAAGAGTGAGATTTTTATAAGTAGAGATGAAAAAAAGAGCGTTAAGAAGGCTATAGTATGCTGATGGAAAGGTACGCTAACAAGTTTAGAGAATAGTGAATCATTTAGCTTAGAGGTCAGGGATGTATTAGAAAGTCTTGAGGGGCGCCTGGGTGGCTCAGTTGGTTGAGCGACTGCCTTCGGCTCAGGTCATGATCCTGGAGTCCCGGGATTGAGTCCCGCATCGGGCTCCCTGCTCGGCAGGGAGTCTGCTTCTCCCTCTGACCCTTCCCCCTCTCATGCTCTATCTCATTCTCTCTCTCAAATAAATAAATAAAATCTTTAAAAAAAAAAAAAAAAGAAAGTCTTGAATGTCACCCAGAGGAGAGTGGCTTTGATGTCCAGGAAATGGCCAACCTCAGTATTCTTTCAGGCCTTCACACCTTGTTTCTACTCCATACCATCACTATATGACCCTACTTTGTTCCCTGCATTCTCTAATTAAGCTAAGCTCCTTGAACAGTGCATTCCCTCTCTTGTATATGACATTCATTTCACTTGGCTTTCTCAAGCCCTGTCTACATCTTGCTCTGTAGTCCTGCTGTTCAATCCCAGATCTGCAGCCATAGGACATTTGGAAGCAATGGTTAGTGAACACGTTTGTATATGAAATCTCTAGGCCATTTCTTAATCACCAGTGAATTTAGGCTTTCACTATTCTATTAAAATATCCAGATACATTCGATCACCTTTTCTTTTATAACTTCATTCTTTAATTCTCCAATACTCTCTCCTTGTGTCACGAAGTCTAGAAACAATTTAGTGATTTACTAATTGCCCTTAACAATTCTATTAATAATCTTAAAATGTATAACACGAAGCACTGCTTTTGCTCTTGCTGTGTAAGTTTGGCATTGTAAGGACTTATGTAAGTTGATTAGTAACACAGGAGGAAATGTAGATATACATTTTATTCCTAAACAAGGAATATACATCACTTTTACTTAACCCAAATAGGACTATTAATGATCTTTGTGTATGTACCGTGAGCCTACATCAGGGGATTTTTAAGATGTGGGAGTACATGAGAATGGATGAGGAATAACCTATAGCTTTCTTTTCACTAAATGCTCACAGAGATTTTACATTTCTCTTAATTTTCAGTGTAGGCAATAAACCACATTCACTTTATCAATACTTGTGGATTTGTCACCAGTAGCTATCATAGGTTTTTTGGCATATTATTGTTGCAGGTCTCTCAAAATGTCATTTATGTTCATCACTATTTTAAATTATGTTATTAAATCCACCATTAGATATTAATGTTTAATAAGTTAAAGAAGCACATATATTATTTCATAATAATTTTTTATTTTAAAATGTTTCGATGTCTTTACATATAATTGGTTTCTTTGTTCTTTGTGTTTTATTATATACATTTAAAAATACTATTCTCAGAAAGGATCCACAGATCTCACCGGACTGTTAAAGGAGTCCATGGCACACAAAAAAGTTATGAACCTTGCACTACATAATGTTTTGAATTAGATCTAGACTTATTGATAGATAGATAGATAGGCCATAAGGTCAGACTTCCTCCTTTGCCACTCCTATTTTCATGAATAGGTAGATGATCCAGAAGCAGTGGACACTCTTAACATATTGCTAATATAGCTATAGCAAAGGATTGAGCATATTTTTCATAAAACCTCCTTTTCTGTTTAAATGGTTATGCATGGTGATCAAATACAGAGTGCTTCAACCCAGATAGAAACTTTAAAAACCTGGCGCAATCTTGGAAATGTTAATAGATATGTCATATTTAATATCATATTTTCTTTGTTGAGTATGTATTTAACAAAGGGGAAATGCTAACAAATTGTTTCTACAGAAAAGATTTATTGGTTTGTCTCTTGATTTGAATAGTTCCTCAAGCAGTTATGCTTTGTGATAATGTATGTATATACCAACACATTATATGTATAGGTCTATATTTATGTACACATACATGGACATACGTAGATATCAAAGTTTTATCTACGGTGCAGTGGAGTCATTTTTGTTAATGATATACTTTATAGCTAAGACTTAAAATGGGAGTTTTCCATTGCCTTAAAGACTAATATTCTCTATGTATAAATTTCTGTTTCTTATCATATAGGGTTTGAAAAATGATTTTATAAAATTTCCACCAATTACTTTGTCTAATTAGATTGTATTACTATGTCACATTGCAATAGTCATCAGTTCCTCAAATATTAGTATTAAAAAGTAAAATTTTGGATTTTAAAATTTACTTTTCAAATGAATTGTTTATTTCTGGCAAAGATATTTGCTCTATTTATATACTACACTGTTTATATACTACACTATTACAATGACACATTACTTTTGATGCTTTGCCACAACTTCTGGTTGAGAGCAAGCTTCCTATTTTAGTTACTTTATAAAGCTTTCTTGCACTAGGAAAAGGCAGAGGTGATTTATACCTTCGATATACCCCTTCCAACAAATAGTCATTTAAAAGATTATTTGTTCATATATTTTTTCTATGCAGATATTGAATAGACTCTGGTGTATCATCTATTACTGTCTTGCTGTAATACGTTTTATTCTATTCATGTATATTGGGTGTCTCTAGTTGGGTTTGTGTTTCAAGTTACTTTCTATAAATGTCAGCTATTCAGGTAGTCAGTTAAGTGGACTGACTCCCTGTGGTTGGGTTCCATGGTCCTTGGCATCATCTATTGTCTTTCCAGCCTTTCTAGTGAAGTAGCTGCCAAGGTGCCCTGGATTGGGCAGATGCTCAGTAAATGTCAATTCATGACAAATGGCCCTGTCTGATCAAAATGTTCCTGCTACATCTTCAAATCTCTTTTGATGTAGGTGCTGATAAAACTTTATTTGGTCATATAAGTGGCCATTATAGACCCATTTTATGCTGTGTGATTTAGGTTGTATATGGGATAAAGGCAACTTTGTTTTGGAATTTCAGAAAGTCACATTTAGTAAAGACATGGTATAATATCTGAGGTATATGTCACATTAAAAAATTTCACTGTACTTTATCAGGCACCATCTCCAACACCCATCCACCATACTTAGCACTAATCTGAATGGTAAAGTTGCTGTGCAGATCACCTGAGAAAATATTTAGGATATCGCTCAAGATATCTTAATGCTCAAGGATATCTCTCAACAAAGACAACATTTACCATGACATCGTATTATAAAGTTTTGGTGTAGACCTAGTAGGTTTTGGATTTGTTACCTATATATAACCAGGTAGAGCTCTTTGCCAAGGTAGAAGTCTGTGGGTTGCAACTAACGTTACACTGCATTTTCTACAGATATTTAAAAGGCAGAGACCTAGTAAGAGGACCATAAAACTCTGAGTTTCTCCTCTTGCCTTTGAAAACTTATGCTACCTAAAAACTTTTTGTTTTGTTTTGTTTTGATGTTTGCTTTGCTGAAACTCTTTAAGTCCTAAAAGTTTACCAGGGAATTAAAACAAAACATATGGAAGGAAGAAAATCCATTCCAACAATGATGTAACTGCAGATTTCTTCCGTATGAATTATTTCACATCCCTCCATCCTTTCAGATGTTATAGAGCCCCAACAAATGCCAGGCACTGTGCTAGGTTCTAGGGGGTATAGAGATGAACAGTATATAGTCCGTGTCCTCAAGGAATTGACAAACTATTTTGTAAATAGCTAACTATAATATAGGAAAGAATGAAATAAATACTGAATGGAGAGAGAAGAGAAGATAACTATTGGCTACAACCTGTCCTAAGAGACAGCTTATATGACAGAGAACCATGTGTTCCTTGATGAATTGCTATTAAAATCTAGTGTTCGACTGAGAGGTTAAGAATGTGCTGTGTTTGCCAACCAGGGTTGAGAGGGATCTTTAATGAAATTCATTTAATGAGGCTCTCTGAAAGCAGAAGTACTTTTACTAGAGGCAACTTCCACTTGTCTAGTCATTATTGTGGTTTGCTTATGACTAAAGGGCTTTGATGTAAACACATTCTTTTTCCAAAGGGCTCCTTTGACAATAGAAGGGGATTGCAGTTCTCTCTGCAGGCCAAAAGAGGGCACTTGGAACTCTCTGAACGGCTGTTACAAACTGCAGCAGAGCAGGCATTTGGCTCAGATTTGTCAGGATGTTTTCTGACTCCCATAGATTAGATCTGATTAAAATATAGTTTTGGAACCTGGACAAGATGTGGAACTTATGGGTAAGTAGGTTCTGACTTTGGTCTTTTGAAACCGAAGACACATATTTATTTAAGTACATCTAATATTAGTGATTCACAATCTTACTCCCTTTGTATATATAGAGTAGTAATATATTAGTCTCAAAGGAGCTGCTGTCTTGATAGTCACAGAATATAGCAGCAAAAGACTAATGTTTATATTCACCCTTAAAACTTACCTTTATGGAGCTGTTGCCAAAACTCTGCTCATTTGTGCTTTGTTTGGACATTTGATTATGGAAGCTTCTCTCCTTCCTTTTATTTCCTTTAAAAGTCCTCCATTTCTCAGCTGGAAATGTTGGACTACTGTGAGGTCTATAGGACTATGGTAGCTCATAAAGTTCTGAAGATAGGGCCATTAAGCTTGAAACTAACATCCTGAAAATTGGTTTATGGAGCCAGTATAAACATGACTGACTAACTTTGTTCACGATTGCAAGGATTAGTTTTATTTTTGTTTTGCCTTTAAGGGCAATCCTGCCTAGAGGCCAGGATGAACTGGGAGATCTCTTGAGGTAAGATCAAGGACACTATAAGAATTTCCATTAATCCTTTAAAAACAAAATAATGAACTGGCCAGAGCATGGATGTGAACTGGGATTCTTGAGTTTTGGCCTCCATCCAAAGTGGACTGAATTGCAGAGAGATCTGAGAGCCTCACCATTTTGCATTTTTAGTTGTCTTCCCAATTAAATGGAAAAAAAAAATAGATTTGCTCTCATTCATTTGGACTTTTCCAGGAGGATTAATTTTCAGAGGCACTAGCATAAAATCTACAGGCCTGTAAGGACCATTTGTTTCTTTTTTATCTCTATCCTCAGTGACAAGCACAGTCTCTGGCTATAGTAGTAACAAATAATGAATATATTTGTTGAATGACTGAAGGAAGGAAATAAAAACGATACAATGTTTTCTTAAGACAGCACATTATATTATTTGATACTCCATTGACAAAAATTTTCCAAGAACAGTGCTGATACCTTACGTGTGTATACTGCTTAAGATCTTACAAATACCTTTTGTGTATATTATTTCAGGTTGATCCTCAGTTCTGTAATTGAAGAAACCAGAGTTCTGAAATTTTAACCAGTTTTCAAGAGCAGACATAAGTAGGATGACCATATCATTTATTGTTCAAATGAGGATAGTTTTGAGAATGAAAGGGAATAGGATTAATTAAGTATGTCATTCAACAATACAGACTGGACTGTTGTGGGAACATGAAGTGAGCACTTGTATCTGGGTCTTCTGACTCTGTTCGGTACACTATGCTCTCGGAGGTATAATTTCTGCATATTCCCCTTGTCAGCAGGGTCATAATAAACAATGATCATGAGGCATTGCAAGATTCTATAGTACCATATGAATCTTACAGAACTGAACTGTATTCAACACGGTTTTGGTGTTAAGTGTATTTTTTCTGTTTTATTTTGTTTTATGATTCTTTAGAAATTGGCAAACTATAGAAGACTGAAATACTTGGTTAGTTTAAGCACTCAGTATCCTTATTGCACCAAATAATAGAGGGTTCTGTGTATCCTTTACATGTTCACTAACATTTTATATATGCCAAGGAGTTTTGATAGTCTTCTCACTTTATAGATGTGGGAGATGTATTTGTGATTTGGCCAATATAATCAATCTGCCATCACGATTAGACTCAATTATAAACTCCTTTTAACACATAGCTTATTTCATGCAAAAATGTAAAATGTACCTTACCCTGCCTTCATGGATAGGTATCTGTGGATATGAACATACCATCGCATTTTCACATTTTCACCTTTTCTATTGTATTTTGTACTTGATAGCCCTGGTTCTCTTGTGCATATGTATGCTTCACATATTTGATTTACACGTAGAATCTAAAATATTTTGTGCTTTAATTACAGTGAAGGAGGTCAGGAGAGTTCCCAAGGATATAATAAAAATAGCAATTTAGAGGGTAAAAATCATCAAGAACAGGGCACCTGGACTTATGTTACATTGTGAAGATGTTCTTAGCAAAGTACTGTGATCTCCATGGGCCCCACTATGCTCTCTATCATTCAGGCTTTATCTCTTTGAGTTGTTCTTCTCCTCTTTACCTTAATTACAATTACCTGTTGCTGTCTGAAATTGGTTAGAGTGAATTGGGTTATGCTAGAGTAACAACTTGAAATTTTCCATAGCTTATAACCACAAAGGTTTAGTTTTTGCAAGTCCATCTGGGTTGACTGCTCCATGTTGTCGTCACTTTGGGACCTAGGCTGAAGGCACAGGCATTGTGGATACATGGCCAGTTTCATGGTACAAGGAAAGAAGAAATGGCCAATCACACTCTGGCTCCAAAAGGCTTGTCTTAGACGTGATACATGTTTCTCTTGCTTACCTGTATATATCCCAAGCAAGTCATAAGGCCAGGTATGATGTCAACAAGGTGAGGGGTTGGGGGCAGGGACCACAAGGAGGGGAACTGGAGTATTTGACAGATGAGTAATGCAGTCTACCATGGTCTAGACTAAATGTCTTAGCTGAGATACTTTGTTGGAATCACATCTTGCTTCAGAGAACCATTAGGATTCTTACTTCTCCTTATCCTTTTATCAATAAGAATTTGACTTTACAAAAACAGTTTGAGATTAAAAACTGGGAGATTCTCACCTTGCTAAATTTCAGTGCTATTTGGTGTGTCTATTCTCCAATCACTATTTCTTATCAAATAATAGGTGCAAATCATTAGGCTAGAGTACCAGCCGTGTCTTAAGGGAAATTACAAAGCAATGGTTTAAAAACATGTACAATCAATTAGCTGTAAAAGAATAGGTATTTGTAATTCCAGACTCAAGGAAACTTCGTCTCATTGAGATCATCAGATAGTTTTGAGTTTTGAATTCTAGTTTTTTGTATTATTAATTAAAAATACTTATTTAAAAAAATCAAATTTCCTGAATCCAAGGGGTGCTGTTTTATTAACATTATCTTATTACAGTATTTAGTATTAAATTTTGTCTTTGCCTTTGTCAACTCTAGTACAGATTGTTCCAGAGTAGAGGAAATTAGGTGTTTGCCTACTGCCTTAATCTTATACTTCTTTTGGAAAAAGCAGAAATTGAGTTTGTGAACTCTGCTTTTGCCCTATGAATCATGGAGAAGTTCGCTGAGGTGCTTGTGACCAAGAAACAGTGTGTTGGGTGCCAGTGAAATTCAGAGAAGTCCCCTGCGTAAGTACAGATAGAACTTGCTGGAGGGTGTCTACTTCCGGGTCCCTGCACACTATTGGCTAGAAAGCCACGCATTGGCCACTATGTGGAAGGAGAAAGAAGAAAAAAAAACCAGAACCCGTAAGAGAAGTCATCTGGTCTTGTCCCTCCAGTGCCCTTTACTGACAAGGCTTACCATTGTGGCATCTTGCAAAGGAGACTGTTTACAGGGGTCCAGCTGCAGTATCACAAAGCAAAGAAGGGTGTATTTTGAGTTGAGAGGCAGTAAGTTGATAACTGTACAGTGTGGAATTTATTGTTTAAACTAGAAAGGAAAGAGAGAGCAATTAATATTTACTGTGAGACAATAGGTATATACTAGTACTGTCCTAGAAGAAACTAGAGACGTTTACCCTATATGGGAACTAAGCCTGAGGGGTGAATAGAATCTGGATAGGGAAGAGTAGTGTCACTGAAGAACACTGTGGGTGCAGGGAACAGTGTGAACAAAGAAATGGGTGCTGGGGACATGGAGCAGCTACGCTCAGTGTGTGGCGTGAGAGAGAAACAAATATAAAGATGAAATAATGGGGATTTTTGAGTAATGTTTTTTGAATAAAAGGCTTAACAGACTTATAATCCTAATATCGAGGCCCATAAATTTGGAGTTAGTTTTTGCCAGGATGTGCATTTCCCTTTCTGCTCTTCCTATCCTCATGACTTGAAGTACCTTGAGAGGCATTTGTTACACTCTCTACTAAGAATTCAGTGCCTTCTGCAGACCTGCAGTTGAGTTGCTGAAAAAACTGATTTGGTCTCTCAAAATTAGATGAAGGAAGAGAATTTGGTAGAGAATTTGCTTATTGTCAATCTTTGAATGTGATTTTATTTTGTAAAATTTATGTGTCTAGATAGGAGAACATTAGAAAAAAACAGAAAATTCACCTTTCTACAGAATGTATGTAGTAATATATGGTATAATTCATACCACAAAGAAGTCTGTGTAGGTTATTTTTCAAATGTATGTGTGTATGCATATGTCAGATTGAGAGAATAAGATTACTCTTAGTCTAAATCCTAAGACCGTATATTAAGAGCTAACACAATTGATTTTTCTTTATATTCCTCCTTCATCATGGAATACAGCCCCCAGTAATAAGATCTCTTATAAGAAGCCTGTTATTAAAATTCTTTGCACAAATGCTGAAGAAATGGAGGCCCAGAAACATGAAGTGGTTTGCTCAAGTCACTAGTTAGTGGTAGAGGCTGGTTTTTTGCTTTTTAGGTTGATAGCCCTTCTTTTCCAGTAGGTTCTCTTGCTTGTCTCTAAGCTCACAGAGCAATTATCAGAACTTCAGTATGTGCATTTCACATGCAAGTGAACGTGAGCCCCTGAGATATGCCTCTGGACATTTGCTTTCTAGATGAAGGGATACTGTATTCAGTTGCCATGTTTCAGGGCTGACACCACAAAACAATGTTTCTTCCCTCCTTGGTGCTCTCTGTTGATCTGCTTTTTTCCCTTTTATTTCTGGCCCAGCTCCCCCATATCTCATTTTTCCCCCCTCCTTTGTCAAAGGTCACAGGTTTGGAGAACAAGGACCATGTTCCTTTGGAAGGCAGGGGGTCATCTTCTAGACACTAACAGGTCTCCTGTGTTGAGCCACTTCTCTGGCTTGTAGGTCAACACACAGGCTTCTCCACTCCACAGTGTTTTCTGAGCTTCAGGTCCCTAAGCTTCCTGGTTTAACTCTGACATCTGGTAAACCATGTTGGAAAAGCTTCTTCTGGAATTTCTGTACATCCCTATACACATTCCAGATAACAAATGAAAAGTATTTGGGAAAAAAAGAGAAATGAATAGTTCTCAAAAGTTTACTTTAGATTGATTTATTGGCTGACCTCTCTGTACCTTTCTAACAAACTTGCTATTAAAAACAGGCCCATCTATTCCAATTCACCACATGTGACCCCATTAAATTCATGGCCAGCTTTCCATTGTACGGAACTCCATAGAGATTTGGAGGCTTATTTCCAGCATTTAACTTCCCTGGTAAAAACCAGTGACTTTAATGATAACTGAACACAAGGGAAAAATACTTTTTAAACATCTCTGTTTAATAGATGATTATACAGTGTTTCAAAATTTGATTAAAATAAACTTTGTATATATTTATAAAATATCTATCAGTGACATTTTTGAGTAGTGTCCATGCAGAAAGAATAGAAGTTGTGGTCAGCTTTCCTTTTTTTTTTTTTGTCTTTGTCCCTGATACTAGTCTTTCTTATTTATTTATTTATTTATTTATTTATTTATT
>NC_138377.1:71367989-71391446 GCF_054177405.1 Leptonychotes weddellii | reverse complement strand
TACCCCTTCGGATCCCTACTTTTGTATCTTTGGGGTAAATACCCAGTAGTGCAATTGCTGGATCATATCGTAGCTCTATTTTCAACTTTTTGAGGAACCTCCATACAGTTTTCCAGAGTGGCTGCACCAGCTTGCATTCCCAGCAGTCGTTATTTCTGCCACTAAATACTAAGTGAAACATTCATAGAAATCTTAAGAATGGATAGCCCTCCCCATTTCCTTAAATCCTTGTTTCCCAAATTCTCTAAATAAGTTCATGAAAATTTGTAAAGCAGCTTTATTACTGGGAAAATTTCAATAAAAAACACAATAATGTTTAAAGAAAAAACAAATCTGGTTTGGCATATAATAGCTATGTGATCTTGTCAGAAAGTCTTACTTTACAGAAGGTCCATGGTGCAAAAACTATAAATAAAGCAGCATCTCCAAAATTTTGAAAAGAGCCACACCACCCTTTCCTCCTGCCTGATTTAAAAACATGTGACAAAGTAAGAGAATTAGAAAAAAAACCTCTTCCCATACCCTGTCTGGCTAATTCAGACCAACTGGGAAAAATCACATGATGGACAACACATCAAAAATCTAGGCTGAAAACAGCCAAATCTATGAATAGCAGATATGGGAACCAGCCCAAGGCTTGTGTGTAGAAGGGTAACAGATAAAAATAGTGCCCTAAATTTTTCAAAGGTGATTTGAAACCTCCCAAGTATAGATGACCTTGCTACTGAAAATAAGATGACAAGGGCAAAGTTGAAACTGTGACTCCTTCAAGGGTCTGTAGACTTGAGCTAATGTTCAAGAAGGAAGGGCTGATTTCTCTCCCATCATCAGCAAGCTTCACACAGGCACAGAACATTTCTTTTTCTCTGACAAATTCTTAATATATTTATTCTTCCCCTCTGCTCCTTTCAAGAAAGGAAGGCAGCAGCTCAGGATTGTGAGTTTTCAAAAGCATCCCATTTTCAGTTCCCTCCTGCTGATAAAAGCAATGTCCAGAAGACAAGAGGTAGGCTTAGTGCTGGGGGGAAAAGGGGAAAAAAAAACACCATATTTTTTCCTCACATCATAAACCTTTTTTTTTTTTTTTCCTGGACATTCTTCATTGTGCTTCTGCCTCCACACTGTGCTTGATATCAGTGGGGGTGTGGCTTGCAGCTACTGAAATAGAAAACTTTCCAAAATTTGCTGGCCCCCATATCAACTAGGTACAAAGATAAAGGCCATATCATGTTATTATTTTATGTTTTTGAGAAGAAGGAGTGCAGAAGGAAGTGAAGTTGTTTTGAATGTCCATTTCTGAAGTTCTTTGCATTTCTTCCATGCTCTGCTGTTGATTAAAATATCTTCACACGTCTCTAAGGCTCTCTAAGCTGGATGGGGAGAGTTTGGTGACAGTGTGGAATACCATTAGTATGATTTCTTTTGGTGACAGGCAGATGTAAATGTATCCATCTAATTCTCTACTCTCAGGTCTCTTTCTGCAGATGGATGTTAATAATTAGCAGTTGCATCTCCTCCCTCTTTATCAAATTGGATTCTCCATAAATTCATCATTTCCTTTTTATTTTCTCAAAGTAGCAGCAGCTCTGACAGCCTGCCTTTGTTCTTGTGTTTATAAATAATTTATAACACAGAAATATCTCTTCTTAGTCTTAAAACATAAACTAATGGAATAACACAACACACTGGCCCAAACTACCTTCTACTTGGGAAGAAAGAAAACCTAAGGGTGGGGTGGACAGCTTCATTCTTAACAAAGGGAGACTGAAGATCATATGGGAAAAAAACATTTGTCCAGCTTAATATAGTTTTTGGTTTCAATATTCCACGTCCTCCTCTAGTATCTAGCCATATATAGGAGTTCTAGACAGCACAAGCAAATTCTTTTGTGATTTCCTTTCTAAATAGTGTACCTTGTGTGAATTCCCAAATACACAATGCATTTCATTAAGCTATATAGAAAGGAGACAGTTACTCAATTAAAACATCCACAGATGCTAAAAGCATACCATGGTACATTTATTCAACAACTTTATGCTCATAACCCATGCACAATCTTTAAACACCAAATTACAGGGATTTGGTCCAAATTAGCAATAAAATACAATGTGTTTGCCCTCTACTGGGTAGTAATGACTGTGTAGTTTTCCTTACATACCCAGTGGCCTTGCAGACAGCTTCATAACTGTTTCATGTAGTCACTAACACAGTGTTATAAACAAATATGGCTAGGATTTGTTCTAATTAAGGTAAATAGAATAATGTTGAATCCGTTTTTCTAAGCTAAGATCTTCACTAGAGGTGGTTTAAAATTTTTCCTTATATTGCTCTAGGCTTGCACATCACATCATAAGAGATAGTTTATAAGTCATCATTTGATATCCTGGAAATATATTCAGGTTGTAGATAAATAATCCGCCTAACAATGCTAATGCAGAATGTCTGGCATGTAATTTAGATAGGAATCTGAACACCTCCTTACATCAGCTGTTAAGATTTTGCACTGAAGCAGAAATAACGTCTTATCTTCCATCTGGAAATGGGACATAGAATAGTGACACAAGTTATTTACAGAGTTACTGCGAAACAAGAGTGGGTAACAGAGTAACTACAAAGCAACTCCCTGGGTTACTGCTGCAATATAATGCCAGATAAATAATCATGCCAGGGTAAATAAATTGGGAGATGCCCGATTTTATAGAGCATAAATGTAACTTGCATTCCTATTGGGATAGAGCTTTTCCTTGCATGTTGATTTCTGAAGCTTCTTTCCAAGTCGGAGCTGACCCTGCAGAGCAACAATAATGTGCATAGAACACTCATGCCATTTCTACCTCTCAGGAAGTTGGGGGAGGAAGCCCTGCCCACTGCCGGGGTTGGGGCCTCAGTACAGTCCTGAGAGACAAACATACCTTTAAATTGATTGAACGAAGGGACTGGGTTTGACTGGAGAGGTATTTGGCTGGTATTTCGGGTCAGGTCCTCTCTCATGGTCCCAATTGTCTTGCTCTTGGCAAATGATTTATTTTTCTCTTAAAAATGGGGTGGGATTAATATCCTGACTTGGGGCTTTGGAATGTTTTCTCCCCGGAAACAACAGCCAGCATTATTGGTCCGAGTGATTCAGGAATGAAGCATTAAGGGTAGGTTGTTTTTTTTTTCTTTCTTGAGGTACTGGGGGACAAAATAATTACTGGCTTGTACCACAGCCCAACAATTAAGAAGAAATGAAATCCTCTCTTTGGCTTAAAAACATTTCTACATAAGTACTGGGGCTCCTCCCCCTCCCAGTGGCCCACCCACAGGATATCTTCTGGGCTCTGCCTTTATCTTTGGGGTCCTTCTGGGGCAAGGATATAGCAGTATATCTCAGAGAAAAATATTTTTTTATTCAAAGCACAGAATATGAAATGCCCTAGAGTCTCTCTCTCTCTCTTTTTGTCTCTTTGGAAAGTGACATAAGTAATTGACAGAACGAATATGTGGAGGTGGGACTGGGGAGAGATAAGGAAGAGGATGAGAGCCTTGCCGACCTTGGGGTAGAGATTTCACCTGAGGAAAACACGGTTTTGACTTCAACAGAGACAATTTGCTGCGATTGAGAGAACTGAAGGGAAGAAAGAGAAAATCCCACAGAACTCAGTTAAGAGATAATAATCAATTTAATGATGGTCTGCTGGGATCAGAGCATCTTCTAAAATTCTAGAATTTTCCTGTCTACAGTATCATAACACAAAAGGCAGGGTATTTGTTTCTCTGTTCAGGTCCTTGTGATCTTGCTAATTCTGTACTTAGCTAAATGGCTGAAGATGTTTTGGTTTGCAAGGCAATTCTTTTTCCCAGCTGCATTAAACTGCTATTATTAATTACCTCCTTTGGCCTAACATTATGCCTTTATAACACATGTATTGTCAGGCTCCCTGCGATTATTGGAAGGCTATGCCATACACAAAGGCATTAAGCTTAAAACAATAGAGGCTGCTTATTTGATAGTAGAAGATGTCAAGTGGAGACAAGCACAGTTGGCTAGAACTGACTTGAAGCTCGTCATAAGGAAATAAGGGGCGAGGTGATCACAGCACAGCATTAACTGTGAGTGAGAGACACACAATTCTACATGGCAGCTTCCATCATGCATTTTCCATGGAAGAAGGGGGGAAACGGGCTCTGGGTAAATGATGGGTGAATACAGAATCAATTGTAGTGTATGACAAGACACTTTCTCTCTTTGTTTAATATATAAATCAGGAGCACTTATGAATTGATATTAATTAAAATAATGTATTTGCTTTCTTTCAACAGTAATGTCAGCCTTGTTAAAAAACGGAACACTAAATCTTCATTAGACTTGCAATATTAAAAAACTTGCATGAAATATGAATTAACATTTAACTTGTTGCTAGTTAGATTAAAGGGGAGAAAATGCAGTAGGCATTTAGCATTTTGGACAAAGGCAGAACCGGCTTTCCCAAACCCAGGAATAAGTTGGCCTCCAGAGGCCACACTGATGAGGGAATCATCCATCATTACCTTCTAACGGGAGTGACTGCAGCCCAAATGGAATTACGGAATGGTCTCACATCCATGGAATTTAGTTCATATCGAAAGGCTAATGCATGGTGAATCAACAAAATGTCTGAACATGAAAATTCAGTTTGTAAAGGTCCTTAGAGTTCTGTTGGTACATATTTGGGGACATAAGCAAAACAACAGCCTTCATTTTAGAAGAAAGTATATATACATTTCACTTTTCTATAATCATTTCCACATGGTAAAATTAAAAGCTCAAAGTGCTGACTTAGCTATGTTAAATTTTGGAAACCTGTGACTACCAGAGGGTAACAGGTGGGTAAAAGCCTTTCTGTTTGTTCTATTCAGATGGATGGATATTTGATGACTTCTGATCTTCATTGCATCGGTGGCCTGAAATTAGAATAGATGTAATTGGAATGACCAGGCTGAGACCTCATATTGCATTCAAAAATACATTATGAAACTCCAATGATCTTATTGGCAACATGTTGTCTTAGGTGCAAGCTGCTCATAAATGCTCTTGCTTATAAAATACACCATCGATCTTATAATTACATTCCACCTGGATTTATATGTTTGGAAAATGTGATTGAATTTTAGGTCGCTCTCTGGGGGTGACATGTACATGCACAGAGAAACCACAAGGTGGTGGTATGGTGTCACCATATTTTTTAAGAACAACAAGAAAAGGGGGTTTGTTTAATGAGCTTGCACTCACAAGCCTGCTCATCTAGTGAACTGTGACTTTTCAAATACCAACCTATTAATGTCAAAGGCAATACTGAAGGGAACAGTTCTGTTTGATTTAAAAAATACAGACAATGTGAAGTCCACTATGGCCCAGTATCTATCACCTATGGGGCTTCATTCATGCCTAATGCTTTATTCAAGCTAAGACCTAGTTTTTATATATCAGATTAATACATATCTACAGCTTTGCACCTTTCTAGTTTGATTTTTTTATCATCAGGGCTCACCGGGGCCATTTTCATTCCCTTACTATAGCATCTGCAAGCAGGTGGATTAGAGATAACTCTCATTGTGCTTTGTTTTTCTCCCGACACTGTCATTAATCATTCCTTAAGCCACACTTCAACTTCTAGTAATCAGGACTGGCTGCTCCTGAGCTGCACAAGAATTGCCTCTCACAGTGTAATATGGAATTGGAAGCGAATGGCTGAGGCCAGACGCCTCTTCTGCATTCCCCATCTATCTCATCATTTAGGTATTTATCCATCTCGGGCTTGTACGGAGAGCACCTCTCTCCTTCCCATGAGGACGCAGATTGCAACAGAGGATCAGATTTGTTACCAGGCTTTGGGCTTTGATTGTCCTCTTATAAGTTCAGGATTAAAGTGAAATTTCCCACAGGGCTATGCAGGATTTGCTAGCATTTAACTGTTTAACCTGGCTGTTTGTGAATGAGAATCCTGTGGTCAACTATTCCGTAGAGAATATTATGGTAAGCCGAGCCTGAGTGGTACACATTCCGGTGTGTGCCTGTAAAGACGGGCACAGTTGATTCCAATTAACTTCATACCTGATACCAGTTGTTTTCTTGTACACAGAGAACAGGGATCCCAAGGCAAAAGGCAAGCCAAAGCATTCCCTTTTATGAAATATAGATGTCAGTTTTAAATAAATGCAAATCTGCTCCCTCAAAATTATGATTTCCACTTGCGCTTTTCACACTGATTAGAGAATTAATCAGTCTTGCGTTGGGTTGTTTTCTATTTTGTGTAGATATTTTACGTTCTCTAATTTGTTTGCTAGTTCTAATCTAACAACAATTTGATTCTTTATTCAACATACCTTTGAATATGACCGAAACAGAAACAGAGTTGTGAATTTATTTACACTTACTGTATTCACAATGATAAACATGTACTTAGAATGTCTTAGGTTAGATATAAAACTTTAAACAGATACAGCTTCCTAATTCTTTGTTATTCCTGAAGAGGAAAATTCTTCTAATGTGCTTTTCATTCCTCATAGCAAGGCAGTGTGGAACTGGGGGAAGGATTATTCAAAAATCAAGTCCATATTATCTACTTTTGTTGTTGTCTTTTAGATTTGTGTCTACTGAAGGGAAGGCTTTAAAAGAAGTCAAAATCATTCTGTTACCTAGTATTAAGGGGGTTGTATGCCCACCCACTGTACTTACTCTATTTAATGTGAATATATTTTTTAAGTACCTAAAAGGATAATGCTCATTTTGTGTGCCTCATCAAAAGAAACAGAACAAGGAGGCAACAGAAATATGGAATTTAGCAAACCATTCAAAGCTTATGGTGAAACCCGTCGTTTGCAAGAAAACCAACCAAATCATTAAGCCTTTTTTCTTCTACAAATCCTCCATCATATTTTTTACCTTAATTTTGCAATGTTAAAAAAAAGTGAAATACACACTTAAGCAGAAATAACTTTTAAAAAACCCTATATTTTAAAAAGATGGTCACAATAGATTGAAACATTAGGGAAAAAACAGCTTCAAGCATCTCACTGGAAATCCTTTTGTAATGGCTAGTGTAGGTGGCAAATTGATCATTTTGGGGGAGTAGAGGAACGGGAGGCTACAGTGATCTGCTGGCTAATTTATTTGTTTTGCTGCATTTGAGTCAGACACCCTCTTATTAGGGAACAGCTTTCAAAGCAGTTGTGATGGACACTGATCTTGAGCCTGGTAGGAGCTTTGCTTGGGGTTATAAAACGAGAACACTGCAGGGTTTGGTACTAAATATCCTTAACCCCATTTACAATATCCCATAGAAGTAAGGAGACACTGAGTTAGGAGTAAATGGGGGAAAAGTTCTCTGTCTCTCTCTTAAGTGCAAGAGAAATCTCCAGATTCACATGAGTAATTTTCAGCTGTGTATTATGCTCCTGAAGTAACCTCTTCATTCCCATTGTTTTAGTGTGAAATCATTTCCTCGGGAGATAATTAGAGTTGCTCCATTTATTACATTAAATGATTAGCATGCACTTGAAATGATCCAGTGTATTTTCCTTTATTGCTGATGACTCTTAAATATGGGCCTCTATTCGTAATGGATAAATTAAGGTCGTCTTGGCTCTTTGTAGCTGACTGTGTAGCCAAACAAGAGAGACTTTCTTTTCCAAACATAGGCCAGGTGTGCAATGGCTGAGGTCTAGATCTGAAGAGATTCTATTCATATAGATGTCCCACCTGGTTCAACAAAGAGCTCGATAGCACTGCTTAAAGGGTTTCTCTCCCAACCCCCTTAATAAAAATGCTTTTAATGACAGTACTTTATCTGGCATTACTCATCCTATGTGTGGAATAAGTAAGTTTAACATAAAGAGACCCAAGATCGCATTTCAAGAAAGTACCTCACAGGAAAGGCATGCACATTATCTGAGTAAGCAGTATGCCCTACAAAGCCATGGAAAAATGATATTTTAAGAATTACCAAATATAGATTTCGTCTGAATGCAAGTGCTTCTTGTTGTCTTTGAACTAGCCTGGTTGTGTAGCTGACAGAGACATCCAAAAAATCCACTGGAAAAGTTTGGATCAAGTTGACAATGCATGTTAAATCGGCACCATTGCATAAACAGAGAAATGGGAAAGAAATTGGTGCATTTTGTAGTTAATTTTATATACTCAGATTTTCAGTAAATGATAATAAGTGGGAAAATTTAAGCATGATGTTAGAAAAATTTAAACCAGTATTTAGCTAAAAGATGTAAACATGCACAGACATAAGGACTAACCATGATGAGGATTTAACCAGTTTCACATTTGTCCACTCTGTCTAAATAGGTGTTGATATTTAATAAATTTCAACATAAGAGACAGAATTTTACATAAAAAGAAAAAGAATTTCAAAGGAAATCATAAAAAAATTCATACAAACTTCAAATAGTTTTATATATTTTGAGGATGAGATTATTTTTTCTTCCTCCTAGGCATGATTCAGAGCTCTGTCGCTTTGTCTTTATTGATTTGTTTATGTACTTACTGTGTTCTAATAGCATTGTTATTTTCAAGAAGACACAGAGTTACCGTGGGAGGTTTATAATGCACGGCAACAGCTGGAGAATTAGAAGAAGAAGAAAAGAGGCATGGGGTGTGAGGTCAAGACTAGGTAGCTTTACATTTTGGCAACAGTGATCCCTTCACCCCAGAAGGAGTGAGGCCATTTGGATTTCCACACCCTGTTTTCTCAGGTATAGTGACTAGAAGAACAAGTTATCAGAAATCAGGTATTCCCTTAGCAAGTGCGAAGAGGAATTTAATACTTCTCTCATATAACTCGTTTACTACTCCTCTCTTATAATTCATATTCCAGGAATGATCACATAAATTCTCTGTAAACAATAGCTAGCATTTTACTATCACACAGCCAGATAAAAAGCACTCATGGAAAAGGTCTTTGTATCTGAACTATGATCTTGAGAAGGGAGGCCTGTCAGTACTTAGTCAAACAATACTTTATGTTCCTTCTCTATATTTGTGCTTTATTTTCTGGGGGTAGTTTTAGCTTTGCAAGCAATATGAGCAACTATACAGAATTTCTTATTAAATGTTATTTAAATGTAATCAATTAAAAATGATAATGCTCTGGTTAAATATCTAAATAACCTTAAATAATCTTGGTATATTCCTCGTCATTTAGACAGAGGAAAACTTTGCATATTTAATCGTTTGTATTATAGCAAAATGCTACTGGGTTCTGACTGAGGCATGCTGACTTTGGGAAAACATGGTTTCTGAAGATCCACTGTATAATGACATTCTCTCTGCATACATTCCACATTGTCTACCCGAAACGCCCTCCTACTAACATTTACTCAGATGGGACACACAGGAGAGCAGAGAGTTTTCTAGATCATCTAGTCATTTTTTTATGTAAAGAGTGACCAGGATCCACAGATATGCAGGGATTTGTCTGGACACACACAGTGGTGATGTTAGGACTTCTACCAGCCCCTAACTATGTTCAGTGTTCTTTCTACTTCACAGTAAAACAGAATCCAACGGAAAAATATCTGAAATGCCTCCTTCAGTTTCCATTCCTAGTGGGAAATGTTATTTACAAATAGGGAATTGGGAGCAATCCAGTATAATTAGGCATGATCCTTATTGATTGACCAAATATGATTTTATTCTATGCAACATGGATTTTATTTAAATTATTTTAAATGGATAATGGCCAAATTATATTAACCTTTAGCTAACCAGACCAAAGGATCTTTGGAAGATGGCAAATTCAATTAATATAAAGGTGTTGGTAGTCTATTTATAGTAAAGGTATTTTTAATTTCTTTGAGAACTTCTGAGAGCACTGTCAATGCATGGCGTTCTGAATTGGAGGAGGCATATTATCCTGAAAGAGTACTGTAATGTTGTTTAGCTCTGACAGGAGAATTCTCAGGGTAAGGATGCTTGAAAGTCTTTATCAGTGTCCTTATAGGAGAAATGATCCACTTGCAAATGATGGAGATGAAGGATAGGTTTAAATTGCATTTCTTTTTATAACTTCGTGAATTTCTTTTTAGTGTATGTCTCTTTCAAAAGATGAAGTTATAACGGTACTAATACTAGTGGTGTGGAAGGTTACAATGGCTGAACACCATCTCTCTCAAACATTTATTCCATTTAAAACAAAAATATCTGATAGCATTTCCATTATTCACAAGAAATCACACAATATAATGGTTTCTAGCACTCCTTTTGTAATAGCTTATTTAAATACTTGGGGCTGCAATTCACATTTCCACTTTGTTCAGACTTCACAGAAATACTTTATTCAATTGATCACATTTTTATTCTTTATTGTACTCTAAATCGCCTTTGATAAGAACACCAGAAATAAAAATCAAGTCTCTAGTCATGTAAAATAAAAAATTCTTCCCTGGGCATTTACTTAAAGACAAAGTAAAAACAAAAACCAAACCAAACCAAACCAAGTAATAAATACAAAAAAAAAAAAAAAAAGAAAAAAGAAAAAATACTTCCTGACCAATAATCTAACAACAAAGTGTTTTATGTAAAAGGGGGACAGCTATGTTCTATGGATTGTTTTATATTTTAGAAATTTGATATTTTGTGAAGATAGGCTTTTCTTGGGTGGAAATTTTATTTCAGCAATCTTTGTGATATTAGACATTTGTGAAGACAACTAGAAACCTCAGTTGATTCTTTTAGTGATTGATTGAATCAGATTGAAGATAACCCTACCCCCCAAAATAAATCTCATAAATATACATGAAATCACAAAAACTGGCTAAAGTATTAAAATAAGCTTGTGTTTCAGCAGTGTTTTAAATTTAAAGAAGAATGACTATAGCCACTGCAGTTGACACACCAGGATGGCATAACTTCTCTTTATAAAAAACTTTATCCTAGAATGTATCCTAGAAAAATCTTGAAATCACTTCAGGGCACTTATAGAGAAAAAAGAGAAATAAAGCTAAAAAACTCAATGGTAACATAATATGTATTAAGTTTTTTTTTCAAAGATGCTCTTAATCTTGCCTTTATGCAAATAAGAGAAAGTCTGTTAAAATTAATCCACCGAACAAGAGCAATTCAGTTACCACAATGAAGGTGACATGAGCTGCTAAGAGAGAGGAATTCAGACTCTGGGGCTGGTACAGTTTGCTTTTTTCTCCGAGTCCATCCCAGGTGAAAATGAAGCCCCTGTAGTGGCATATGGGGTATTTGACTTTATTATGATAGTGCTGCAGCCCCTAAAGGAAAGATTCATGGAAACATACCAGTGTGTGTCTTGATATAATAGAAGTAAAAGACTCCACTGTTACAATACATAATTTAACTATGCAAATACAGACTTAGGTGTGCAGTGATTTATCTATTTGCAGTAGCTTGAAATTCTTTGAGAGGATTTTAAAAGACTTTATTGTCTAAAAATGAATATTTATAATGCTTTAAGGACAGTGGTTACTTAACAGCTAGCTGTAATGTTTGGAATCAATAAAGAATGAAATGAAAAAACATATTTAGAAAAACTTCCAAGTGGGTTTTGGAGAGATTCTGTGAAGACATGCATCAAATTACTTGAATTGATACAACTCCTTTTAGAGTATGATACCTACATGTATATTTCTCATATATATGTATGTACATGTACATAAAACCTATGTAGGTTGAGTTTTATTCAGATATCCTCAATGGCAATTAAGATACGCTACTATTTATTGTTCATTTTTCTTTAGTCCTGGGAAACTAAAATATTTCTTTTAAGATCATGTGAAAATGTTTTTATATATTGAAACAGAAACATCAAAATTCATTAAGAACAAAGCTCTGGCATATTAATCTGTCTGCCAGTTCTCAGCTTGGTGTGAATTCATCTGTTTGTAAGTCTTGAAAGTAGATATCAAAATAGAAATGCTCAGTAATGATTTCGGTAGTATTAACCAACTCGCCTTTTATTAAAAGCACAAAGCTTGATAATCTTGCGGTATCTGTGATCTGAGTAAACTCATAGGTAAATTAGAAAAGCAGTTTTCCTTCCCACATTTTATCCTAAATCTGTATGAAGAAGCATCCATTACTTGCAAAGTTTCAAATGTTATTTGATTTATATGCACTTGAAAGAAAGATTTCCTCTTGAAACAACGAGGACAAAATGTCCAAAGACATGGTAAATATATACTTTCTTAATTGCAAAGCCAGAGTAGATTACACACAGCCTTGCAAAAATCTAAGACATCTGCTTTGTTTGAGGCAAGAAGAAAGACATCTGGGGGCTTGAATGTTTCTTTGTGACCTGCTCCAGTGTGAGTAACCTTGTAGTTAACTAGGCATTTAGTCAAGTCCCAGAAAGATCATTGCCTGGACTCTGCCTCAGAGGCTGATGGGGACCCAGGCCAAAGCCGAAATGTCATCCCCAAAAGATCACTGAAGCCAGGCAGTCGGGGTGGAAGTGTCGTAACTGGGGCAATGTAATACCAGCCATCAACCATCTCTCTCCCTGGCAATCACAGACCTACACACGTGAAATAATCAATGGGGCAGAAAAACATTTTTTTTGAATCTAAAAATAAAAATGTCAGCACCAAATCTTCTAGAATCATTTTGTTTTCTGACTAATTTGTAATTCTGTTATTATTTTCAAATCTCCTTAAATGCTAGGGTCTTTTGTCATGCAGGAAACCTCTGGTGATTTCATATGGCATTGATGGAATAAATTCACATTAAAAAAATTTCAATTGTGGGCTTCTGCAATTACATTTGACTTCTCTAACTGCAAAGAAGCCACAATAAAGTAGCTCTTCTACTGTTTGATTATCTTCCTTGGTACTGTTAATGTGTGTTCAGTGTAGCACAAAGTGGTTTATTTGTTCAAAGCTGTGTCCTTGATGTTTGGGTTTGCTTGTTCATCGGCCAAAATGAGCACCCTTCTCCTGGTGTTCCCATTCCCTGTGTGACTTTGTAATGGAGTCCAGATGCAGTATGGGTGCTTGCGCAGCTTGACAAAAAAAAAAAAAAAAAAAAATCTAAACCCCCCAACTGCCTGAGAGTTGTTGATAAATCTTTCCATTGGAATTATACTTGTCTAAATGGCAGAGATACAAGATTCACTTTTTATTCAGTATTTGAATGCGCGGACAGCACATTTAATTGCTCCCCATAGGCAGGAATTTGGCAGCGAGAAAGCGCGTTTTAATCGGTCTGTCTAGCTATATTTTAAAACACCCCTTACCACAGTGCCTGCATATTTGTGTTGGCATTAACAGAACAAAAATGTGTATTGGACTTGAAAGGTGTTTTGATGGTAGGTAAACACATTTATTTTTCACCTGATTCTGTTTTCTGTACTTACTGTGCCAAAAAGGCAGCCGAGAGGGTGGTGCTTGCATTAGGGGGAACTAAGAACTGAGGATTTTATTTCTCAAGTACTGCCTCTAGAATGTGGGTTAGTTTAATTAAGCTACAAAATACCCGTGGTGGAGTTTAGAAAACAGACCCAAGAGTAGAAAAGAGAGGTTTTTGTCCTTAGCTAGCAAAGCAGCTGCAAATGAGCTAATGAACCAGATGCTTTACTTTAAAAATATTTGATTTCCTTGATTAAAAGAGTGATTCTCTTTATATGTTCATCATCACTCTGTGAAAAGTATGAGTATAACATGTGGCTGATTCTCCAGTGTATAGAAACATAGTATCAATAGCTGGACTACAGATTTTTATAAGCACCACAATATTGAAATTGAGTGTTGTTTTATGAACAAGATCAAGAACAGTTAAATTGGAAAACTTTTTGTATTCCTTTGGGGAAGCACTTTTTCCTGATCTCTCTCTTGGATCATAGAAAGACCTCTTTCACTGTAAAAATGCCCTGATATTCAAATATCTTACTTTTGACATCTCTCATATTGTAAATTGTTTCTACTTTTTTCAAAATAGCATCTCGCTTGTATCCTGCACTTTACTTTGAAAGCTCCTTCTCATGCTTGTCTTGTTTTGAAATAACATGGATTCTTGAGGCAGGCAAACTGAGTTATGATATAGGGCCTTCTCCTTACCCATTCTAGCTCTTAGACACACTTAACTCCCCTGTAGCCAGCTTTTTCCCAGTGACCTTATCTGGCCACTCACCTTGCAGATTAAAACACAGTCAGATCATTTGGCCTATATTCAAGGCAACTGTTGTCTCCTTCCCTGAAATGACATAGCATTTGTTAGTTTGCATCAATTTTTTAAAAACGTCAGTAGTATGTGATAACAGAAAACAAAGTTTTCTGCTTTGTCAGGAAATTAACAATGTACCAAAATAAAAAGAAGTACTAACAGCCTGCTGTGCAAGGAGATGCTGGAAGCAAGCAAAATTGAGGCTGTTGCCTTGACAGTTGAGAGAGCAGGTTCTTGAGGAAGGGGGAAAAAAGGATTTTTCTATAAATTTTAAGAATTTTTCCCAATTATGTCTCTGAAAAGAATACTTTTCTAATGTTTAAGAGCGGTATCCTCTATTACCACACTTATTATAGCGAGATGTAGGAATGCATGAGTGGTGGGTGTTTTGTTGTGACATCTGAACTATTTGTAAATATTGTTCACAGCTTTCTTAGCATATTTTAGCGAGGCAACATTTCAGGAAAGTATAATTTATTGCACATGATATAGATGGTGAGCTTCCCAACCCATTTGTTGTAGATGTGTTTGCACAAAAGAACACTGACACCAGGCATATTAGATTAAAGTAGCAGATTTCTGTCTGTGGGTCTGGAGTCCCTGTAGCGGTTGCTCTGCCTTTCTAAAAACATCAGTGAGGCCAAGAGATCCGTCCCAAATAGTGTAGTACCAGCATGGTTGGGGAAAGAGTACATTTATCTCTATTACTGTACCATGTTTACTTTTTGTATTTATGTGTGTGTGTATGTGTATGCACCTGTGTGTGTATGCATGCATGTGTACGCATGTGTGTGTGTGTGCATGTATGTGTATGTATGTGTGTGTGTTTGTGTGTATGTACGTATTTTTGCCCAGGAAAGCTCCTGTGATTGTGGCATGCAACCTCTCAACTCCACTTTGCATGGTATTTTCTTTTTTTCATTTCCCACATGAAAAAAAAACATATACAGCCTTTGCCTATGATGCCTTATTTGGCTTTGTCTTATTCTTTTAAATTATCCTCAGAGAGAGATAAAGGTCTTAGAGGAAGTGTTAAGATGCTCTCTTTTTCTTCTCTCTTCCCTGCCCACTTTAAGTGACAACGAAAACAAGTTCTACTTTAGCTAGTTTGTTTGTTTTTTAAGCTGTCGTATTTTTTGGAAGAAAAAAGAGTTGGGACTATTTTGAAAAGTTGCTTTGTTTTCAGAATACAAGTGAATTATTTGGGAAGTAAAGCCTGTTTGTTTTCAGTACAGGAAGGCTTGGCAAACCTGATCCCCCTCCCCTCCTTTTCTCTTCCTCCTCCTCCTTGTATAATGGGGAATTATTAGCTCAACTTCATTTGAAAAGCCCTAATGATTGAGTGCCTACTGGGTTTGAGCCCTGTAATAGTAACTTTACAGTAGTGCTGTGAGGTAAGTGGGGATTATCCCCATTTTACAGAGGTGGAAACTAAGACTAAAAGGAGTGGAAATAACTTGTCCAAGAGCCCACGGCCGGTCAGAGGCATGCCAGAGTGTGAATCTCAGGTTGTTTGACTTCAGAGCTGATGCCCTTTTCCCTCTACCACAATGCCTTTGAAGTAAAGGTAAATGTGGCATTCATTTTTATGGTGGGGCAGTTACCAACCATGCCTGTGAATCGGAATCAGCTCTGTGGAATGTTAAAAAAATTCAAATGCTAGATTTCCACTCCTGAAAATCTCATTCAGTAGATTTAGGGTGAGAAAGTGACATCTGTGTTTTTTGAAACACCACAGGTTTCTGATGCCCAGCATTAAGAGCCACAGGCATAGAGTGTCCCTCCCTCTCTCCCGGATAGTAATAAGACAGTTCTGGTAAGACAGAGGACATTTGTGTTAAGTTGGCACCAGATGCAGTATTTGTTGGTTCTTAATGGAGCTGATACACGGATCCATCTAAGTTTCCATTCTTTTTCATTCCTTTTTTTGGAGTAGATAATCCAGAATGGCCACTGATAAATCCTGGTAGAATGGCAGGTAGTATTGTTTTTAGAGGCATTTTAATCTGTTAAGGGTAACAACCAGCACAAGCGAAATGATGACCTGTGGGTTGAGGACACATACCAAGTCACTCATTAAAGAAGTAACTTTGCAATTTCCTTAGCTAAGGATATTTGTTTACTTTATATCATTCTCAGAGGTTTTGAGAGTCCACACCTGATTCTCAGTGGCATCAATATCAGTCTTAGGAGCTCTGGGTGAGAAAGCCTTGTTTGCCTAGTAAATTCGAATTTGCTATTCATATTCAGTTCACTGATTTCATATGATATATTTTTAAAAATATTTATTTAACTAATCTCTACACCCAACATAGGGCTTGAACTCATGACCCCGAGATCAGGAGTCACATGCTTTTCAGACTGAACAAGCCACGCACCCCAATTTCATATAATATTAAAATGAAGACCAACTAGAGCCCTTCTTCAAACTACCTAGAAGTCTTGTGCATAGCTTACAGTATGCATTACTAAATCATACACAGTTTCAATAGCACCATTCATGCCCTGTTTACACCTGCTTCTGGCATTGAACCATCATAAATGCTATAGTGTACCCCTGTAATGAATTTTCTGAAAATAGGCTAAAATACTTCTTTTCTACAGTCTTTCAGCTAATGGTTTGTGCCAATAAATTGACTACCGTGTAGAAACCAGCAGGATATGAAAATGATCAGCTTATGGCTTACTAAAACTGGAAAAATGACACATATTGCTGATTTCATTTACCTGAGAACACCTCCCAAGTCTCACAAACCATTTGCAGGCATTTTGCCATCAATGAATATAACTGATCTCACGAGGATTATCCAAATAACAATGCAGAAAAACATCATTAGGGAAATCTGATCTCAGCCCCAAAGTCTATTTACCAAGCATTATCGAAATTAAATTAAAATGGAAGTATTTTTTAAAAGACAGTAGCGCAAAGGTCTTATTCCTAGTCTGATACATGCATTTGCTGTCTTATAAAATAAAATTTGCTCTTTAATGAAATATTCCTGGCATTTTCAAATGACATGCTTGTGCACATCCTCTACACATGTCTTAGTTAAAAACACTATTCAGTGAGTTTTTACAATGAAAATGTCCCATCCCACTCTTTACCTCCTTTTGCTGGTGCCTCACCCCCTACCTGCCCAGAAACAAAGGCGTAAATGCTGAAGCAGCCGAGACACATCTATCGCTCTAACAGAGAAGCAAGTGATTCTGCATGATTGTCCCTAATGGTACTAGCATGATCTCTGCCTGGCTGAACCCAGCAAAGATTCAGTGATTCATGGATGACTTGCAAACGTTCCCTCTTGCTTTCTAAGTGCAAACATACATTGAAAAAGACCCTCAGTTTATATATAAAGTATAAGCAGCAAAGGTGTGCTGTCTTAATTTTCAGTCTAACCCTCAAGACATCCTCCATGCCATCAGTATTAAAGCAGGAACCAGGACTACATTTTCCTACTCGATAATAAGCTATGGAAGTTGCATGGGGTCGAGTCTCTAGGAAATCCCCTCTTTCTTTGAAAAAATGTCATTGGTAAGATAGGAGATTGGCACCACAATGAGCAAAATATAGTGCGGGCTGATACGCATTGTCAGGTAGAATTTGGTTTGAGACACTGACTTTTGTCTGCGTGGTGTCTCCGTTCCAAAGAAGATGGAAGATGCAAAATTGCAAGTTTCCAATCTCTGGTTAATGTGGTCTATACAACTGAATAATGTATAAGGAGATGTTCCTTTGATAATGTCACAATTATTCATTGTACAGCCATAAACTCAAATATTCACATTAACAGCTAGGTATTATTTTTCTTCTCTGAAATTAAGTGAGCGGCATCAGTGGTCATAAATGAGAGCATTCATCAAAGGCGGAGCCATGGCAGAGGATTAAGAGAATGCTGATGAAGTGTCCAGATTCCCATAACTTGGAATGGAGCTGCATTCAGCATTCCTTTATTATCCATCTGCCACATAACAAAAAGTCTCCTATATTTAATGCAGGTTTGCCCTAGGCCACGTAATAGGATTAGGAATAATTTCTACAAATTTACAAAAACAAATCACATGGGAAGGCTTAGAATTTGCTAATAATTTCTCCATAGCTGGGAGATCAAAGGGTTGTAAGAGTCCCTAGTCAGGCGGTGGTTTGACCCTGGCCAGGCTTTTTTAATGAAAGGGTTAATCTTCTCCGAGGTGACCATAGAGGAGCAGATAGTGTGACCAAAGGCAGATTCAGGCCCCCAAAAAACAAGGAAGAAAATGGTCTGCAAAGTACAACAGCAAGAAAACATTTACAGAATCACACTACATTTTCTGGTCAGAAAAAATGAAACTGCAGAATCTCATTGAAAGAGGCGAGACAAAGGAAGAGGGCCGGCTGAGAAACAAACCCAGGAAAGATCAAAACCCCTCACCATTGCCTTGAAGAAAAAAGGGAAATTAGGCTGCTTGCTTCTCCTTTTAAAGGTTGCCTCCTTTGTGGTCAGGTGAGGGCCACCATCTCTTGTGCTCTCTCACTGTTCCTGTTGGTTTGGGAGGAGCAGCCCACCAGGCAGGGTCTACTGGCCCAGGAAGCCAAGGGCATTGTAAGGTGGTGCCATTTCAGGTACAACACTTTAGAGTAGGCGCATTGGGACAGAAAAATCATAAATTCTTATAAGGACTTGCCCCATTCTTAAAGGGAAATGAAAGTGAACAAAGGCATATTAAAAATAACGAGAGCATCTAGGATGAATGGCTTTGCTCCAGTGTCTTCCAAGCTCTTTATTACTAATTTTGACGAGTGGCAACCTGTAGCCCAAATCTCCTGTCCTGCCTTATCTTCATCAGTGGCTGGAACAATGTAGTTGGGCATGCACAAGCCAAGAGCCCCATTTGCTCTTTTTCCTAGCAATGGTTAGGCAGCATGACTTGTTCTCAGGACATCCTGAACAGAGTGCTGGGTTTTTCCTTTATCTGTTGTGCCACTCATTGAACGGAGGGCTTAAATATAGAATCTGTCTGATGTAGAAGAGATGGTAAATAATTTCATAGTCTCTCTGAAGGGTGAGTTAGCTCTTTGATGAGGGTGAGAGGTTTCTGTTACTAAGCCTTTTAATCTGGGAGTTGATCTAGCGAGAGGAAGATCAAGGTTGCCTGCTCACCCACTTCTATTACTTGTTGGTCCGTTAAGACTGAGGTAAAGCGCTTCTTAGAAAGCTCGCTAAAAAAGGTTGGCTAGAGAGAAAAGGAAGGAAGTTGATTGAGAACATGGTAGTGGTAATCAAAATGATGATTTCAGAATGAGGGAAATTTGATTTTTCGTTATTCCTTTCTTTTCCCTTCTAGCTCCTGAAGAAGCAGGCTTATGACAGATCCAGCTCCTGTCTGGAAAGAGGTCAGAATGCATCAACTTCTTTCCTCTAGGGCACTGTGATCCTCTCACTCCTTTCCTTAGAATTGAGAAAAACTTATCATGGATTATTTCTGGGCTTTACTAAAGTTGGTAAAGGATAAATATCAAGATGGACTTCCAAAAACTTAATATCCTGCATTCCAGTTTATTGCAATGCCAAATTTCTTTGTATGGAAGAATGGTTGGTTCTCTTGGCAGAAACAGCAGATCTGAGACATAAAAAACAGACTATCTTGGCACTCACACTTGTGAGTGAGCTTATGGCTTACTTATAAGAGGTAGGGAGTCTCAAGGTCATAGCTAGTCAACACTTAAGTAACAAGCTGAGAAGTCAAATTTAGATTCATTCTTGGTTTGTCTTTTACTTGGTGACTACTTTGCATGTAAGTGGTGCTTTCCTAAATGCTGTACATGTATCAACTCTTATAATCCACCCATAATCCTATGATAGAAGAATATGTATTACTTATAGATGAAGAAACTGATTCTTAGAGAAGTTAGCTAATTTAGTTAAGAGATGAGAGGGATCTTGGAGGTAACTGAGTTTTGTCTTTATTTCATTTTTCAGATGATTAAATCATCTGAGGTAGTAATTGACTTAAATTAGGTCACGTAGTTAATGGGAGAGCTTGGGCAAGAGAACCTAAACTCCTGATTACCTGCCTCTGCAGAATCCTTTCCGTGAGAACACACAGTTTCCCTGCTGCGCCCCCAACTGGAAAGCCCTACCCTTCTCTCTCAACATGGATTTCCATCACTTCTTTTAAGCACAACAGACAAATTCATTCAGTCAGCAGTCGTTAAAAGCCCACTGATGAGGCAAACGCTGTGTTAAAATTTTGGGGATGTGAAGATGAATAGAACACAGTCTCTCTCTCTACCCTTGAAACACTCTCTCCAAGGGGAGCGATAGAAAGAGAGAGTTGTAAATTGGCAAGGACAATGCTATCTGTGGAGGTAAGTACCTAGTGTGCTATGACAGTTTCAAGGAAGAAGATCGAACTCTTTACAGTATAAAGTCAGGGATCACTTCATGGAGAGTGGAGTTTGAAAATAAAAGGAGGGTGGGAGAGAAGGCATTCTCAAGATCTAGGTAAAAGACCAAGGGCTTAATAAGCCTATATATGCTCACAGGAGGAGCCAGACAAGAGGACTGGGTTGAAGACATGGAACAAGTTCCCAGGGAAGGAGTTGGGACTGAATGGAATCAAGAGCTCGTATAGTCAGGTGGCCTCAGTCATGACTTACCCTCAACAGGCATATGAATAGAGGTGACATCTTTGCCCCACACTATCTCTTCCAAGCCAGTGGTTTACCTGGGGGTTTGTGGAGCTTCCTGGCAGTGGTCTGGGGAAGATTTGAATGACGGAGGCTAGGGATGAGATGGGCAAGGGACTGTTGAGAAGTCATATTAAAGGGGAAATACGTTCAGATGGTGGAAGGTAGGGATGGGAAGAGGGACTGAATAAAAGTCATGTTTTAGGGATAAGGTGAGAGAAACAAAAGAGATTACTCTCCTTAATGACAGAGGGAGTCTGACACAAACCTAATTAGCAGCGGGGCCTCCGAGCTAAATGCAATCTTGGTGGCAGTGTTACAGCTTTCATGAAGATTTTGTAACCCATTCTCCCATCAGCTATGTGTAAACTGATGGATGAAAGGGACGTGTGTGCTTGTTGAAAGAGCTCTTTCTCAAAATACCGGAATATTTTGGCAGTAGGCCATTTAGCCCCCTTCTGGAGCTATCAATACATAGAGATAGGGAAATTGTCTTTATTCTCCCTTGTTTTTACCAACACCAAAGGGACAGTGGTGTTATTTCTCCTTTGTCCTTTGGTGGATACTGAGAGTACAGGATTCCATTTTGATGGGTGGCTGGCAGCAACTGTAGACTGGATAGTAGGAGGAATGGGAAGGCTTGTCTCACAGGAAAAAAAAAACGAAAACTGTCTCACAGAGATCTGGACCTCTCTGAGAGATGAAGCCCCAGTTCACCATCATGCAGAAGGAAGAAAGGAGTCAGCATTCTTTTTTACACAACTATCACTGGCTGCTCAGCAGGAATCAGTACATAGGCAATGGTGACTGTGGATGGTGGCAGTGTTGGTGGTGGCCGTAGTGTCTTTGTTGGAGTAGCTGATGACAGTGCCAGTTTTCAGTATTTCAGTCAGAACTCCAGGTTTGGTTTCCCAGGGCCAATCCATGGGAACACAGAGAACAAGCATTGTGTTGTTCGAGTGGAGTATTTAATATCGACCCTATCCTGAATTCCAATCACAGCTCTCCAAGTACTGGGGCAAGTTATTGAACTTCCCTAAACCCCAGTTTTCCATCTGACACCACCTCTTCAGACAGTTCTGATACTTACTTTAAATCTTTCAGATAATGTAGGTAATCTGAAAACAGCCAGCGATAAAGCCCTTACCAACAAGTAGCTCACTGGAAGTTGTAGCACTTTGTTCTTGGCTTTGAGGGTGGGACCTGAATGAATGGAGGTTGCTCATACTGAGATCTGAATGTTAATGTTAATGGCTGTGTTGATGTCATAGTTTGGGGGAACTTGGACCTTGTAATTAAATTGTTTCCCATCTTCCCACTTACGCATAGTAAGCAAGTTTACTCAAAGTTAAGAAGAAAGGAGAGACAGTTGATTACATTAGGATGCCGCTGAGCTTTCAAAAACAAAGGCATTCCTGGATCTGTACTCTCAGTCTATAACATATCTTGTTCAGGTACATATTCTTCCCTCTCTTCCACTTTCTCCAATTTCATTAATTGTATTTTCAAGCTGTTTTTCATATTCTAAAGGAAGGTACAGATATATCTACTTACTACTGACTCTGCTACTTATTTTAATTCTATTGATATCAACAATTTCACAGAGGTAGAAAAGACAGCAATCTTGGTTGATTCAGAGCTGTTAATTGTGTTTCTTAAAGTGTGTTTTGTGGAGCTTTTCATTGGATATTAATGCATCATATGAAATAAAGACCCTTATTTCACAGACTGGGAAAGCCAGGCTATAAAGAGGTTTCATTTCTCTAGTAAAAGTTTCCCAAAGAACCAACTTCTAGTTTCGTTGATCTGCTGTACTGTATTTCTGGTTTCTAATTCATTGATCTCTGCTCTAATCTTAATTACTTATCTTCTAATGCATGGCTTAGGCATCATTTGTTGTTTTTTCTCCAGTTGTTTAAGGTGTAAAGTTAGTTGGTGAATTCAGGATTTTTCTATTTTTTTGAGTGAGGCTTGGACGGCCATGTATTTCCCCCTTAGGACCGCCTATATTCAGAAGAATGAAACTAGACCATTCTCTTACACCATACACAAAGATAAACTCAAAATGGATGAAAGAGGGTGCCTGGGTGGCTCAGTTGGTTAAGCGACTGCCTTCGGCTCAGGTCATGATCCCGGAGTCCTGGGATCGAGTCCCGCATCGGGCTCCCTGCTCAGCGAGGAGCCTGCTTCTCCCTCTGACCCTCCCCCCTCTCATGTACTCTCTCTCTCTCTCTTCTCACTCTCTCAAATAAATAAATAAATAAATCTTTAAAAAATAAAATGGATGAAAGACCTCAATGTGAGACAGGAATCCATCAAAATCCTGGAGGAGAACATAGGCAGTAACCTCTTCGACATTGGCCACAGCAACTTCTTTCAAGACACGTCTCCAAAGGCAAGGGAGACAAAAGCGAAAATGAACTTTTGGGACTTCATTAAGATAAAAAGCTTCTGCACAGCAAAAGAAACAGTCAACAAAACAAAGAGGAACCCATGGAATGGGAGAAGATATTTGCAAATGACACTACAGACAGAGGGCTGATATCCAAGATCTATAAAGAACTTCTCAAACTCAACACCCAAAAAACAAATAATCAAGTCAAAAAATGGGCAGAAGACATGAACAGACACTTCT
>NC_138377.1:71351023-71367489 GCF_054177405.1 Leptonychotes weddellii | reverse complement strand
TCAGCCATCAGAAAGGATGAATACCCAACTTTTGCATCAACATGGATGGGACTGGAGGAGATTATGCTAAGTGAAATAAGTCAAGCAGAGAAAGCCAATTATATGGTTTCACTTATTTGTGGAACATAAGGAATAGCATGGAAGATTAGGAGAAGGAAGGGAAAAATGAAGAGGGGGGGGAATCAGAGTGGACTCCGAGAAACAAACTGAGGGTTTTAGAGGGGAAGGGGGTGGGGGGATGGGTTAGTCCAGTGATGGGTATTAAGGAGGGCACTTATTGCATGGAGCACTGGGTTTTATACGCAAACAATGAATCATGGAACACTACATCAAAAACTAATGATGTACTGTATGGTGACTAACATAACATAATTAAAAAAAAAAAGTTTCCCAGAGGGGTGCCTGGGAGGCTCAGTTGTGTTAAGCATCTGCCTTTGGCTCAGGGCATGATTCCAGGTGGGATCGAACCCCTCATCGGGCTCCTTGCTCAGCTTCCCACTCATCTGCCTGTGTTCCCTCTCTCGCTGTCTCTCTCTGTCAAATAAATAAATAAAACCTTAAAAAAAAAGTTTCCCAGAGACTTATTATGCTCACATGCATTTGGATCTCCCAAACTTATTTGATCCTTGAAATATTTTGTTTCAGTACTATTGCGGAACTTGTGTTCAATGGATCAAGCTTTGGGAAGAGTGTTTCTAGCAAAACATAGGGCAGCCAGGACTCTTGGGATCTAAGATGTCATAGTGGAAAGAGTCCTCTAAAATCTTTTAGAGGAGTGAGAGAAGAAAAAAAAAAGGGAGTTTTTAGGAACTAGTTTTTGGTGTTCTGTGTTTTTTTTCCAAGATGATCCCAAACTATTCCCTTTAGCACTTAATCAGAACTAGGAAATTTGGAGTGGGAGAATTCTTTGTTAACTCGCAGGCAGAATTCTTTGTTATTCTTCTACAAGTGCTGTGGCTGTGCAATACTGTGTAGGATTTTTGTTGTTGTTGTTGTTGTTTTATATATATACCAGAGATTGACTCTGTGTTTTTATTCAACGAATGGCAGTGATTTCTGGCAACAGCAATTTCTATGGCAAGTACTCTGAACAATGATCAGGCCAGGGATATGATGTATTTTATAATAGTAACTAAAACACATCATGAAATGTTGTTATGGATATATTTTTAAAGAGGACTTTTGTATAGGATTTAATGCTTTCATCTCTTCTTAATGATTATCTCTTAACTATGACATGGTGGGAACTCTCTTTTTCAGGATACATAATCATTCACTATTTTAATTATGCTAGATAACCAATGTGAAAACTTACTTACCTGGTTAATGATTCTTTTTTTTTTAGGTTTTTAAAAAATTTATTTTTTAAAAGTTAACATGTACATAAAAGGAAACTGAAAAACACAAGAAGCAAAGAACGAAGTCATCCATAATCACAAGCAGCTTACAGTTTGACTTCTAGGTCCCATGTGTGTATCTACACAAGTAAGCATTTTAATGTAATTAAGATCATACAGTTATGTATCATGCTTTTTTACACACCATGAATATTTGCCATTTCAAAGTCCCCAAACTATGAGTATTTTGATAACCAAAAATACACTACACCAACTTCATCTGAAAGAAAAAAAATGTAATTCTACCTTTCTTGGCAACAAAAATTTCATAAAAGGCAAAAAACGGTTAATGATTCTTAACCAGGGATTGGTAGGCATAAAAAGTTCTGTGTAGCTATTTAAAAATAAATGAGATGGGGCCCACACCCACAGGTCTGATGGGATTTGTGAGGGGCTCTCAGGTTTGTGTTTTTCACAGTGCTCCTCGGGTGATTCTGATACATACCTTGAGTTGAGAACCCTTGAGGTGAATATAACTAAAATAACAGAAATGGATTATTTTTCACTTATGAAACAGCATGGTGTGCTAGACTTCACACAGTTCTCAGTGATGATAGTGCATGTAAGAATGTACATTTTACAGTAAAAATGATTAGCCAACACCCTTATTTGTGTCTGGGTCTCTTATCATCTAAGCATTCCTTTGGAGGCAAATTTGGTTATTAGTGGTCGAGGGGGAAAGGCAGGAGAATAGCTCATCTTCTTGTGGATTGTTAGGTACTAGACTCCTTTTTTGAGGAAACTTTCATAAGACTAGTTTATAGGCATTTTTGATGAAGGGAAATGTGATATTTCAGGGTAAGGAAAAAAATAAGCAGCAGTGTCTCTAGGGGTTGCTATATCAAGAGACATGGTAATGAGAAAGGAGAGCTTTCATTTCTTGGCTTGATGTTCTACTCACATCGTTGGTACAACTATCAGTGATGGTATTTTGGGTTTGCAAATAACAGAGAAACTTAAGCCACTCATTGTTCCCATGAGGACATTACTTAAAACATGACCATGAACAATTTTGCAGAAAATGGGATGTTTGTCAATTTAGAGGATCAAATTCTATTATCCTTCAGTGTGGGTAGGAGGAGATCCTGGTTAAGAAAGTATTACAACATCTGTCAATCTCCTAAGTAAGCTTTCTGGGATGAAATGGTCAAGTGATAGCTTATTGCACAGAGTGGAATATCGAATTATCCTCATGTTAACAATTCCACTTTTTTTGTTTTTCTGACCTGCTAGCAAGCTAAGAAATGGCTTTTGAGAGAAAAGGTTGGGATTTCACTAACTTCCTGTGGAATGGATGAGAGGGTGATGTGTCTATGACATCTGTCACCCTGCTGATCTCCTGGGTTGATTCAGAACTGTCCTAGAATGGAATCTGAGGATAAATTGGACACTGTGTGGATTAGGGCATGAGTCTTCTTTGAGTAGCTTGGCGTAATGTCTAATTGCCTCAGTCACACACCTTTGAGAACCTTGGATTCTCATGTTGTTTCTCTTAAGAATCAACCACCTTAATCCCTACTTGTTAATCCTTCAGGGAAATTGTGCATGATATTAGTACATATTGTGCCTGATTTTGTTTTATATATATTCAAACCATAGGAAGATGCATGACCCTATCTAATACCGGTTTTATTTAAAATGGATTATTTGCCTAAACTTCTCTAATTAGAACCTGACTAGAATCTCACATCCCCATCCCATCCCCACAAAATACTCAACCCAAATATTACAGTATAATTGAAATTAGATTAAAAAATTAAATGACATTCTGTGAGCTGTTTAAAAGGGTCAGCAATGTGTTTGAGTGCTACGAGATTAACCTTTGCTCATTTGGGAAAATGCAGACTTCAGTAGGGATTCTGTGGTTGGGGTTGCACTTGCTAAAAGTTTAAAACAGTAATTTTTTCCTAAGAAAGGTCATCTTGAGCTAAAATGTCAAATAAATTATTTAGATTACTGAATTAGAAAAGTGAGGATCTGACAGGCTGAATTTTTTATGCACATTAGCCACAGCCAGGGTCTTTCTATGCTCTTTTTATTAGGTAAAGTGCACCCCCTTGCCTCTTATTAAAAATCTCTCCATTTAGTCCAATACACTTCCTTTGATAGATGACTGCTGCTTTTGCGCATCCAAATACATGAAGCTGCTGAATTCATAGGGCCTGTATTCATCTTGTGTGCCTCTAGGCTGGATTCTAGCAAAGAGGCAAATGGGAGTGGGGAAGGGGGGGTGGCACAGAGGCAAGAACATACATATAAGCACATACTCCCACAATAAATGTTGTATACATACATTCAAAGATATAAGCATGTATATAAACATATATATTATATTAAATATATACATTTAAGCAAGATAAGCTTTGACTGTAGTAAAACAGAAACCCTTTCCAAGGATATATAGTATGTAGTGTGTTTCCAATAGGGGATGCACAATATTATCAGATTGTACCGACTTAAGAAATAATATAAAAAATTTAAATGGCTTTGTGACCATGCCACCTGGTTCTAGAAGCAAGGGTACTCTTTGAAGGAACCTCTAGGTGCCACTGCCACCTCGGGGATATGGCAATTTTCTGATTAGTGCTTATTTTATAGAATACTCTAAGCCTTTCAGAAAGCTTTCTTATTGCAGGTAGATGATGCCAGCACTGGTTTTATTTTATACATGAGAAAATTGAGTTATAGAGCTGTCAAAGTTAGTGATAGGGCTTGGTTACTATCACAGACTTGCAGACTTGAGTCCTAACATTGTCTCCTGGGTCCTTCTTCCCCAGGATGTTTATGTCAAATCTGTGGTTTCTTAGGCAAAGAAGTTCTTTAGAATATTCAGTTGATGCCCATAGGTGGAAATGGCATTTTCAAGTGTCTTTATATCTTTTATACATAAAACACAGAGTATTCTGCATTTCTGTGAGACTTTTTAACTTCTATCTCTTATGTTTCTGATAAATACGCATATACCCAGTTCCTCTTCAGAGAACTTTACTCTCTAGAATAATTATTTTTCCAAGGGGCTTTTCCCATCTATCTCAAGAAATTCTCCTTATACGGCTAAGGACCCTAAGGTTTAGGGAGAACCTAAATATTGTATAAGACTGGGGTAGGGTTGAGACTAGAACTCAGAATTTATAGATTCTTGGTTCTGAATCTGTGGTTAAATTCCATCCATTCCTTTTCTTCCTCTCCTTTCTATAAGTTCATTTCCCCCCCATTTTTTTCTTATTTCCTCTTCTTCCTTCTGTCTTTGGCTTTCTACCAACTACTCTCTTATTTGAATAATGTTGGTACCCTGTATTTATAGGTCTCCTTGCAGTTGAGCAGAGCTTAATGACTAGTCCTGGCTAATGGAACATGGGTATAAATGATTTGTGTCACTTCTGGGTTGAAGAACTGAAAAGCTATAATGTACCCCTCTAGCTACTTCTATTGTCTTGGCAATTGTGAAGGAGGACTTGAGTTGTGACGATAAGCTTAAAACTTTGCAGTCAACCATGTGTAGAAGTCCTGGAGAGGCATTATAATCTGTAATGGATTTTCCATTAGGTAGACATTAACTTTTCTTGGGTTAAGTCTTTGGGGTTTCAGGGTTATTTATTACCACAGCATAACCTAGCTTATTCTGACTAAAGCAAATGAAGGGTGACTCTTTGTTGAGAATTTTATTTTCAATAAAAATTCATTACAATTTTTTGTCCTTTTGTTCTTCTCTGGAGCCTTTTATCCTATTTTACTTTTATATAGGATCTCTGAATATCTAAGTTCATATAAGGTGAGCATTCTTTTCCTCTGTCCTCAGTGATTTTTCTCTGTTCATTCTTAGATAATGTTTTTACTTGATCTCTCTGTGTGTAATAAGAAACCAGGAAGTGCTGACACAAAAAATGTTATGTCCCAATATTTCTTACATGTATTTGAAGAGAAGAGTCCCTGGCAATTTTGGAATTTACAAGTGTCCAGTTCTAGAGAAAGAGTTCAAAAAGAAGAAAATGAAAGGGTTTCAAAACATCTATTTTCTATCACTGTAAAAATAAAGACATATTGCTTTGCCCATGGCCCATTAGATCACTGAAATTTGGAATGCATGACTATGGTTTTCAATTGATCTTTAATTTGAAAGCATCTGAGAAGTGGTCTAGGAATTGCTGGGCCCTAAATATAATTTTCCAAATATCATCTAAATTTTTGGCATTGAAGTTACACTAACTTTAAGAGCTTAAAAAATTGACTGATTCAATACAAAGGATAGCTCAAACTTTTTCAAGCTTAAATTCTTTGTAGGGGGTAATACTCTCTCAGGGATAATACATTTCCAGGCAACTTTCTTAAGTTAAGAAAAGGCCTCTGGGACTAAGAAGGCTTTTATTTGTGGCCTAAGCTTTTGTAGGTTCTATTGTGTGGATGTACCTGGGTATAATTCTGATTTATCCAGCATTCACTAAAGGTTGAGGTAAGGGTATGTTATGCCATTTATTCACAGTTCCATGCCCAAACAACATTTACAGAGTATCACTAGAACGAGAACTTCCAGTGACTCCTGAATTAAGTCCAAACTCCTTTGCCTCTATGTTTCTCTATAATTTAGCCTCTTTCTGCACAAACTGCTCTCATTAGATACACTCTCTGGTTCAGTTGAACAGCTCATTCTGAGCTTAGAGGCTTTGTTCATCTTTTTCCTAACTTGGGGTTCTCTTCCTTCCTTCTTCTCTCTTATCTTGACTTACCCATTCTTTAAGAACCAGCTCTTCCGCTAAGCATTCTTTTATTACTAAAGGCAAAAAGCTTCTAGTGGCTACCCTTGGGCCTGAATTATGCTTTATTTACCTTACCTAATAAATCATAAATCTCATGCAGGAGGTCTAAGAGAGAAATACATGATTTCAATAAAATGGTATATTCTAAATAGAATAATAAACGATTGGATTGAGCTAACCCTGGCTTGAAGGGACATTCATAAGAAAGAGGAGAACTGCATCTGAGATGGTTTTGCAATGCATAGTTTACACATTTCATCTGGTTATCAGTCTGGCATTCATGGTATACAAGAAAGAGATGGTTCTTTTACCTCAGGTGCTCTAGAAAGGCTCATCTAAAACTGGGATATAAACAGGGGTTCATGGTTAAAACAGATCATAGGACCAGTACATTTCACACAGGAATAGGATAATCCAGAGATTCTGAACTCTCTCCACTGCAACTATCAGAAATTCCTCACCATCTCCACTTGACCACCAGGGCTTATCTTTCAGTCACTTGTAAAGAAACCCAATCTTTCTTTGGTGTCTAACTTCTTTTGGAAAGTAGGCGACAGATTTCTCTGCAAAGGGTCTGAGGGAACCTAATGACACTTTTTTTTTTTTTAAGATTTTATTTATTTGACAGCGAGAGACAGCAAGAGAGGGAACACAAGCAGGGGGAGTGGGAGAGGGAGAAGCAGGCTTCCTGCCAAGCAGGGAGCCCAATGTGGGGCTCGATCCCAGGACCCTGGGATCATGACCTAAGCCAAAGGCAGACACTTAACGACTGAGCCACCCAGGTGCCCCCCAGTGACACTTTTTTTGGCTTGTTTGTTTTCTAGGACTCTATTATATACATGGGCTAAAATGGCCCCTGTTTATTGGCCTCTGTATTGTTTATTTCTTTTTAGCAGGCTGGGAGAGTTAGTTCAAAGACTACCGATGCCAAACTAAAAATATTACATACGTAGTTGCCTTAAATATCACCCAAATAAGCATATTTTAAGCCTTTGAGAGCATATATACCCCACAAAGTTACATCTAATATCTGCCACCTATAAATAAGACAAACCCTCTGCTGTAGAAGACCCCAAACTGCTACTGCCCTTTAGAGCTCTCTGGCCCAGAGACTGCAGAGTGACATGGCCTAGGCATCCAAGCCCTATTTCTGATTTCCCTATCCCCCAAGAGTTCCATTGCCCTCCTCATCTTCTGGGTGTTGGCCCTATGCTGCTGTCTCTGAAAAGTCTTCTACTCCTCTTGAAAGGAAGAGGGCTTCTCTCATGCAACTCTGTCTGAGCACTGCCCAATAAAGCTAATTGTGCAATACTGTTATCTTATAGTCCCATCTTTTTCTTGGTCAGCCCTGAAATCCTTGAACTTATCACAGATACCTCTATATTTTCCCCAGGAATAAGCAAAAGTGCTATTACAAGTATTTTCCAACTTACTGGCCCTGAGCTCCACCAGTCAGAATGGATACCAAATATAAGTCACTGACAGAGTGGTATTTATATAGCACTTCACTTTGGTAGAGTGCCACCGGATATCCAAATGGATTAGGTTTATTCACTTATTTATTCATTCATTCAGGAATGTATTGAGTGCTTACAGTGTGCTTGGCATTGTCCTGAAACTCCACCAACTCTTGCTAACTCTAGGTGTTAGAACACTGTCGAGTATATCAGATGAGATCTGACTGGGCTGGCATAGCTGTGAAATTATCCTGATGGGGGATCCCATAGGGAGTGTGGCCTTCAGGACTGGGCCTTCTGGGAAAGGTGCTGAGATAGTGTTCTGGATCCCTAGAATATACAAGAGCTGTTGGCCAAATTGTAGAGGGTGCAGCCCCCCTAAACTTCGAGGAAGCCCATGGATACTTGGACCATGGCTTGACCAGAAAATCTTTAGGTGGTATATTCAGGCTTCTAGAATCACCTTGATAGCTAAAATAAGCATGTTGCAGTAAGGCCCTTGTCTGGGAGCTCTCTGAGATAAAACAGTTGCTACTCTAACTATGGAAACATAAGTGTACCATAACTTGTTTTCAGATGCTGGAGAACTTGGACTAGTTTAAAGGTGCATGACATCTTCAGCTTAAACACTTCTGCCATTTCTAGGATTCAGCTGAACCCAGGGTCTTCCTATAGGTGGTGTTATGGAGTGAATTGTGTCTCCCCCAAAATTCACATGTTAATGCCCTAATCCCCAATGTGACTGTATTTGGAGATAGGACCCATAAAGAGGTAATTAAGGTTAAATGAAGTCATAAGGTTGGGACCTTAATGTAATAGAACTGGTGTCTTAATAATAAGAGGAAATGACATCAGGAATGCATACACAGAAGAAAGGCCAGGTGAGGACACAGCAAGAAGGCAGCCATCTGCAAGCCATGGAGAGAGACCTCAAGAGAAACCAAACCTCCGCCTGATCTTGGATTTCTAGCCCCCAGAACTGTGAGAAAATAAGTTTCTGTTACTTAAGCCATCCAGTCTGTGGTGTTTTGTTATGGCAGTCTTAGCAGCCTAATACAGGTGAGTTGTCAGCAGAAGGTTAGATTTGCAACATATGTGATAAATAGATACAACAAACCTCTGGAACATGAAGCCAAGGGAGATATGTATTAGCTTAGGGACCTGTCACTTCAAAAACATAGGTCGTATGCTAGGTTTTCTGGATATGAAGGACAGACATTATCTTATAGAAATACAAGAATAGAGGCTCTAATGGATGTGGTCTTGGCTTCAAAGAAGCTATAAGGATCCCAGCAACAAGGATATTTGGTATTTATCTAGTTTTCCACCACCAGTGGGAATGAACCTGACTGGGGTCTGTGTCTTTCCCTCCCACTTTCAAAAGCCTTATTCTTTTTTTTTTTTTTTTTTGCTAGTCTATATATATTTGTCTCTTCTCTATTAAACTTCAGCTGACAAGTGACCCATGAATGGGCCTGATTCTTTCCCAACTTCTCCCATTACCTACCTGTTTGTTCTTTAAGTCAAGCTTTAGAGTTCTTGAGAGTTCTGGCTAAGCTTTGAGCCATGGGAACCTGGACCAAAGAATCCCCTGGCCTCTTTACCTCTCACCAGAAGTGAATAGACTAGAGCCACAGGACCCAATACCTGGTTATCTAACCGCTAGAAGTGGGTTGTGAATGGGAAGATAATCTGATGCTCAGCCTATGTCTATTGACATTTTTGTTGGCATTATCCACATCTCCTAAGGGATCAGGACAATAGCCCCGGGATATAACTTTGGGTCACTGAAAAATGAAATGATTTGATGTTACACGAGGATAATGTCTTGCTATTGTCTTAGGCCCATCTCTACGAAAGATTTTTGGAGGCCAGGTCCTATGAATGAATATATGGGTATAAAACCCAAGTCCAGGAACTACATTCCTTTCCTCACCTCTTCTGCAAGAGGCTGTAAAGGTTGTCGTTCATTAGATGCTGAAGCATTGTAAGCTGGGTAAGCTAAAGGGGTAAATATAACAAATTGGTTCAAGTATTGCTTGGCCCTCTACTCATTACCCTCCCATGAGAGTGCATGTTGTACCCTTGGAGATACAGGCTCATTAAAGCCTGACCCCTTAGAGCTGTTGTAGCAGGTTGAATATAGTTACCCCTCTAGCACTTTAGTACATTTAGGCTACATTCAGAAGGTCACAAATGCTTCTTGTGCTGACTCAGTTGGCAACTGAGCTGGTCATAAAATTGTCCAAATAAATTAGAAATTGAGATAGCACATCCAGATTTTATAAAAATGTTTTAGGTGTGGGGCACCTCGGTGGCTCAGTTGGTTAAGTGGCTGCCTTCAGCTCAGGTCATGATCCCAGAGTCCAGGATCGAGCCCTGCATCAGGCTTCCCTGCTCAGCAAGGAGTCTACGTCTCCTTCTGCCCCTCCCCCGCTCATGTTCTCTCTCTCTCTCTCTCTCTCTCTTTAGTTGTTGGGAGGGTGTTCAGATGTGGCATTGTGCCTTGTTGGTAAGAGTGAGTTGTGTGTATATATGTATATCAGTCAGTCACACCAAAATGTGCCCAGGTGTCCTGAAAGAGGTCTTTTTTCACCCAGAGGAAGTCATCTCAACTGGGGCATCCAGCATACTCACATGTTTCCACACTGCTCTTTGTGCCCCAGGGATGAGAGGCTAATGAAATACAATCTGGTTCCCAACCACAGGGTTGAGTCATAACTGGAATGGATGATGCAAGTGTAGAAGCTCAAACAGATGGGGGTGAGTGAGGTGATTTACTGAGTTATCTATCCAAGGGAATCCTCACCAGAGAAAATAGAATCAGAATCTAAAAATGGAGATACAAAGTAGCAGTAGGTAATGTAAACAAGGTGGATGATCTGGGCAGTACAGAGCCTGGAGAATGAGCAACAGTTGGTAATGAGACCAGCATCCAATAAGAGGGAGGTGAATATGTGGAAGTTAAATTATTTGCTGGTACACTTTACATCTCACCAACAGTATTGCTGGGCTGGGGGCAGATAATTAAAAAGATGTAGCTGAGAGACACAGTAGTCATTTCACTGTCTCTGAAATCCTGTTAAACTTACAGTCAGCTACATAATTGAGCACTTATTTCATATGTTAGCTCTTTAAGCATTAGTTTTATACCTCACAGCATATGCTGCAATCCACTAGGAACATTAGTGAGTTACACAAGGAATGCTTCTTGATTGATTGATGAATAGAGTCCCTTATTTAGAGAGATTTTATGTAATCGAGCCACTGTCTATTCATTTTATGTTTGCAAATATTTTTCCAAGTGTGTATTCAACCTGTTTCCCATATACATATCCAAGTTCTGTATCTTATGAGTATTTTCTTGCCTGCTTCATCATCCAAATGGATCTACTCTCATCTGCTGCCCATAGTAGGACAGTAGGTGATATTTTGGGCATGGAATTGTGCATTGGTACATCTTCTGGGTTTGGGAGATGGAGAGTGCAATCCGAAGGTGGCTGCTGGAGGGGATTTATTTAATCTAGGGTCGTTGCCTCCACACAACAGGGCATTGGGAAATAATACAAAGGGGGGGCGTGGCAGGCAGATGATGGATTTCTTCATTATGCTGTATCTTTGAAAGACTGAATCAGACGATTCACTTTAGCCATTAGTGACATGCAGCCAGTACTCACACCATTTATCAGTTGACAAAAAAGAGATTCCAGTGATTCAAGTCCTGAATAATGATGGGAGAACCTGAGGGGAGGTGGGGAAAGTTCATCCATAATTATGAAAGGGTGTGTTTTCCATCCTTTCCCTCCTTCCGCAGTGAGTGAACACCAACATTCTTAGTGTCAGGGCCTCCCTCATTCCGTTCTTTGAAAGGTCCTAAGATGCTCTCCATATTTTGGAGTTAACAGTCATCTTAGGTAAAGCCTGATTTTATAGATACAGGCTTTAGGGAAAAAAACAAAAACAAAAACAACTTCCTGATTACAGTTAATGTTAATGATTTCTGGCAACTTGTTTTTTTAAAGACTCATTACCAGACCTGAGCTGACTATTCCCAAAACTTTGATGGCTAACTGAGGAGGTGAAGTGACTATTCCCATACTCCAGGAACTGGCTTCTGATAGTTTTAAGAGCAGGACAGGAGTTAATCACTGGGGGAGATGTTTTCTTGATTCTGCAAGGGACTTCTTTGCAGGACTCTCTTGTCTTAGCTGTGAACCTCTAAGTCATGAACTTGTCATTGACTGTTTTTGACATTGGTTAAAAAAATCTGAAGGCCTTTAAGACTGGGATGTTGACATCTCAAACAATTTAAGAGAGTCTCATGGAACTTGGCAAAGATTTTTTTTTAGTGAAGGAACTTGGGATTTCTTCTGGTGGACATGGGTGTGAGGTATCTGGGACTCAGAGGAAGGAAAATATGGAAAAGGACTGTGTTCTGTGTTAGGGAGCAGGCTCCTAAAACACAGTGGCAATGGAGAGGCCAGGGAGAAGGATGATCAGTAGGGTATGTCAGTGATATAAGTGTAGATGAGCTCAAGAGGGAATTATATAATTTGAGGAAAAAATTCTTAAGACAATGGACAGGCCTCTAGTCTAGTGTTTTGTTACATAATCCTCTTTGCTTATCAGAAGGTAACTATTACCTTTCTCTGTGCATTTCTTATGTGTCATTTCTAATCTTCCCAAGGCAGAGGGATGCCCAGGCCTTATGGTGCAAAGGTCATCAAATCAACACACTCAGAGGGAAATTTTTTAGTATTTTAAAATCACCATCATTATACCTTCTATCCATCAGGAAGAACCCACCATCTCATTTCTCATTCTTAACTCTACCTTCCCTGAAAGCATAATGTAAAAATTAACAATTTTTTAAAAGCTTTTCTTGACTTACACATTATGGTGATTCTTTCAGTTCAGTTTCTATGTCAATGATAATAGCCTCAACCCTTTCTATACAACCATGTCTACAGCAATTAGGCATCAGGCAATGGTCTAAGAGCTTTGCATACATTGACTGATTTAATCTTTAAGCAATTGTGTGAAGTAAGTAATATGGTTTTCACATTTTATGGATGAGGAATCTGAGGTCCAGGTTCACAGCTAAGAAGTGCCAAAGATTTAAACCCAAGCAATTTAGCTCCGAGGTCTGTTCTTTATGTCTTTATGTCTGGGTTCAACCTGTGATCCTTTTATTATGCTTGCATTTTGTTTTCTACTGATTTAAATATTTTCTTATATTCAAAAGTTTTCATAAATGGACTGGATATTGCCATTATAATCTTCTTGAGATCAGGAACCTGTCTAAAGCTCATGTAAGTTTTCATAATCAGTGTAATTTCTAGCATAAAGTGGCAGTTCAGTGTGTATTTTGTCTAACTAGATTATACTTGGTATTTGATTTCACTCAAGAACTTTTACTAAAATTTTAGTATTGCCTTATTCTCTGTGATATTTAAATAGCTTTAATCTTACATATAAAGTGAATAAGGAACATGTTACAAAATAGGAATATCTATTAATTCACGTAACAATTATTTCCTGAGTACAATGTTTTAGGACCTGAGCAAAGCATTTATATTACTGAGCTCTCATGAATTCAGTATATATAAGGAGGTCCTCCTAATTATTTGCCACAAAGGAAAAAAAATTGGGTGTGATCAGAGAGTGGAATAAGGGAATTGGTATGGTTTGAGAGAGTCAGGAAAAGTTTCCTGGAAGAGGTGATGCTTGAGTTGAGATCTGAAGGATGAACAGAAGTTAGAATGTTCCATGGAGTTCAGGGTAAGCCTGACTACCTCTCTGCACTATTGTTACACTCATCAAATGAGTCATACTCCTTTTTCTCAGATTCTTTTATGTGTTGTTCTCTCTGTCTACAATAAATTTTCCTACTTTTTCATTTCTATTTCTATCATTTCAACTGATCTACTTTGGGTATTGGTGTTCTTGAGGCATTGTATTAGTCAGGGTTCTCCAGAGAAACAGAACCAATAGGTCATAACTATTCCTACCTCTATCTCTACCTCTACCTATCTCTACTTCTGTCTCTATCTCTGTATCTATTGATATAGATACACATGCATGCCAACACACACACGCACACACACAAAATTTGTTTTCAGGAATTGGCTCATGCTGTTGTGAAGGCTGGCAAGTCTGAAACCTGTAGGGTAGCCAGCAGGCTGAGGACTCAGCAGGAGTTGATGCTGCAGTCTTGAGACAGAATTTTTTCTCTAGGAGACCTCGTTTTTTGCTCTTACTACTTTCCACTGATTGGATGAGGTGCAACCACAATTATTGAGGGTAATCTCCTTCACTTAAAGTCAACTGATTCTAGATGTCAACCATATTTACAAAATTATCTTTACAGCAAAACCTAGATTTGCCTTTGATAAATAAGGGGTACTAAATCCTAGCCAAGTTGACATGTAAAACTAACCATCACAGGCATTAATATCTATGTTCAAATAGTTTGTGATAATTGTATGGCCTTCAGTTATATTCTTGACCTATCTTCATCTTTACAGACCAGGTCTTTCTATACACTCTGCTTTTGGAGGTCCTATTCCTCTATTTCGGAGGTCCTGTTCGTATATTTTAAGAACATCAGTTGAACAGTGTCCTCTATTTTACATTTAAAATCTTTCTTCCTGTTGGGAATATTACCCCAAATTCACCAGTACATTAGATCTGTTTCTTCAGGGAATAGGCTATAATAACTCCTCATCTGAACATTTTCCTGAGTTCAAACTGATAGCATATTCTGAGCCCATTATTTATTCCTTCATTTAATCCTTCATTTATCAACAATGATTTTTAGTACCAACTGTGTATAAATGCTCTATTCCGTATGTTCTGATGCACATATAAAGTTGAATAAGACATCTTTATATTCTTTTTATTCCCTGCATTACTATTTAGCTGACCACAGAGAAACACTTTTACCACCATTCAGCTCCCCTTCAAAGCCTTTTTTTTTAGATTTTATTTATCAGAGAGAGAGAGACAGAGGCAGGCAGAGGGATAAGCAGGCTCCTTGCTCAGCAAGGAGCCCGATGTGGGACTCGATCCCAGGACTCTGGGATCATGACCTGAGCCGAAGGCTGACGCTTAACTGATTGAGCCACCCAGGCGTCCCCCTTCAAAGCCTTTTGGGTCGTCTTGCAGTTTATCCCTATTGACTGGGTTTTCTACAACCTGAAAGATACTATCTGCAAACATGGGGATTTCATTAGTTACTCCCTCATCTAGATTATTTATAAACATGCCTTGGCTTTGATCCTTAGGAATTTTCAATGCTTAAACTTATCTGGCTGAAGAAGAACTTATTTATGCCTCCCCTTTATAATTTAAGTTAGCTTCCTACTTATAACCAATGTCCCTTTAAGCCTATGTGATTTTTATTAAGTAAAGTTTTTACTAGATTGTAACATACACACAGAGAAATTATTAAGTGACACTTGGTCACAAAGTGAACACACCCATGTAACCGTCACCCAGTTTAAGAAATAGTTATCAACACTCTTCAAGAGTCCCCTCATTCCCTCTATCCTCGTTACCCACTCCTAAAGGTAAAAGAAACTTTCTGATGTCATAATTAATTAGTTTTACATGTTTGTAACTTTATACAAATGGAATTATACAGTTTGTGCTATTGTCAGTCTGGTTTCTTTCTCTTAGAATTATTATCTGAGCAATGTAATGCTAGTAGACCCACGTCATTTGGAGTAACAATGGTTGGTTCATTCTTAGTGCCATACAGTATTGTACTGCATACGCATACACAATTTATTTGTCCATTCTACTGTTGATGGACATTTGGGTAGATTTCCAGTTTTGGCTATTTAGTGGTATTATAGACATTGGGAAATGTCCTTTGATGTATATATGTATGCAATTCTGTTGGGTATATGTCTAAGAATGGAGTATTGAGTCATAGGGTGTGGTTATGTTCAGCTTTAGCAGAAATTGGCAAACAATGTTCCAAAGTGATACCACCAATTTATGAGTATTCTTGTTGTTCCATGTTCTTATCAGCAGTCATTATAGTCAGCCTTCAAATTTCAGCCTTTTATCGTTTGGTTTGAATCTCCTTTTCCTAACAACTGAAGATGTTGAACGCTTTTTATAGTTTACTAGATGGTTTGTTTCTTTGTAAAGTACCTATTAAGTCTCTTGCCCATTTTTTTTCTGTTGGCTTTTACTTATCAATTTTTTGGAATTATTCTTATATGTTAGACACAAATTTTTTGTCAGGTATATATTGCAAATACTTCTACTCTGTGACTTGCCTCTTTAAAATGATGTCTTTTGATGAACAGAAATTCTTGTTTTTAATGTAGTCCAATTTATCAATTTTTTCTTTATGATTAGTATTTTGTATACTGTTAAAATATATTTGTCATCCAGAAGATACCCTATTTTTTTCCAAAAAGATGTATTGTTTTTGCTTTCATATTTAAATCTCCCATCCATCTGAAATTAATTTTTATGTATAGATGAGGTGTCAATATATATATTTTTTCCTTCTTAAAAATATGTATTTTCTTTTTTTAAATATATATAATTTTTTTCTATATAGACATTTAGTTGACCCAATAGCTCTTATTCAAAAGATCATCTTTTCCCCGTAGCCTTCAAGGTAACCTTTGTCATTGATCAAATGACCGCATGGGTTTATATATGGATTTGAATTATGTATGGATTCTTTGTTATGTTCCATTGGTCTATTTATATTTCTTTGGGCCAACATTACAGTTCTTTTTTTAAAAATTTTTTAAATTTATTTTGAGAGAGAGTGAGCATGCACCTTGGGGGGAGGGGCCGAGGGAGAGAGTGAGAATCTCAAGGAGACTCCC
>NC_138377.1:71335268-71350523 GCF_054177405.1 Leptonychotes weddellii | reverse complement strand
TCATTTGCCCCAGGACCTAATGCAAAAGCTGCAATTTTGAAAAGAAACTAGACCTTATGTGAAGGGATTCATTGGCTAATATTAAAGCATCTGTCATAGGGCATGCTACTGAACTACTAAAGAGTCAAGAAAAAAGTCAAAGGAGAAATTAAAAAATACCTTGAGACATACCTTTCCTCTAAAAACTATAAGACATTGATGAAAGAAATTGAAGGCAACAGAAACAAATGGAAAGATAAACCATGCTTATGGATTAGAAGAATTAATATTGTTAAAATATCCATACTATTAAAAGTAATTTCCAGATTCAGTGCAATCCCTATCAAAATACCAATAGTATTTTTCACAGAGTAGAACAAATAATCCTAAAATTTATATGGAACCACAAAAACCCCCAAGTAGCCAAAGCAATCCTGAGAAAGAACTAAGCTGGAGGTGTCACAATTCAGATTTCAAGATATACTACAAACCTATAGTAATCAAAATAGTATGTACTGACACAAAAACAGACACATGGTTTGGTGGAACAGGATAAAGAGCCCAGAAATAAACCCATACGTATATGGTTAATTAATCTATGACGAAGGATACAAGAATATACAATGGGGAAAAGACAGCCTCTTCAATAAATGGTGCTGGGAAAACTGGACAGCTAAAGGCAAAAGTATGAAACTGGGCCACTTCCTTATACCATACACAAAAATAAATTCAAAGTGGATAAAGACATAAACCACTGAACTCTTAAACCATTGAACTCCTAAAAGAAAACAGGCAGTGATCTCTTGGACATTGGCCTTAGTAATATATTTATGGATAAATCTCTCCAGGCAAGGGAAACAAAAGCAAATAAACTATTGGGACTGCACCAAAATTAAAAGCTTTTGCATAGTAAAGGAAACCATCAACAAACAAAAGGCAACCTACTGAATGGGAGAAGATATTTATAAATAGTATATCTAACAAGGGGTTAATATCCAAAATATATAAAGAACTCATATAGCCTAATAACCAAAAGGAAACCATACAATTAAAAAATGGGCAGAGGATCTGAATAGACATTTTTCCAAAGAAGACACACAGATGGCCAACAGGCACATGAAAAGATGCTCAACATCACTAATCAGGAAAATGCAAATCAAAACTTCTGTGAGATATCACCTCAAGCCCGTCAGAATAGCTATGATTAAAAAAACAAGAAATAAGTGTTAGTGACAATGTGGAGAAAAGGGAACTCTTGTGTACTGTTGGTGGGAGTATAAATTGGTACAGCCACAATAGAAAATGGTATGGAGTTTACTCAAAAAATTAAAAAGTAGAACTTCTCTATGATCCAGCAATTCTACTTCAAGGTATTTATCTGAAGAAAGTGAAAACACTAATTGGAAAAGATATATGTACTGCTATGTTTATTGCAGGATTATTTACAATAGCCAAGATATGGAAACAACCTGTGTCCATTGATAGATGAATGGATAATGAAGATGTGGTATACACACACACACATATACAACTGAATACTACTCAGCCATAAAAAAGAATGAAGTCTTGCCATTTGTGACAAACATGGATGGATCTTCAGATTATTATGCTAAGTGAAGTAAATCAGACAGAGAAAGACAAATACCGTATGATTTCACTTGCGTCAACTAAAAAATAAAACAAACCAACAAAACAAAACTCATAGATACAGAGAATAGATTGGTGGTTGCCAGAATGGGAGTGGGGGTTGGAGGATAGGCAAAATGAGTAAAGGGGATCAAGAATTACAATCTTCTAGTTATAAAATTAATAAGTCATGTTAATGTAATGTATGGCATGGTGACTATAGTCAGTAATATTGTACTACAAATTTGAAACTTGCTAGGAAGGTAAATCTTAAAAGTTCTCATCACCAGATAAAAAAATTATGTAACTTCGTATGATGACAGATGGTAAGTAAGATTTATTGTGGTGATCATTTCACAATGTATACAAATGTTGAGTCATTATGTTGTATACCTGAAACTAATATAATGTTATATATAAATTATGCTTTAATAAAAATATTCCCCTTTATGCACAGTATCATATGTCAGTAGGGAATTATAAATTGAAACAATTTGATACCACTAAACAGCTATTGATATGGTAAAAATGCAAAACATTGAAACATCAAATGCTGGTGAGGATGTGGAGCAACAGAAATTCTGATTCATTGCTGATGGGAATGCAAAATGGTGTGATTATTTTGGAAGACAGTTTGACAGTTTATTACAAAACTGCATTTGCTCTTATTATACAATCCAGCAATTATGCTCTTTGGTATTTACCCAAAGGAATCAAAAACGTACATTTACAGAAAAACCTGCAAAAGATGTTTATAGCAGATTTATGAATAATTATCAAAATTTGGAAATAACCAAGATGTTAATAACCAAGTAGGTTAATGGATAAATAAACTATAGTATATCCAGACAATAAATTATTTTTCAATGCTGAAAAGAGATGAGCTATCAAGTCATCTTGTATAATACTAAGAACCTTAAATGTATGTTACTAAGTGGAAGAATCCAACTTGAAAAGGCTACATACAATACAATTCCAACTACTAACATTTTGGAAAAGGCAGAACCATGGAGACAGTAAAAAGATCAGTGTTTTCTAGGGGATAAGGAGGGAGAGATGAATAGGCAGAGCACAGAGGATTTTTAGGGCAATGAAACTATTCCGTATGATATAGTGGTGTATACATGTCACTATACTTTTGTCAATATCCATAGATGAAATAACAGCAAGAGTGAAATCTAATGTAAAGTGCAGATTTTGTATGATAATTGTATGTCAATACAAGGTTCATCACTTGTAACAAATATACCACTCTGGTGCTGGATGTTGATAGTGGGGGAGGTTGTGCACGTTGGGGGCAAGGGGGATATATGGTAACCCTGTATTTTCTGTTCAGTTTTGCTGTGAACATAAAACTAGTTTTAAAAAATAGAATCTAGGGGCGCCTGGGTGGCTCAGTCGTTAAGTGTCTGCCTTCGGCTTAGGTCATGGTCCCAGGGTCCTGGGATCGAGCCCCTCATTGGGCTCCCTGCTCAGCGGGAAGCCTGCTTCTCCCTCTCCCACTCCCCCTGCTTGTGTTCCCTCTCTCGCTGTGTCTCTGTCAAATAAATAAATAAAATCTTAAAAAAAAATAAAATAAAATCTATTAAAAATATATATGTAAATACAAAGTGAGAAGTTACCTGATCTGGGTGACAATTGTAATGGTAAATTTGCAAATAAACTTTTCAATAATAGAAGAAGTTCTCTCATGTCTTTTTATCAGATATAAAAGTTTTGTGTGACTTTTTATCAGGAATGGATGATAATTTTAATCAAATGTTTTTGTTGTGAGGATGATATTTTTCTCCTTTGTTCTTCATTCATTTTGATTACACTGACTTTTTAAAATGAAAGCTAGCTATACATTCCTGAATAAACCCTTCTTGGTCATGAATTTTTATCCATCTAACTGGATTTATCTTACTAATATTTTGTTTAGATTTTTAAAATATGCTTATTGTTGAAAGTGGTTTATCATTTTTATTTTTTATAAAGTACTTGTCAGATTTCTCAAGGTTATTCTGGACTGATAAAATGAGTTAGGAAGTGTCTCCTCTTTTGTTCATCTGTGGAAATATTTTGTATGTTTGGTATTATCTTTAAATTTTTGATGTAATTTTTGATATTCACTAGTGAAGTCTGGGGTTATCTTTGTAGGTTTGTCTTCAATTAAAAATTTAATTTAATTTTTTTAGATAGAGAATTTTTAAAAAGAATTTCTTCCTATGTCATTTTGGTAAATATGTTTTTCAGAGAGTTTGCTCATTTCATCCAAATTGTCAAATTTATTGGCACAAAAATTTCAGAATATAATTTCTATTCTTTTAAGTATGTGAAAACCTAGTAGTGGCATTCCCTTTCAAGTATCTGATTTTAATAAATAGTGCATTATCTCTTTTCTTGATTAGTATTGTTAGGAAGTTTAACATTTTTCATCATATTCTCAAAGAATCAAATTTTGGTTTTTCTGTATTTTAAGTTTATTTCCACCTTCATTAATATGTTTTTACCTTTTTGTTTAACTTGCTCTTCACTTTTAGAGTTTTATACTTAACCCATTGACGTAAGTCTTCCATGTGTTTAAAAATATACATTATTGGCTTTAATTTTTAAGTTTAGCTTTAGCCTCATCCCAAATTCATTCAATTAGATGATTTTCTAATTTCCATTGTGATTTTTTTCTTTGTCCATGAATGATAATTATATTCCTTAGTTTTATAAATAATTGAAGATTTTCTAGTTACTCATTTTTGCTCTTCATTTCTAGTGTTATACCATTCTTTCTTTCTTCTCTTTCTTGAGTTCCAGTTATATGTTTGTTAGATCCTCCCCCCACCACCCCACTATCCCATGTGTTTATGTCTCTTTCAATGTTTCCTGTATTTCCCACAGTTCTTGTTCTTAATGCTACTGACTTATCTTCTTGTTCATTAGCTCCTTAGCTTTTAAATCCACCTACTGAATTCTTATTTTCAGTTATTATGTTTTTCAGTTCTAGAACTTCCATTAGACCATTTTTATAGATTCCAGTTCTCTGGCGAAAATCTCTATTTTTGTTACCTGTTTTTCTTGACTAAATCAAAATCATAAAAAAAATCCTTGTTTGATAACATTTGGATCACCTGTGGGTAATTTTTATTGTCTGACTTTTTTCCTACCTTTATCCTATTTCTTAGGAGGCTTGGTTATTTTTGATGGGGTGCTGGACATTTTGAATGAGAACTTTTTGACTCTGAATGTTTTCTTTCTCTAGAGTACATTTATCCTATACTCTGGCAGAAAGCAAAAATGCAAGCCAATCATCTGAATCTAGTCAGGGAAAAATGTACTTCAAGGATAATTTTCGGGGGTGCCTGGGTGACTCAGTCGTTAAGCGACTGCCTTTGGCTCAGGTCATGATCCCAGGGTCCTGAGATGGAGCCCCGCATCGGGCTTCCTGCTCAGTAGGAAGCCAGCTTCTCCCTCTCCCACTCCTCCTGCTTGTGTTCCCTCTCTCGCTGTGTCGCTCTCTGTCAAATAAATAAATAAAATATATATATTTTTAAAAGGATAATTTTCAATCTTTCTAAGGCTTGGTTTTACTTGAATATACACTGACTCCTCAATATAGTAACAGAACTCAGGGTCTTTATTGGGGTCCTGTCTCATTGTAGGGTCTTGATATTCTACCTTTTTCTCCTGTACCATTGTGAGATTTCCAAAAACTCCACCCTGCTTGTCACTTCTTTTTTCTGGTTTCTTAGTTTCTTGTCTTACCCATTTGATTAGCAATGCTGGGGGTAGATGGTGGGGATGGGAGAGAGCAAAACTGTGCAGAGTGCTGGGCTTAGTTCTTTGGGCCTCCTTATCTCTGTGATTTAGCCCTTCAATAACCCTAATTGTTACCCCAGCCTTATGATATTGCCAAAGCCCTGGTGGATTCTCTGCTGCCAAGCACGGGATCTTCTCCCCAATTTCTTTTCCTCTTTCTGGGCAAACTCCCTAAGGAGAAAAGAAGCATGCAGAGGGGTGCCTGGGTGGTTCAGTCATTAAGCGTCTGCCTTTGGCTCAGGTCATGATCTCAGGGTCCTGGGATCGAGCCCCGCATTGGGCTCCCTGCTCAGTGGGAAGCCTGCTTGTCCCTCTCCCACTCCCCCTGCCTATGTTCCCTCTCTCACTGTATCTCTCTCTGTCAAATGGATAAATAAAATCTTAAAAAAAAAAAAGAAGCATGCAGAATATGGGTTCACCTCAGTGAAGTTTTCTTCTCTCCAGGATTCTTGTCCCCCAAGCCCTCTTACCTCACCAGCTCGCTAACCTTAGCTAGAGGAAAAGTCTCATGGACTTTTATTTTGTGAAGATAACCTTTGTTATAAAATGCTGAAAAACATCTAGGAAGATCATATACTCTGTGATTATTTAATTCTAATGAAGCCATTTGTAAGTGCATATGCAAAAGCACGGATACTGGGATTTGGTCACTGTAGCAATAGTTCAAATCCTTTCTGGACATTTCCTAATTCTCAGTTATAAGTGGAAGAAGATAAAGAGCATAATTTGCCCTACCATTTACAAAGTAAAAGAAGACATAATATGGCTAATATAGTGATAAATTCATGTTTCTCTAAGCAATTTGTTATGAAAAAAATTCTAGCTTTTATGTTTATTTCTTACAATGCATATGTGGGAAAGAAGTTAGATAAATTCTAGAAATAGGGTAGATTGCTACGTGGACAAATTAAAAATTAGTAGGGGAGTTTTCTGTCTTGGCATTGGGGTTTTTCATTGCTAAATAGTTTTTAAAAACTTTGCAAGGCAGTGTTTCCTGTAGGGAGATTCTTAAGCATATGCATGGAGGCTGAAAACAGATGGTCACAGGAAGTATTTTCTGGTTGTGTCACTCTGAGGAAGACTATATCCTCAGTAACCCTCAGTTGTCGTCATGTGACGGGATGGAGGATAAATGGAGATAATAAATCCTGCTGTGCTTATCTCATGGGAATTTTGTGAAAATTGAAAAAGAGTGTTGCACACACATAATCTGGGGACAAGAAACTGCTATATAGATGGGTGACAGAGCAGATTCTTTGACTCAGATATTCAAGTTTCAAGTGATTTCTGAGCTCTGGATCCTCATTTAGAACTTGTTTATCTGTCTGTTCTGTATAAAAATGTATCAGATTCTCTAGACACAAAGGGTAATCCAAAATCTCTTCTGCACCCGAATTTCACAAATAAATTTAAGCTAAACAAAACTCTTTTCTGCCTCCTTCCTGCTGTCTTATTGCTCTTGATGCCCCCTGATTACAATGAACAGTCCCCACCTGTAATCCTTTTAACCCCTCTTTGGCTTTATTTTACAGCCTTATGTGTCTCTGCCAGCCAAGTAGTTTATTTTCCTCCTCCTTGCTGGATTAAAGGGGTTAAGCTGCCTGGACTTCTTTAGGACCTAGCTAAGACACTATTTGCAGCTGCAGCCAATAGTACTCAATTATATTTGCATGGGGAAACCTTTCTCTACTGCTCCCCCCAACTGAAAGAACACAAACACAGCACAGGGAGCACCCATTGGCATTCCTATCACCTACTCTGTTTTCCTTTTCTTCTTGTCTAAGCATGACTTTGCTTGTACAAGGCTGGCTTTTCCTGCCTGCTCCCTGGATGATTTTGGTCCATTTTCAACTCTCATTCTTTCTGTGGCGTTGGGAGTAGTTAGTCATTTGTGTATCATCGAGAGGAGGGATTTCGTGAATAGGAAGACCATAGACCTTCCTCTTTGGTCCTTCCTTTCTTGACAAAGTAAATCCCACTGAAAAACAGCACTAATAGAGCATGACGGTTTGAAGAATAGAGCCCTAACTGTTGACATTTCTGTTGTCAAGCTAGGTATTATGCTGTGATAAAGAAAAGACACATTTTTAAAAAAGACAATCTCCATGGTATTAGGTTTATTAGTGCAATATCATTGTCATTGTCCTCAACTCCCCAATACACTTAAGGGCCTATCAATATTTCCATTAAAAAATCCCATTTGCTGTCATTTAAAAGTAGCCTGGCTATGTCAGATCATTTAAACTGAAATTATAGATCAATTATTTTTAGGTTTATTATTGAACGTCAAGGGTGGTTAAATTCACTGAATTGGTAGGGGTTGAGTAGTCGCTGTTCTGAAGGAAAATGGTCAGTATAAAGACAGGATATTATGCAAGCCCTAGAAAGAATTTGAGACATTTAACTCACTTTAACATGAATCACTGTTATCCATGTGTATCAATGAAAGAATAGATTTACTTCTTCATGATTGGGATTAGAAATGACCTAAAATAAACTTAGTTCTTCTTTCGAGAAATATGAGACCTAACTTGCTAGCAAGATACAATAAAAAGGGGTCAGTACCCTCTGGCCTCAGGAAAGACATGGTATCTATTGAACACTCAATGTGCCATATTGTATTAGGTAATAAGTGCAATAACCCAACAAGTTAGGGCCATAGTATTTTAGAGATGAGGAAACTAACATTTACAGAGATTAAAGAACTTTCCAAGTTAAGCAGCTAATGAATTGCTAAGTTTGGGGCTCTTGGACTCAAAAAACCTTCATTTTCTTGTGTACCACTGACACACAGGGTGATTTTTTCAGTGAAATCTACTAGTCACCTGGCCATAATATTTCTCTTCAGTTTGGCAGTGGGGAGAATTGTCCATGTTGAAAGCTGCTTTCTTCTTCTTTTTTTTAAAGATTTTATTTATTTATTTGACAGAGAGAGAGATGCAGCGAGAGAGGGAATACAAGCAGGGGGAGTGTGAGAAGGAGAAGCAGGCTTCTGGTAGAGCAGGGAGCCCGATGCGGGGCTCGATCCCAGGACCCTGGGATCATGACCTGAGCCGAAGGCAGACGCTTAACGACTCAGCCACCCAGGCGCCCCTGCTTTCTTCTACTTGAATCAATGTGTGGCTTATGCCATATCTTTTTTGTTGTTGTTGATCAGATCTAGGCTGGCAAAATTTGAAGTTGGTCTAGTTTTTTTTTATCTAATTTATTCATTCATTTGGCTGAAACACTTTATTTAGTCCCACTAGCAATGCATGTGAGTGTCCCTCCCTCGCATTCAACCTAAAACAGGTGTCATTGCTTTTTTGTATTTTTGCCAGTCTGGTTTTTGTGCAGTGATGTCTCTTGTTAAAACATTTTCCTCACCACCAGTGAATTTTAGTATCTTTTCAGCATATCTTGTGGGTCATTTAGATTGCCGTTCTGTGAATTATCTGTTCACATCCTTTATGTCATGTTTTTTTCCCTGATGGGGTTGTCATTTATTTTGGTTGAATTTTAACTTAAAAATTGTTGAAATAAAGGTAGGCTACTTGGATATATGTTAATTAAGCACAGCTATGTGAGGCATCACTAAATCATACCATATATTAAAGTCACAGATCTTGAGAAAAATTGCTCCAGAGATCCTCCATGTCATGGAGACATGTCAAAAAGTGGGATTTTGAGCATTGAGACAAGACTTTCCTAAAAACTAGGGGATATTGCTATGGTGTCTCCTCTATGGGTTTTTAAAGTTGCTTGTGGTATATGCACAGGAATGATAGCTTAAACATTGACTCTGATAAAACTAGCAAAATACCTATTCAAGTAAATATTACTTTCACAATATTTTTCACTTCACAGTGATACAGTTTGAAGCCAACTGAATGGAATTCAAATCAGTATTTTTTTTTTCCATTGAAAAGCGTGTTTCTTCATTGAAGACTACTTTCTTGCTAAATTGGGTATTTTACCTTTGAGTTATTGAAATGTTTTATGTTTTATCTTATACATAAAGAGAATTCTTTTAATATTCCAACACAAATAAAATTTATTCTTGCTTTTTAAAATATAGGATCTTCGAGGGGTGCCTGGGTGGCTCAGTAGTTAAGCGTCTGCCTTCGGCTCAGGTCATGATCCCAGGGTCCTGGGATCAGGCCCCGCATCGGGCTCCCTGCTCAGCGGGGAGCCTGCTTCTCTCTCTCCCACTCCCCCTGCTTGTGTTCCCTCTCTCGCTGTGTCTCTCTCTGTTAAATAAATAAATAAAATCTTAAAAAAAAAATATAGGATCTTCGAGTTGAAAGCAAATAGGGTTAATTAGATTATTATTGAAGATAAATGGTTTATCCATATGTATATCCATATGTATATGTATATCATATAAAGTTTGGTACCATTATATTTGAAGGCTTTATATAAAACATGTAATACCCAGATGCTAATACTGGGTATCTACTGGAGAGCTGTTTTTTCCTTTTCTTCTTGTTTCAGGTTTAAATGTTTGAGAGAGTGATTTTCTTCATGTGGATTTTGTAGTTTCTCAGAGAATAGGGATTAGATTTAGATATCTTTTCCTTCCTTCCTTCCTTCTTTCCTTCCTTCCTTCCTTCCTCCCTCCCTCCCTCCTTCCTTCTTCCTCCTTCTTTCCCCTTCCTTACTCCTCTCCTCTCCCATCCCCTTCCCTTCCTTTTTTTCAAATGTAGAGCCATTTAAGCTATTATGCTGTAGTATGGACTCTTACCTTCTTCAGTGTGTTTATAGACTCCTTGAATAACAACAACTCCCCCCTACTAAAGAAAAAAAGTTAAAAAAGATACCTGATAACACTGAATGTCTGCTGGTTCCCAGGTACTCTCCTAACCATTTTACATGGATTATTTTATTTAATTCTCAAATGGGATATAGTGACTCTCTTCTCACTAATTTTATAGGGCACTCTGACCTTAGGGAAGTTAAATAGCTTGCTCAATGTCAAAAGATTTAGTGTTCTAGCTTTTTAAATTTGTGAACAACATACTTTTTTAGGGCAAGTTTCATTGTAAGCAAAATTGTTAATTTAAATCTTCATCAAATTATATTCTTGATAACTTTGCTAAGAATAGAGACTGGGATCTTTATTGATTTTACCTTATATTGAGGCTGCAAAAAGGCTCATACTAGGAGAAGAAACATCAGCTGTGCCATTTTCTCATTCATTTGTGCCTCTATTATTATTTTATATTCTTGACTCCTTGATTTTTTGCAGGAAACATTTTAACTGCTTTCATGTTTTATAAGATAATTTAGTGTCTTAGTTCGGGCTTCAATAGCAAAATACCATAGTTCTGGAGGCTGGGAAGTCCAAGATCAAAGTACTGGCAGACTTGGTGTCTGGTGAAGGCCTGCTTCCCCGTTCATAGATGGCTGTATTTTTCTGTGTCTTCACATGACAGAAGGAGTGAGAGAACTCTGTGGATCCCTTTTATAAGGGCAGTAACCTCATTCCTGAGGGCTCCGCTGTCATCATCTAATCACCTGCCAAAGGCCCCACCTCCAAATACTATCACATTGGGGATTAGGTTTCAACATGAATTTTTTGGAGGATACAAAAAATATATAGTTAGTCATAGATAATATTCATAAATATACAAATCCAGCCACAGTAACCTGCCTGTAATTCATCATAATTGCCGAAAGGAGACCCATGAGTGAGGACCCTACTGCTTAATCTTCTGCAAGGGAATAGCCCCTTTCCTACTGCCATATTCCTCTAGGACTCAGTGTGATCTTGGTCTCATAAAGACCAAAGGAGACAGAGGTGGAAATCAGTTTATTAAATATTATCTTTAATTTTATAAAATATATATACAGAAAAACGCATAAAATAGAAATGCAAAGTTAATGAGTCATTAAAAAGCAAAAGCTGGGTAACAAACACTATGGTCACAAAATAGAATAGTACCAACTTTCCAGAATCCCTTCTAGATCATAACCTCCCCTTTCCCCTAGAGATCATCCTCATCCTGACTTTCATGATAATTGATTCCTTTCTTTTCTCTTTAGTTTTGTCACCTTTGTATGCATCTTTAATCAATGTGGGCTAATTAGCCTCCTTATATAAGTGGAATTACACACTATGAAGTCTTGCTTAAATGGAGCTTGCTATGTGTCTTAATTTCCCTAACATTAAGTTTGTAAGATTCGTCCCTATTGTGTGTGTAGGTGAACTTTATTCATAATTAATATAATATAGAAATAATTTATTCATAATTAGTATAATATAGTATTCCATTGCATGTATATTACATTTGTGCTGGGTGGTATTGTGCTAATTTGGATAAGCTATAAACTACATTGTCCAGAATTTCCTTCCCTGTGGGGTTCTGAGTTAGAGATGGCCAAAAGGAGAATGTGCATGATACTTTGAAGTCAGAAATAAAGCAACCATTATTCTCTGTAAGTTTGCATAGTGATGAAGATATGATGACAGACAGAAGTGCCCAGAAGATTCCAGTTTGTCCACACTCTTCTCTTTGTCCGTCTCTTCTTGACCATTGGCCCTGCTCACCAACAGACCCTCCATACCCTCTTGGTTATGGACCCAGAGAGGTGATAGCTACCCAGAGGCAGCAGCTGACTAGAGACATTTCCTGGACTTCCCCTTCTTTCCACTTCAGCTTGGCTTTAAGATTGCTTAATTACAACTCCTTCTCTGATCCTTCAACTTCCCCTTCTGGGCCATTATTTCCCTAGCTTGTCCCACAATTATGTAAGGTTAAATTCCTATAATAAATCTCTTTTTCCTGACTGATAGAGTTAGAGTTTCCTGACTGATATGCCATTCAACAATTGATGGTTATTTGGGTTGTTTCTAGTTTGGGGCTATTAGGAACAATGTTGCTTAACAATTTTATCCAGGTAAGGGTGGATCCAGGACTTCTGGGGTCTTAAACTCATACAATTTGAGGGACACATTTTAAAACACACAGACACAAATTAGGTACCAGGACTTGGAGGGGATCCACACCTTGAAGCTTAAGTTTAATTAGCTTCATGGTAAATCTGCTACATCCTTAAGGAATATAACCAGGAGTTGAAATATTCAATTCTAAGATGTGCAAATATTCACCATTATTAGTTAATGCCAAACAGTATTCCAAGGTGGTTGCACCAATTTGCACTCCTACGAACAATATATGAGTTACTATATTTCCACAGTTTTGTTAATGCTTGGTACTGTCAGAATTTTAATTTTTGCTAATCTGATGGGTGGGTTTAGTATCATTATGGTAGTTCACTGATTACAAATGAGATTGAGTCACTTTTCACATTGTTTTAACTTGAGTTCCCCAGAAAGCAGAGCTTGTGGTAAAGGTTTATGAGTTATTGCTTTAATAGAGGATGTAATCCAAGGGAGCAGTATTGATTGAGCAGAATGAGTGAGGCAGAGGAGAAATGGCAGATGCAAGGATACATTTTAAACTAGCCACTTCTCTTATCAAGTTACTGTCAGTCTCATGGAACTATCTTCTGAAAGACTGTGTAAAGGCTTGTTTCTCATGACTATCAGTGGTTAATAGGATGGGAGGGAGGAAAGACAGGAGGAAGGGAGAACTCATTCATTGGCTGCTATCTTCTAGTCAAAGATTGATTGCATGCGACATTGAATCTCATACACATAAATGGGTGTTAAGTGGTCCTAACTATCAACCTAGAAGTCTTTAGGGAAAGAGGTGAGAGGTGCTTGGCATGGTTTGAGGTTAGGTGCTCTTGCTTTGTATCTGCATGAAGTTGGTCCCCTCATAGTTGGTAGCCTTGGCACTGGCTGGGGCTGGAACAAGTGTCTAGAGGCCATGGAGACAGGTTTAAGGCCAAGAAGGTCTGACATTGTGTATGTGAGGCATACATTGGATTTCTTCTTTCGTGAAGCATATGTTTACTGTTTTTGGGGTTTTTTTTTTTTTTTTGGCCTATTTTTCTGTTGAATTTTCTGTCTTGTTTATTTGTAGAAATTCTTTATATATTCTGGATACAAGTCTTTGAAGTAGCTGCTTTGCAAATAAATTTTCCTAATCTTTGTATTGTCTTTTTTTATTGTTTTTCATAAAGAAAAAAAATCTGAACTTTAATGTTTGATCAAATATTTCAATCTTTTCCTTCAGGTTAGTATTTTTGGTGTCTTATGGGAAAAATCCCTCCCAAACTTTGAGGATACAAAGATACTCACTTATATTACCTTTTAAAAGCTTTAGAGTTTTATTATTCACACTTAGAATTTATTTTTGTGCTCAGTCTGAGATGTGGATGTATACCATGTTATCAGCATATTTTATTTAAAAAAAATTGTTTCCTAATGCTATGGAATACCATCTCTGTCATAAATCAAATCCCCATACCTATGTAAAACTGTTTTTTCGTTCTACTTTGGGCAATTTGTTTATCTGAGAGTCAACAATATGTTAATTACTATATTTAAAAATAACTTCATATCCAGTAGAGCATGTCTTTTCATCTTATACATCTTCCATAGTATTTTTGCAATTTTCTCTGAATATCCATGTAAATATTAGAATCAGATTGTTAGTTTCTACAAGAAGCCTATTAGGATTTTGACTGTGATTGGTTTGACTTTATTAGTTAATTTGGGAGAATTGACAAATTTATGATATTGAGTCTTCTAATGTATAAATATTGAATATCTCCGCATTCATTTAGGTCTTCTTTAATCTTTTACAATATACTTTATTTTTTTCCTCTTTCCTAAAGGGCAATGGAAATTCTTGGAATCTTTTGTTACACTCATTCCTAGGTATCTCATATATGTGATGCTATTTTAAATGGTATTTTAAATTTTATTTCATATTCTGTTTGTTTCTGATATGTGGAAATAGAATTGATTTTTTTATATTTACCCTATATCCTGGCAACTTTTTAAATTTTCTAATTAGTGCTAAAACTTATATGCATGGTTATATCATGGGTTTACACGGTTATATCATCTGCAAATAATGACTCTCCACCAGCACCCCCAAGCCCTTACCACTCCTTTATTGTGCTACATGGGACTTCCAGACCAATGCTGAAAAGAAAAAATGTGGAATTTTATCCAGTGGTTTTTCTATATCTATTGAGATGGTCATACCATTTTTTGCCTTTAATCTATTAATGTGATAAATTACATTAATTGATTTTCTAATATTAAAGCAACCTTGCCTTTCTTAGATGAACATAACCTAGTCATGATGTGTTATCCTTTTTGTATATGTCTATATTCAGTTTGCTTTTATTTTATTTTGGAATTTTGAATCTAGGTTTATGACTGAGGTTGTCTTTTAATTTTCATTTCTTGTACACTCTTTGTCTGGTTTGGTATCAATGTTATGTTATTCTCTTAAAATGAGTTAGAGTGGTTTTTCTTTTCCTGTTCTCTGGAATAATTCATATAAGTTTAGAATTATATTAATTATTTTTTTCCTTGAATGTTTGGCATATCTCAATAGTGAAGCCATTTGGATTTGTTTTATTTGCAGCTAAGTTTTTTGATTCAATCATATCATGGATATAGGTCAGTATGATATTTTATATCATTAACATTATATAGGAGATAGGCATAGGGCAACCAAAGTGGACACCTGATTAATCAAATGGGTGCCAGCTATAAATAAATGATGGGACTCAACTGATGCTCACAGGATGAATATCAGTCCTGATTATCATATTATTCAGGATTTCTGTTTCTTTCCTTAAGGTTTTTTTTTTTAAGATTTTATTTATTTCACAGAAAGACACAGCAAGAGAGGGAACACAAGCAGGGGGAGTGGGAGAGGGAGAAACAGGCTTCCCACCGAGCAGGGAGCCTGATGTGGGACTCGATCCCAGGACCCTGGGATCATGACC
>NC_138377.1:71316134-71335168 GCF_054177405.1 Leptonychotes weddellii | reverse complement strand
TTTTTCTAGGTATCTGTGTATTTTGTTTAAATTTTCAAGTTAATTGGCATAATGTTATTCATAGTTACTTTTCTTATTATGTCCATTATAGGACCAGACAGATAAGGAACATATTTGAAGAAGTATGTGTTATCTTGATAGTGCTGAAAAGTAAAATACCTTGTAGTGAAAAGCCATGGCTTAAAGAACACGAAAATTTTCTGTACCATGTGGGAAATGGGTATATTACCTAAAATAGCTTTACTTTGTTTTTTTCATGTCTGTATTATATAAACATCATTTTCTAAAATGCATATGTGGTCAGTTTATGCCTTGTCAAAACATAACTTTTGATTTCTAAACTACAATAGTCTTAGTGTTCTCAAAGTGTGGCCTGGACTCCCCTAGAGGTCCTTGAAATTATTCCAGGGGATCTGGAAGGTCAAACAATTTTTATAATACTCTTAAAGCATTTGTTTATCCTTTTTACTCCCATTCTTTTATGAATGTATAGTGAAGTTTACCAGTGCTCTGTGATGTCACACTATATCACAATAGACTGAATGCAGAAATAAGAGAATTCAGCTGTTATTTATTTGTTTACTTATTTATTTATTTGATACAGAAAGAGAGAGAGAGGGCAAGCGAACACAAGCAGGGGGAACCGCAGGGGGAGAGGGAGAAGCAGGCTCCCCGCTGAGCAGGGAGCCCAATGCGGGGCTCAATCCCAGGACCCTGGGATCATGACTGGAGCCAAAGGCAGATGCTCAACTGAGTGAGCATCAACCCAGGAGCCCCTCAGCTGTCTTTTAATTAAGCCAGATATTAATGAGATTTGTAAAAATAGATAACTAAATTTTTCTCACTAATTTTTTAAAGAAAATATGGCTATTTTTTTATAAATATTTATGTTGTTATGCAGTGGGTTTATTACCATTTTAAATAAATTAATACATATTTTAAATGTTTCTCACTTGTACTTTGTTTCAATTTTAATGTGATAAATTTATCAAAGTTTTTGGGGTCTTCAATAAATTTTAGTAGTAGAAAGGGATTCGAAGATCAAAGCATTTGAGAACCAATGGCTTATAGGATAAAACTCATGCTCTTTAGTAAGATAGACAGGGCCCTGCTCGATCTGGTTCTGTCACCCTCCAGCAGTATCCCCTCCACTAGAACCTGTACAGAAATACCTGCCGCTCTTCTGAGCATTTGCTCTTGCTGGTTCATTCAACCAGAATACCCCTCCTCCTGGTCTTCCTATAGATTCCTACCCATCTTTTCAAAAATTCACTCTGAGTAATCTTCCATGAGCTGAACCCCTTGCCTCCTGCAACCTCCCCTGCTTTCCTGTCTCACTTGTACTTTGTCCGTATCTCTGCTGAGTACCACATCATACTGCAATTTTAGACACTTTTTTTATTATATGAGTTGCTTTAAGTGAATTTGGAATAGCAAGACCTTTCTATTTAGACTTTTTGTTAATCTGCATGAGCTGCAGTTTGGAATAGAGTGATTGGCAATGATACTCATTATTCTTTTATCACCACATGACACTCATTTCCTAGAGCTTTGGATTCCCACTGTGTTTGTGTTTACCTTGTTGCGATATTCTTGCATGGGTATCCTAGCTTTGTGTGAGGTCAGGAAAGAACTATTCTACTACTGGGGAGCAGAGTAGATAAGGTAGTAGGTGTTCAATAATTCTTAAGTGAATGAGTGGGTAGAAGGACGAATAAATGAATGAAAGAAGGAATGAAATAATGAGAGATTTAACCCTTTTTTATGGAAACATTATCAGCTTTGGGCATTAATTTTTAAAATCTTGTTGCATGCATCAGATATACAGTAACTCAGAAGGTAGTCACTTGCCAGTCAGAGGGAATTCCTAAGGTTTTCAACACAAAATATAGATTTTTTGCCAAAAGGCTTGAGGGAATTTAGAAGCTCAAATTCCTGACTGGGGTCAGAATTTCTTTACAGGTTTTTCTTTGTTTGTTTATTTATTTAGTAGAATGGGTCATTTATGAAAGTGGAATCTTTCTTAAAAAATAATTGAAAACATTTACATTGTGTTTTAGTCGTACTCTGACATAATGTTGATTTAGGGAATTTTCCTTCAAGAAACCCCGAGTTTTTATGGATCTCACTGATCCCAATGCAACAAAGGTGGTCAGAATGTACCTGAAACAATACTACTGTCATCTTTTGAAAGGTCATCTAAAATCATTAAACATGTGGATTGCTAAAATTTTAGAGGACAAAGATATATCTAACTTAACCCTCCCATTTAACCATTTCAGAATGGTCTGTTTTTATTGGTAGCAGCATTTCCCTGGTTTCCCTTCTATTCTGACTGCTTGGAAGGCTTTGTTTATTCTAAACCTCATTAAATAAGTTCTCAATTCAAAATTCAGCACTGCCTTACTAAATTAAAGCTGGAACCCCCTGTGGTTACATAAACAAAAGATATGGGAAAGTGATCATTTTTCTTGATACTGAGACATCCCAATGATCTGCCTTGGTGGTTATTGCTATGGAAGAAGGAGAGAGAAGGAAACCTATTGGAAATTGCAAGTGGGGTAAGATCCTCAGCAGCAGTATGTGTATATATATATGAGAGCTTTCAGAATGAATTGCAGAGTTCCAAACACATACCTCCCTCTATTCCAAAGTCCAGTTAACCACATAATCCTTTTCGTATAAATTGAATGACATATTTGAATTCTACATAATTCTTTTTCTAAAACCTAATTAAAATCAATTCCCTGGCATTCTACTGCTGTTAGAAAAGATGATGCTGTTAGATGTTTCAGTCATTAGCAATATGTTCACTAGATTAAAAACAAATTTCTGAATAATATTGTAATGATTAGTGAATCTGTGATAATCTAAGCAATTATTAAGGAACAATGCCTGCCCTGACTTGGTATCTTGATTATTTGTTGATGACATCTGAAAATGGAGATGTCAGGAGGCACTATTGTATTGTTTAACTGTGTTAATTTATTTTATTTATGTAAATTTCATGCTTCTCAGTATTTCACAGACTTGAATACTGGTTAATTGTCTAACCAGGGAAGACAGAAAATTGGGTATAAAAAGTAAATGACAATCTAAAAACACTAAAGACTTTCTTTAAAACCTCAGTTTTTAAGATTAGAAACACTTATAATTTTAATGAGACTTATTTTGATTTCTAAAATGAGAACAGTTGTTAAATGTACCTAAAAGTTTGGCGGGATTTCGGGGTTATCATCATTTATAATGAAAGGAACCTTCAGGCTGATAAATGTAAATTATGCTATTAAAAAGAAAATAAGTATCTGTGGGACTCATCATACTTTTCACCCCAGAATACTCAAAACGTCTTGATGTTCAAACCTACTTTCTCTTTACATATGAGGATGTATTCTTTAGAATTTATTTCAGGTTATTTCTTGCTGTTCACCTGATTGTTGTATAGATTTTGCTAAAATATGGGGAAATGAATCTGCAAAATTAGGTTATAAGAGGGTATACTTTATTTTTTTAAAGATTTATTTATTTGAGAGAGCGAGAATGAGAGAGAGAGAGAGAGTACATGAGAGGGGGGAGGGTTAGAGGGAGAAGCAGGCTCCTCGCCGAGCAGGGAGCCCGATGCAGGACTCGATCCCGGGACTCCAGGATCATGACCTGAGCCGAAGGCAGTCGCTTAACCAACTGAGCCACCCAGGCGCCCCAGGAGGGTATACTTTGAAACCGTGGATGGAAATAGAAGTAACTTTGCTTATGTCTTCATGCACCATCTATATATCACTAGGTTGTACATTGTATGGGAGTTTAGCAAAGACTTGTACTATGTGAAGTTAATAATTTAATAGATTCTGAAAGCTGAATTTCAGTCCCACAGTGAAGCAACGCTCACCATCTGCTAGTTTACAGAGGTTTATGACACACTTGCATTAGCAAAATTGTCGCCCCCCATTATTTTTAAAAAACACCCACAGGTACTTAGTGTTTTAAACAGACCTTTGGTGGAAAGCAACACGACTGTAAGTATTCTGCCATGGGCTAGCTTCACTGAGAGCCCTCCCTCTGTGCAGGGGGAGTCTGGAGTTGGGGATGTGAGATGGGGAATGCTGAGCATGGTCCTGGGCCCCTAATCTGTGGCAGGACTGTTCAAATTACGGTGTGGAGCCAGAAGTCCCAATGTCAGTGTGTGTGGTGGGGCAGGAGGTAAACACTATTTCAGTCCTCGCTGGCTGATGCAGACAGGGCTGAGATAAAGTAATTGGTGTAGTGAAACATGAAGAGGTGCCTGATAGAGGAGATGAGGAGAGAGGAGGCTGTCATCACTGCTATTCTGGGTGGTCCATGCAGGCCTGCCCAGGACCGTGCTTTATGTGTAGCTGGGGTTTTTAGAGACGTAATCTGGCCTTTAGAGAAGGTCAAGGCAGGATGTCAAGTTTTCAGCTAAATAAGCTGTGGTTTAGTGCTGTAATCCCAGTCAGGGACTCTCAGACTGCTGAGTAGAGGTCTAGTCGCGAATGCTGGAGAAGCATGCTTGGGAAAGGAGAAAGTGGCAGGTGGACCGACTTACCCTAGATAGGGTTCACATCGGCTTTGGGTTGCAGGATTTATTCCAGATGCTGCCGGCCAGTGGGATTGGCATTGCTGGAGGTTCCCAGTGCTTGAAGCTGACTGGGGCAGGGACTAAGAGATGGTTACTACTGCTGTAGGACAGAATTTCAGATTTCCTCTTAACAGTGTCAGGTCTTGTAGCTTTATTTATCTTGCTATGGTCTAACATTTGAAAAGGCCTGATTTGTTTTTGGCCTAATGTTTTTTATTCATTCATTCACATAACAAATACTGACTGATCATTTACTGAGTGTGTTTTTATTTTTTATTTTTATTTTTTTAAAGATTATTTATTTGAGAGAGAGTGAGCGGAAGCAGTGGGGAGGGGTAGAGGGAGAGGGGGAAGCAGACTCCCTACTGAGCAGCAAGCCTGATGATGCGGGACTCAATCCCAGGACCCTGGGATCATGACCTGAGCTGAAGGCAGACGCTAAACTGACTGAGCCACCCAGGCGCCCCCCAAGTGCCTTTTTAACTAATTCTTATGGTAGGGCTCACAAGTACTTGTAAGTGAACTTTATAAGTTTTAAATTACCCATCTCTATAATTTTTTTGGAAGTACATTTGAGGTCAAAATAAATCTTCCTCTACACTTTTGTTCATCTTTGAAGTATCTTGATTTTCTCTTTTTCATTAGATAGATACATATTACCTTCAGGGAGTCTCTACTACAGCTTAGGGGGGAAAAAAAGTACCATATAATTAATTCTGAAATGGAGGCTTTCACAAGGTACATTGTGGCCAGGAGAGTGTGCTCACCTCAGCCCACCAGGTATCTGGGTACTCCTCACAGCAGAGAAGTTCTTTACCTGCTCTTTCTCTGTTCTGTATGGGATGCTCTCCATCCTTGCTAAACTCCTGCTCATCTTCTAAGGCTTAGATCCAGTAGATCCAGGTTTCCCTCCTCAGTGACGTCTTCTCTGACTCCTGCAGACAGACAGCGCTGCACAGCCTGTGTAGGTACTCACAGGGCGCTGCTGTCTCCATATATGTCTGTCTCCACCACTGGACTGGGAGGCGGTGAGGACAGGTACTGTGACTTGCTAATTTCAGTGTTCCCAGGGCTGAGCGCAGAGTCTGGGCAGAATAACAAAGGTAGATGGGAGCAAGTAATAGAAAGTGCATTTCCGGCCACTGTTCCTCTGAAAAAAACCCGTGTCATAGACTGTCTCAGGTTCCTGGCCAGAATGGAGGTTCTTCTCATTATTCAAATTGGTCAGTTGAGGAATCACAATTTACTGGATCTCTATAGCTGGAAGTGCCGTTACTATTGAATCTATAATGATGTCTGCCTGTGAACAGGCGATTTAATCCTGGAATTGGCACCACCAAGCTGATATGACAAATGGACTCATGAAACAGAAAATGTGTTGCATTTGGAAACTCTTCTCTGTTTTTTTTTTAAATCCTGGGAATTTGATGGAATGAACCTACATGAAAGGAGAAATAAAGTCACATCAGCACAGGGCTTCCTTTTATGGAATATATAAGAATAAATGGGAGAAATACCCTCTCAAAAACTATAGCAATGTAGCATTGCAGATAAGATGAACCTGAAAAATAGCAAGGATGTCAGCTTGCCAATTTACAGTGGCCTTTTCTTTGTTTTCTAAGGATGCCTTAGAAAGGGGAATGGGTCCAAAGACTGATTTCGCATGATTTAGCATCTACCAAGCTTTATGTGTATTGTCTTTCAGCTCACAAGAAGCTCCATACATTAAATATTATCATTCCCATTTATAGTGCTTTAGAGCTCACAGAGGTAATAGGTCCAAGGTGTCAGGATTCAAACCCAGGTCTCCCTAACACCAAAATCCACTGTATCACGTTGCTTTTGGTGTAAGGCTGAAAAATAGTAACCACCCCTCCCAGTCTGCCTTTTCTCCCTGCGTTTACAAAATTATACTGATTGTAGATGGACTCAGACATCTTCAGATAAGAGAAGTAATAAGATCACAGTTACTTGTTATGATTTATTTTGACTGAAATATGTAAATATCTGGATATAAATGGAAGGTATGTGTGATTGTTAAGGTATATAAACATTGAGTTATACTACTCAGTGGTTATACATGCAGCACATATCCAGAACTATGTATGAGTAGTAGATTCAGTATATTAAAAGTCCTCATTTCTGTTCTTGGTCACCTCACTTGATTGTGTCTAGGGTTTCACACAGCTATGTTCCATTATCAGCCAGGTAGATGCTTTGCCCATTGTTTGCCTCTTAATAGCATTATAAAAATTAATTAGGTTATAACTGTAAGATGGTGCACATGCTTTAGAAAAAATACCTGTATAAAAATCTGTAACAGTCTAAGTAGGATAGCAGATGCAGCTCTGAGATGCTGTGCTTTCCCTAGGCCAAGAGTTGACGAATTATAGCCAAAAGACCAAATTCCACATGCTGGTTTGTTTTTGTATGACCTGCAAGTGAAGAATGGTTTTAAACCATTTTAAGTGGTTGAAAATATAAGTTTTTGTGAAATATTAAAATTATACAAAATTAAATTTTCAGTGTCCCTAAATAAAGTTTTATTGAAACACAGCTACATTAATTTATTTATGTATAGTTTATGGCCATTTTCATGCTAGGATGGCAGAGTTGAATAGTTGTGACAGAGGCTGCATGGAAACTCAAGGCCTAGAATATTGATTATCTAGCCCTTTCCAGAGAAGATTGCCTACCTCTGGCCTAGGCAGTGAAGAGGTACTTATTCAAAGGTATGTGGCAACACGTATGAAATCTGCCTACTAGGTATATATTTGAGCCCAAGTGTTGGGTGTATGAGAGGAATTACTCTTCAGATGTATATCCAAAAGTTGGGGAAGGGAGATGTTGCTGAAAAAAAGGTAATATTTAAAGTGGCACCCTATACCCAGACAGTCTAGAAACAGAAAAGTGGAAAATTGGTTTTAGTCAGTCTGGCTTACATATGGACTCCACAGTCTTAGTATAAACAATGCAAAGCAAAGGTTAATTTTAATTGCTATTGTTTTGTCATCCTTGCTCTTGTGTGAGGGCAACTGATTACCTGTACATTTGCTTGGAAAGGCTTTTTCATTTCCCTCTTGATGTTCATTAGACTTACATGCCTGAGAAAATACCAAATCAACATCCCTTTCATTGCTACTATCTTTGTAATAGCCTCTCTGCTGGCAAAGCCTTCCAGTGTAGGGGAAGGACTTGACTTCTAGGTTCCCCAGCTCCGCTTTTCTCTGCCTCCTTGAAGAAACAGCCTCAGTGGGAAAGAAGTTCTGGTCAAGAGCCCGCAACCCAGGATATCGCCAGTTTCCTGAGTGGCACTTCCCACCCACCCATCATTATTGAAATACACTTGGCTGCTAATTTCCTGGAAGATTCAAGTGCTTCTACTTCAAGGTCATCTCAAAGGAGAGTTTAAAGAGCATTCCTCTCCCCCTCCCTTCCCTTGTAAAATATGTATATTTACAAGAGCATGCATAAATGGTCACCAGGGAAGATAAGCTATCAGAGAGTTGGGAGATGTCTTTCCTCATACAGTTCACACATCACTGAAGCAGATAAAATTGGTTTTGTACCTAGCCTCCGAATACACTGTTAAGGACTCTGTCCTGAAAATTGATCTATACCACTACAATAAAATTCAGAGCATCTCTTTCATAAATACCTAATTGTGGCATCAGTGGCTGCTGCTCCCGCCTGGTTCCCAGGGACCCTGCTCGGGCAGGCAGAGAATGGTCTGCAGCTTGTAGCCTCTGTGTGCACCATGGTTGTTGTCATCGGCCGCGTTGAAACTTAATTAAAGCATTGGGTTCAGTGCAGTACAATGTATGCCTCAGTTTACAGTTATAAAATCAGTTGCGTGACTACCCATGGAATGTTAGATTAAATCTCTGCTTAATAATAATAATAATAATAATGGCATCCAGGATCTGCAGCTTGTCATTTTCCAAATGCCACTATTTTCATGCCTGCTGCCTATGGCCCTGAGAGCTGCCTGTGTTACTGTCAGGCTTTGTAATTCACTAAAAGCAGACAGGACTGCAGATTTCTTTGTTCTGTTTTATGGTACTAATGCTATTTGAAAAGTCAATGCATCCTTGTATCTAGATTTTACACAAAGACCTCACTTGGAAGACATATGTGTACCATATGGGGCATCTATGAGAAACAGTGGTAATATGGTAGATAAAAATTAAGTAAGCATAAGGTGAGTTCTTCAACACTATCTCTAACTGGCCATTAGAACCTGATTAGAAAAATATGGGAAGATTGTATCTTAATGTAGGAAAAATGTGAAACCGTCGTTAAGTGGTAATGGATAACCCCAGGATTGAATCAGAAGCCTGGTACATAGTAGGTAACTTAGTAAATATCTGTCAAATGTTGGAATGAAGGATAATGAGAAATGCCCTTGGAACCAGAAGATGTGGGTATGAGACTCTGCTCTGTCATCCACAATGTCCGGTAGCTAAGGCAAGGAACTCAATCTCAATTTCTTCCTCTTGATAGCAGAAGAAATAGCTGCTTCCCAAGACTTCTGGGTAGGCTGAATTGGATACTTAATATGGAAGTGCTTTGCAATCTTGTTTAAATATATGTAATGTATTGTTATTCTTTAATGAAATTGCTACTCATGGCTTACTGTTTAAATAAAGTGTTAAGAGGGTCTAGGACAAAAGATAAATTATTACCAATTAAAAATTGGGTTTTTGAAAGAAAGACACCATGTAGATTCAAACAAAACTGATACTTTAATGAAAGAATTTTGGTGACATCAAAAAAAAAAAAAGATTGAGAATCATGAGATCTAAAACCAAGTACTGGCTTTGCTACTCCTTAAATATGTGATTTTTGGCAAGTCCCTCTCTTTTCCTTATTTGATCAGGAGACTGGACTAAGTGATTTTGAAAAGTCTTTTCCAGTTCTGTGATTCAGTGATGCAGATCTGAGCAGATTCAAAAGCATATCAAGTTTTTTGTTCTTAAATCCATATGCATGTGTTTCTGTACACCTTGGAGTTTTATTTTGTTCCTACATGAAATACTGAGTCTCCTCTTAAAGGAGCCTCAGGAGTTACAGAGTGGGAGTCAGAAGAGAAGGGACATTGGGAAAGTACAGAACAGGTTATTTGGTTTTGTGTGGCCCAACATTTTGCAGAATTGGATATTTTAAATGCAACTGGAGATCTCTGAGTGAGCGCAGGGCTTCTGAGATACTTCCCTGAACATCCTTCCTTTCCTTTCTGTCTTGAGGGGACTCGCACACAAGAGTAGTGGCGTCTGAGGCTGGGAGCTGCTGACATGCCTGGGTATTGCCAGTGACTCTCTCTGGGCTCAGCTCCACTTGAAGCATGGTCAGAAATCTTGGAGCCCATGGAGACTTTATTTCCCTTTCAGTGACACATGATTTGTCGAGAGCCCGTAGAGCCAGCAGTCCTAACCTGAGCAAAGAGCAGTTAGCCAAGCATTTTCTGCAGGAAAATGACCTAAGACTGACATTGTGAGGAGGGGATTGTGGTGATGTCAGCAGACCTATCACTGTCATCCTTCTCACTGCGGCCTTAGAACTGCACTTCTAAAGTTTTGAACTCACTGAACTGAATTTGCATCTTGAAATATTTCTGTTGCTTGAATTTCTTAAGTGATCTCCTTACTTGTCAGGAAGATAAATACTGATATTTGGCGGGGGTGGTGGTGGTGATTAGGGTCTGGTGGTTTACTGTACAAATTTAGAAAAATGCTACTTGTTTCTAAAGTAATTATATTTCCAAAAACTCCCATGACAAGGGCTTTCCTCTTATTTACTACTACTACCACTACCATTATTTACTTAAAATGATATGGAGATCAGGGGCACATGGGTGGCTCAGTTGGTTAAGTCTGACCCTTGGTTTTGGCTCAGGTCATGATCTCAGGGTTGTGAGATGAAGCCCTGTGTCAGGCTCTGCTCTTGGCTCAGGGAGTCTGCTTTCTCTCTCTCCCTCCCTTTCCCTTTGCCCCTCCTCCTGCTCTCTCTCTCTCAAATAAATAAATAAGATAAAATAAAAAGAATTGGAGATCATGTTCATCCATGTAGACTCCATCCCATTTTTATTTATTGAGCCTCTTTCTGCTTAGCAATTTTAGTTCTTGATTCTTTCTTGAGGGGGGCTAACAGTGAAATAAACGATTATGCTTCTGGGAGGAACCCAAATAAAACGTAACTATCATATCTCATTTAGGGTTCCCTCTGAAGTCTCTTTCACCTAGAATTCACTTATGCTAACCCGAGGCCTGTGGTCTTATTTAATATCAGCTGGTAATAAAGAGCCCTTCAGCTAACTACGGCCACATTCCACTATTAACTGCAGCTCTTGAAGCAGTCATCAAGGGAAGGCGAGTCGGAACCCTTCAATGTCAAGACGTTTAGAGGCACTCTAGCATCAATCAAGATGCATGTTGCTAAGTGCCTGCTTTCATTTACATGAAATATTCATACAGCATTCCGTTTTGCTTTTCTCTCTCCTAATCATCACTTTTCGGAAGAAGCTACAATCATCTCAGTTAGGGGAGGGTGTTATGGGATGTGCTGTACCTTTCAAAGTCAGGCTTCCTGCAGATAGCTAGTTCTGTAATGAGGCAGCAGACTGCATAGACCACCAAAGGTCTCCCTCACAGAGGCTGGCCTTGTTATCATGTACTATTCATCTTCAAGTATACAACTTAGTGCAAATGAAAGTAATTAATTAACCATAACAAACCTGTCAAAAAGCTATTTAGGATTTTGACAGAAAAAAAATTTAACATTTGCTTTAAGTGGAAAACAAAAAGTCGTCTAGCTCAGAAAATTCAGAAGCAGTGCTCTTTACACAAGCTTTCCTATTACTGCTCTCTCTTAATTACATGATAAGTAGCATTTAAATTAATTTCCAGTTCTTTTGACTTATATTAATTGTATGATGCTTTTATAGTTGATACAGATTAAAAAAAAAGAAGAAAAAGCCCTAGGTAGGAAATAAATAATTTCAAAAAGTAGGTATAGAATACATTGGTCATTTAAATAATAATTCTGAGTACATGGTATTTGTGGCAACTTGGATAGACCTTTAAGGCATTATGCTAAGTGAAATATATCAGACAGAAAAAAACAGATACTATATGATCTCACTTATGTAGAATCTAAAACAAAATAAAACAGAAAAAGAGATCAGCATGTGGTTAACAGAGACAGGGGTAGAAGGAGGGGAGATTGGAGGAAGGTGGTCAAATGGTACAAACTTACAGTTATAAATACTAGGGATATAATGACAGCACAATGACTCTAGCTAACACTGCTGTATGATATATAGGAAAGCTATTAAGAGAGTAAATCTTGAATTCTCATCACAAGGAGAAAAAATTTTCTTCCTTTAATCTTTTCTTCTTTTTATTGTGTCTGTATGAGAAGATGAAACTATTGTGATCATTTCACACAATATATGTAAATGAAACCATCATGCTGTATACCTTAAACTTACAGTGATATATGTCAAATAATTCTCAATGAAGCTAGAGGGGAAAACAAAAGAGTACATGGTAACTGGAGAGTCCCTCCTTCCTCTCTCTCTCGGCCTCCCTCCGTTCTTCTATTCTTCCTTCCTTTCTTCTAAAATAGTGATTTACTTGTGTATTGGATTTCCCCTCCTTAAATATTAAGGTAGGTCCCTAGAATGACATTTGTATGATACAATCCTTTGGAATGATACACCAATGATGAAGTTCTTTCCTTATGAAAGGAGTATTTCATCTGCCTTTGTTTCCGATAGGTAAAGAAAAGGGATAATGATCTACTGTGCAAGAATTCTGACCCATTATTCTAGAAATTAAAGTTTATTTCCAAAGATTTTCCTGTATTTTATTCATTCCTACTTGTCTATCTAGGTATGATCATGGCACAGGGAGATATAGGAGTTCATCTTTGCTTGTGGAAATAGCTTTTGCAAATGAATTTTTACGTTGAAAAAGAAATGTCAGATGAATCGTTAAAGTCTAATGGCAATGAATAAACGTGCAATGTTTTTACTTAGAGCACTGTATTTTTAACAGGAGGCATTTCATAATCTGTACACACTAGAAGTGTACTCATTTTTAAAGTTAGAAATGTTAATGACCGTGAAACATTCATTCTTATCGTCCATTTAACCCCTCATACTATATAGACTAAAATAGCAACCTGAGTGGGCAGTGATGAGGTTGCTTTTCATTTAGGTAGACTGTTTACTGCTTTAGAACAGAATGTCAAAATTGTAGCTGATTGCCCAGAAATGGAATATAAATGACAAATTGGTAAAACCTTTGAAAAAATTTTCAATTGCTAGTTGAATCTTTATGCATTTTACCACACAGTTCTAAGCATATTTATTTCCCTTTTTGACCCATTTTACATTGGAGTCATCTTTTTAAGTTAGACTGTATTTCTCTAAATAACAAAAAATACACTAAAGATTATATTTTAAGAAAAAAAACCCTAAATTCCAGTGATGTTTGCTCAGATGGATTAAAGTGGGTAATATAAAGCAATTTGGAATAATTCAGGTCAATGATCTTTAGTTACCTTAAATAAAGAAACAATCATACTTAGTCACATATAAAGTACAATTGTGATTTTTCAAAGTGAAAAAAATGCCATATATAAAAATTTATGAAAATTACATGTACTTCTTTTTCATTGTCAAGATGGATAAGAGCTTTGTTCCAAACTGAAAACAAAAAAAATAATGAGGTTTTTTTTTTTTTTTTAAGATTTTATTTATTCATTTGAGACACAGAGATAGAGAAAGCACGGACAGGGGACAGAGGGAGAGGGAGAAGCTGGCTCCCCACTGAGCCAGGAGCCTGATGTGGGGCTCTGATCCCAGGACCCTGGGATCATGACCTGAGCCGAAGGCAGACACTTAACCATCTGAGCCACCCAGGCGCCCCAATAATAATGAGTTTTAATACATTCCCACTATATGATCAGTGTTTATCAATAAACAAGTGGGTTAAAAATTGAGGAGGTTATCAAGAGTTTCATAGTAACGTTTTTAAATGTTATTTTGTGGCTGTATTTTTTTATTTACTCTAGATGAGAGTTTTTTTTCCCCTTCTTCTCGCTATTTAAACTTGATAACAATTTGAAGAAGTTTAATCTTTATTTTTCCTTTAAAAGTGCTTTTCTAGGGGGAAAAAAAACCCGAGAGTAATAGAAATTGATATTTCAAACTACAACAAAAGTTGCCACAAGAATTGTAAACAGAACATGATTTGCAGGCAATTTTAAAAGATGCTGGAACTTGGAATAAAAAGAAAATACCATGGGGTTTAAGATCCAGTATATTAAGCATTCAAATGCAAATAATGATTCTAGAACAAGCACCTTCTTAACATTAACACGTTGCTGAGCATGTTAACACCCACGGTTCCACCCATCTTGAATAAATTTAAAGCCATTTAGAGCAGTGCAATTGCATTATTTTGTAAAACTGAGTCATAAGTGGCAAAATCCATTACCTACGCCCTCCTTTGTATGTGACATTTAAAGTTGATGTGCTTCTACTTTATGGCCTGACACTATTGTGCACGTATTTAAACATTTCAAGTAACTAACATAAAACAGGTAATTTCCCTTTCCTCTTCCCACCGTAACATATGGGTTGGCTCAAATTCCAAGTTTGTTGAAACCTGCTGAAATTTCAGGGGCTTGAATCAGATGGAACCCGTCATACCTGTGGGTTATCATTAATCCCTGGAAGTAGCGGGAACTTTTGTGTAATTGTTAGCTTTTGATTTTATGACAGTGGTTTTGACTGTAACTCACTCACTAGGTAGATCTAAAAGAATTGGTTCTCCCTGTTTTGTTTCCTGTTGGGCTCTCAAAATAGGATATACTATGAAATCTGAAGTTAGGGGTGGGTTTTGTGAAGGTAAATTTTCATGGATGGAAGGGGCAGTGTATGTGTGTTAATGACGCCTGCTGGAGTTTTACAGGAAGGTGGACAGGCTATTGGTGAAAAATTTGCTTTGCTTTGCTTTTCTAACTAAGCTGTCTGATTGTTACTTTATTTGAAAATTGTTCAATTGTTTTGCTTGGGTTGAGACCTCATTTCAAGGCATTTGAGGCAATAGTAACCTTCCATATGGCAACACAAAGCCTCATAAAAAAGGTAATGATTGCTATTTCAAATTAATATCGTTCCCATCAGCAATCACCTCAGGAAGTGTTAGTAATGCTAGTTTCTCAAAGGCCCTCTTTATAATTTGCCTTCCTATTCTGTTCTAAATTGTTCTTGCCTTAAAAAAAATAATATCTCATTTAATTGTTTTCTTTCTCTTTTTAAAAGAGCTTTATGTGGGTATAATTTACATACCATAAAATTTGGCCATTGTAAGTGTAGAATTCAATGAGTGTTAGTAAATTTACAGAGTTGTTCAACCAGCACCACAATCTGATTTTAAAATATTTCCAATCCCTCAAAAGAAAACCTCATACTCATTTGGAATCAATCCCTGTTCCCACCCCTCTCCCCAAGCAACCTCTAATTTGTTGTCTGTTACTATAGATTTTCCTTTTCTGGAAATTTCATATAAATAGAATTATACAATATTTGTGTGTATGTATATCTTGCTTTTTTCACTTAGTATGTTTTTGAGATTTATCCACATTGTAGTATTTACCAGTAGCTGATTCCTTTTTATTGTTGAGTAGTATTCCACTGTATGGATGGATATACAAAGTTTGGTTTATCTGTTCACCAGCTGATAGACACTTGGATTATGTCTACTTTTTGGCTATTATAAATAATGGTACTATTTAAACTCACTAAAGAATATTAGTGATAGTAAATCTTTAAAACTTAAGATAGCTTTGGGTTTGGAGAACAGAACAAACTCTTTTGGAGGCTTGTTGATAAAGCAGATAAAGAGTGAAAGTATTGATTGTTATTAAAAGTAAAGTGTGGGGGCACCTGGGTGGCTCAGTCGTTAAGCGTCTGCCTTCAGCTCAGGTCATGATCCCAGGGTCCTGGGATCGAGCCCCACGTCTGGCTCCCTGCTCAGCAGGAAGCCTGCTTCTTCCTCTCCCACTCCCCCTGCTTGTGTTCCCTCTCTCACTGTCTCTGTCAAAAAATAAATAAAATCTTTAAAAAAAAAAAAAAGTAAAGTGTGATTATAGGAAAGATGGATGTGATTTACCAGTTGTTCCGGGGGCATTTCCAAAGAGCAGCTATCAACATATTTTTAGTAGTGTCAGTGTCTTTATCATATAATTATTCTCTCCATAGATTAGATCTAGTATATTTATTAAAAAAAAAATGAATCTACTATTTAGCCATGTCCTAAGCTATATATTCATTTTTTCCAAGTTACATTTCAAAGAACAAAGTTTAGTCATTCTACACTTTTTATTGATTAATAACTCTGATAGATAACTCAAAGTAATATTTAGTGTCCAAATTTTTTAAAATCAGGAATTATAATCAGATTATTAATACATTGATAATACTATTTTTCTTTAAGTGCTTTGTTACCACGGAATAATGGCAGATTTTGAAAGATGAAGCACCCTGTATTTACTCTTTTTGCTGTGTATTTGTACATAGGTATCTCGTAACATGTGTCATTTCTGTACAATGTAGAATATATATGTGGGTCTGTGTTGGAATATTTCATTAACATAATCACATACAGTTATAGAACTGGTGAAAATCATCTCACTTTAGCTGTTTATTAATACTCTGTTTATTTGAAAAATCTAAGGTCTCTGGTTAATAATTGTTAATTCATATGATTGTTTGTTAGCCACAAACAGTTGTTTGATGTCATTTATTTAGCCATTCAAAGTTAAGGAATCTGTGCTTAATTTAGAAATTATACATTTGTATTTCTGGCTTCTGCAAAGATGAAACATAAATCCATCAAGCCACTTTAGAACTTCCCTTCTTTTACATCTGTAGTTCTCATTATCCAGAAGTTATTCTGTCCCTTCTGTTAAATTACTTTATGCTGCAGCTTAAACGAACATGTCTTGCTTTCATCTAACATTTCAAATAGGGCAAAGACTGCTGTACAATTTCCAAACACAACTGTGCTAACAGAGATGAATTACTAGAGTTTATATAATTTATATTAGGAATTCATAGACCTAGCACAAGGGATTAGTACATTTTATTTCAGGGCAGGAGATGATCCTGTCATTAATGGTCGATACTTTCATCATCTTTTAAACCTGAGGAATTTCCTGGGTGACAAGACTGTAAGGACATATCAGAGATTCACAGCTGTGAGCTTTATCTGGACATGCACTGCTTTACTCACAGTATGTGGACTACGTCCCATCAAAACTGGATTAGGCTGTCAATCACATCTTCCGATGTATACTGTATTATGATTTTTTGAAAATGTCACTGAGATCAGAGTAATTTCTTGGCTAATTGCATCTTGTCTCTTCTTAATACCATGCATTTAATGGTTTCATTACCTGACGTGACAATCACAGTTTCTGGTCCAGTATTAGGGGCAGTTTTATTTCTCTTCTTTTTTGCACACACATGCACACACTCACACATATCTAAGGCACTTCTTTAATAAAAAAGAAAAAAATATATATTTAAGGCACTTCTGTGTTTTGTGAAATGTATGTGTAGGATTCCTTGTTTTCCCTGTGGTTTAACATATACATAATACTTGAAATTGTTTCTGTAATCCCCAAAGCATACCCAATGCTTAATACAGTATTTTCCTTCTCTGTTATGGAAATAGATTAAGGAAGATATTAACCTTTAAGAAACTGTCACTCATTACTCACATTGCCTGTGCCTTTCTCTAGAGAATCTGCTTCAAACACGAAAATATTTGTGTTTCAGTATTACCTATTTAGCCAGGAGAGATTCATTTGGATGTACATTAGGTTTCATTAAATCCTACTTTGGTGCATACAGCTCTAGTACTACCTGTTACCGGTAGAAAAATGGGCAACAAGAGATATTAAAATCCCTATCATAATGCGTTGCTCTGAAAAGGTAGTTATTAAGTCTTCCTGAACATACTTAGGTTTAGATTAGAATAGGTACAAGAGATACATGGATGAATAATGTAATGTGCTAATCTCTCACTAGTAAGGACAAATAACTTGATTTCTGGGTGGAAAGAAAAACAGAACTTAGGTTTTTGTTTTATTTTGTAGCTCTTAAAGAACGTCTTCAGTACCATAACGTGATATCATGGTTTTTGGGGGTTTAGCTATAGGCCTATTAGGAAGAGTGTTTCAAACAAAGGCTTATGAGACATTGTTCCAATCATTAAAATGAAGTAACTTCCAGTGGGCTCTGTTGATTATATATTACGAAGTAAAATGATGGTGGTGGTGGTTGGGGAAATGATCGCTAGGTGGAGAGGGGTGCAAAAGCATCTTAGGGATGGATTTTGCTCAGTTGGTGCTTCTGACAACTCATGTCCATCCGTGGTGGGGAAGGGCTTGTACTTCTGGTGTCCTTTGATTTTCCCGTACCACTGAAAATACTAATTGTGATCTACAGGGTAGGAGATATGGATGAAAGATGGGCAGATTTTGCCTGGCTTTCATGGTAGGGGGCGGCAGCTGAAGGATGCACTTGTATTTGGATCTGACAGCAGCTATGGTATCCAATTCAAATTCACTGTGGCAGGAAGAAAGAGTGTGAATGCTAAAGTATCCAAGGTGTTTGTAAATACTCTGCTTTGCTAACCATTCAGATCTGGTTTGCATAGATTGCTGCAGTTGCTGGTATAAATGTAGAATGACATTTATAAAAAAATAATGTGCAACCGGTGATGAGTTTTCCTTCTAAATGTTTTTTAAAACAGTACGGCACGATTCATTGGTATTCATATAAAATAGAGGAACAGTGATGATTAAGAAGCAGCTTGTGACGACTGTGTATTTCAGGGGAGAAAATTAATTGTGATTTCGAAAAGCTTCCTGCACATGGGTTCAAGGATCACGTATTTTTTAATTTTTTTATTTTAGCTGTGGGTAGATTTCAAAATTAACGAACTTACCCACTTGTCTTGCAAAAAGGACTTGCTAAACTAGTTGAGAATTTCTTTCTTTCTTTCTTTCTTTCTTTCTTTCTTTCTTTCTTTCTTTCTTTCTTTCTTTCTTTCTTTCTTTCTTTCTTTTTCTTTGCATTGAATGGGTAGTGCAATGTCCAATAGCTTTAGACATTGGAAAGTCACATAACAGTCATCAGGTACCCACTCTTTTTTTTTTAAATTTTATTATGTTAATCACCATACATTACATCATTAGTTTTTGATGTAGTGTTCCATGATTCATAGTTTGCGTATAACACCCAGTGCTCCATGCAATATGTGCCCTCTTTAATACCCATCACCAGGCTAACCCATCCCCCCCACCCCCCTCCCCTCTAGAACCCTCAGTTTGTTTCTCAGAGTCCATAGCCTCTCATGGT